>NW_027514368.1:0-327500 GCF_048772815.1 Callospermophilus lateralis | reverse complement strand
CAGTACATGGCCATGTGACAGAGCTTGGAGGTGCCACATAGCTTGGACACAAAACTGTGAGCCTATTCTGGAGAGTGTCCAGAATTCAGGAAGAAAACAGGAACTTAGAAAGATAGTAGGTTTTGCCCATTGATAAGGCTATCCGCAATCCACTCATAAATTGGCAGTATGAATGCTGGGAAGCTTTCTACTAGACAGAACACATCCATGATGCATTCTTTTTCTAATACCAAGACCACAAACAGAGTGGGATACACAGTAATAGAAACACTCACATTGTCAGAGGACATACTAGATAAAGTCCTCTCCAAACCAAACAAGTCGCCTTTCCTACATATTCTCAAACTCACACCCACACTCAAAAAGGCAGCACCTTCCCCAAAGTAGGTCTGTGACTATCCGGAGTGTCCTATGATGGGTGGGATATACTATATTTCCACGAAATGCACTGTGCTGTCTCAGTTCTGGTCTCCTTGGCCAACTCTGTGAAGTTGTCAGAAGTCACTGGTGATCCACTACCTGCTTTCTCAGGAAAGGCCCCTCTTCTTAGCTTTCCTGGCATTTGGCCATCCTCACATAACTAGGAACCAAGAAAGACTGACTCTGTCCTTGGTTTACCCAAACAAGTGAGACCACTGGAACTGGGACTGGAACTGGCTGTGGTCTCCTGGCTTCCTGAATCCCAAGTTTAGAGAGTTCCATTACCAAGGAAGTTATGTGAGGTAACTTCCTTCAGGAAGTGAATGAAGTCACTGCCTTGGCAAACACTTTGTCCTAACAGTTGCTTCCAAGGGTCCCATGAGATGGAGGGTGCACCTACTTCCTGTGACATTTTCACAAGTTAGAATGATATATCAACCATAGGCACCTGGGAACAGCTCTCCACACAGGCTTGGTTTGGTCCATCTTCTCTACATTAAGAAGAGAGAGGCTGATTCAGACACATCCCTTCACCCTGACCAGGTTGTTTACGATGGAAGTTGACTTTTCCTCCCTCAGGTCCTTCATTGCTGCCTACATCTTCTCCATGGATTATTTCTGTATTGACCTTTGAGGTTCTCAGCAGGTGGAAGATCCCCTACACTCCTGATTGTAAGACCAACTCTGTCCCTGCTTTTCTGTAAAGTTAGATTGAGGGAACAGTGTATGGTTAGGGTAATAACAGGTTTGATTTGGGTTAGGAATCATTCTGCATAATGAATAATGGCAATGGGAACCTGTGATATTTACAAGAATATATAGGTGAAATATAAGTATGAATACAGAAGTCTAGGTAAGATTTGAAGCCCAGAAGAGCATTGGGTCCATGATTGGGATACTTAGCTTTGAAATACCTTCTGCACGGATGTCTCAGATAAATTGATAAAAAATGGCATAGGACCTTGTAAATTGGATGATCAAATGTAGAAGAAAACATCCACTTAAAAAGGGTAGTTGGTAGGATTGGAAAGATAGTCAGTAGGTTTAGGAAGAAGAGTGAGTATAGGATTTGCTCCAAAAGTTCTTTAGCAATAGGGTTTCTGGTAGAGAATGAATGTAAATGTCAGCACATGTGATGAGTCAGTTACAATGATTAACTGGGGAAAATATATAGGGAAGCAGATATCAATAGAGACAGGAAGAAATCAAGCAAAGTATAAATTGAGTGATAGGATTAGACATTTTCAGCATGGTAGATGTTGAATATACAATCTTAGAAAGAAACAAATATTTAAAAACAATAGGATTGACATTTGAGAGCATTAGGCAATCTGGACTTGGATGTTTTTAGTAATCCATGCTCACTTTCCATTTAGGCTTTGGTACAATCATAAGTGTGAATTTTGCATTTTGTGTCCAGAATATTACTGTGATAAAGTGTATATGTAGATCAGGTGACATGAGTATTTCTTCCACCAATTATGTGGTCAATATTTTGAAGATGTATAAATTAGTATTGGGTGTACAAATAGGTCTACACTGTGTCTACAAATATTGATAAAATGAATGAATAGACAATACTGTGAATAAATAATATAACTGGTTCCAACTTTAAATTATGGATTGAATTGATATCTTAAAATATACAGGAAATCTTATATTGATATACATACATTCATTACAACCATTTATAGATCTAATGGTAATATTAGGGTTATGATTTGTCATGAAGAGTGTGTGAGGTTTGCTTCAACATGATTATTGAAATCTAAAATGAAAAGTATTCTCATGAAAAGACCAGTCAAAAAACATGGAGGAATATATGTGTACTGAAGCAGGAAGTGATAGAAAGTGAAACAAATGCCTATAAATTTGCAAACTTGTGAATGAAATATTTATCCTATGATGTGCATAAACTGAAGAAATATTCATGTAACATTGTTGAATAAAAATGAACGTCATAATACACATCATGTACCATAGTAATCTACTTGCATTGATGTTAAAGTGGGTCAGTTACTGTAGAAAAATTAGGACTTCTATGCACCATTCACTGAATTTAGATTTCAGTACTAGGAAACAATATGTATTTGAGGTGGATGAATATTTCTGAGAATAATTTTGTGAACATTTGATTATAAATCCACATACATGAATATGAATGCATTTAGGGATTGTATAATAAGACACATATATTTTATATTCTGAAAAATCTGGAGAGTGTGTGTGTATACACACACACACACACACACACACACACACGCACACGCACAGACATTAAAAGGTAGCAATATATATGCGAATCGAAATTTATCATGAAATATATATCATTCACAGATCCAAAAATATTCATTTTACTGAACATGGATTTATGTATTATCTTGTTCAACTAGGAAGCTCACCCATAGTTTTAATTTTCAGTTCCAACAACGTTCAGGAGGAGTGATCTCTTTTGACAATTTGTGTCTGCCAAGTCTGCCACCTCACAAAAGTGTACATGTGTAACCAGGTAGGATTCTTTTTGTGCATACAAAAATACATGTGCTGAATAGGATACAGATAAAGGGCGACAGGAATTCACGTATTTGTTATCTTTAAAACACACGGAGAACTACTTCAATTTAATATTGACTTGATTTATAACACCTACCCTTTATCATACAAAAGGTAAGTCCAGCTATACACCATGCCTCCTCTGAACTGCTTGTATTTCTATTCTGTTTTGGTTATTTTGCTCCATCAATTTAGGATTGCCACAATCTGGCTGGGCACAATTCAGGAGCCACTTGTCAAAAGCTAACTTTATTTTTAGAACCACACACGCCAAAAAATAGCTCCTCTGGAAAAACACTCAGAGCACAACTGCCACCACCGGCTTCCCACAAGCTCTCAACCTCCTCACTCCTCCTGCTCTTGAGGTCGATTGGCTGGGTTGTTTGAGCAGAGCCAAAAAAGTCCCCCAAGAAGCAGCTCCATAATTTGAAAGGGTGGGGAAACTGCCCAATGGGCATCACCGCAGAGGAGCCAATCAGCTAGATGTTGCTGGGGCCGCTGTGAGCCAACCATCAGCTGGCAGTCTGAAAGTTTGCTTTGGCCCCTTGGGCTGTGGCTCTCAACATCTAACCCTCTCTGTTTAAACAACAAGCATGTGGCTTAGGGACCGTGCCTGCCTTAGGTTGTCCAATAGTACATATGGTCCTTACCCATTATCGAATGAGCTGACCTCAAGGTGTCAGCCTCCTGTCTTAGATTGGTACCATTGTAATTGGATCTTACCCATCACTGACTACAGGTCCAGTATACATCCACACCTGTGGAGAGGTCTTTGTACCAGGGACGGGTGAGGTTCTTTGCCTCATCTCTGTTGGCACCCAAATTTTAGCTGAACGACCATGACAAGCAGAAGGGAGGAAGATACACCAAGGCAATTGATGGCTCTTTTTGAAAAAATTGTACCACCGATGACATCATCAGAGAAATACCCCAACACTACCACAAGTCGCTGCACCAACAGATAGTTCACAATGCATGCAGGTGAGTTCACAATGCATACAAGTGATACATAGTCCAGGCAAGTTCTGCAAGCAGTACAGTGATGGCTATTGCAGAAGCTGTAGATTGGTTTTATCTTTGTCTTCACATGCACTGGGATGAAGTTAGAAATTCTGGCAACAATGCCTAAAGAAAGAATTATGTAACATTCCAAAAGGCACTAAAAGAAAACAATTTTCTTAACAATTTACATTGTCTCGAAGAGAATTATTAAATATAATGCAAAGAAAAGGTGGATCCAACATGGCGGCGGGCAGAGAGGCTGCGCTTTTAATGCACTCACAGTGATGGGGTCATAAAGTCGCAAGGATAACTCTTGGATTCTACCAACGGAGATTCTCCTAGCAAAATTCCACTGAAGGGAGACCGCCCGGGAGCTACTAGAATTTTTTTGAAGCGTCTGTGTGACCCAGACGAGCGGGACCCTGCCACTAGACGCGGAGTTCGAGATTCACCAGCCACAGTCCGCGCACCGCGGGCACAGCTGCAGATCCATCCACCCGCCCGCAGCCAAAGTGACTGGGTCCTGCTAGACACTGAGACACAGCTTGGCAGGAAGAAGTCTTTAGCCAAGCCTCCACGCGCCAGGAGCTGAGGCGAACCGGGCCGGGCCAGTCCCACCCCTCCCCTCGGTCAATCCGGCAAGAAGCCTGGGACCCGCCATAGCAGAGAGTTGACGTCATCGGAGTTCTGCTGGCGAAATTCCTTCCCAGCAGAATCCACTTTAGCAGGTGCGTGACTCCCCATACTGATACAAGCAGCCAGGAAACTTCATTGACTTCTCAGGGGTCATGTCCGTAGGGAAGCAGAGGGGAGCCCAGACCCCAAGGCCCCCATATCACCAGCGGTGACCCCTAAGGTCTTAGCCGCCAGTTTACCACAGCACTGGGGCTTAAAAGGGACACTCGGTGGGGCTGCAAGTGTAACTAGATCTCTGGAGAATCACTTCTGGGAAACAGGACCTGGCTGGCAGGCTGACAGGAGGAAGGGGGTTAAGAGCTGGAGAAGTGAAATGGCTCTGGACTGACAAGTCTGAGAAACCCCCAGAAGACACAGTACAGGGATAGCTCTCGGCAGGTAGAGAGCAGACACTCCGCTTGGAAGGCACAGCTCTGCCTACTGGAAGAGAAGAAGGTGGATCTCTAAGACTTTAATTTTTTTGTTGTTGTTGTTGTTGCTGTTGTTGATATTTTTTTCTCTCCTTCTTCTCTCCCTGTTCCTTTCCCCCCTTTTCCTTCTCTCTTTCTATCCCATTTCAAGTTTTATTGTTCTTTTCATTCCCCTCTAATCTATCTCTCCATCTATCATTTTTTCTTTTTAAGAGCACCTTCATTCTCCTACCTCCCAACTCTCATCCCAAGCATTACATCTTCCATTGTGTGTAATTGTCTAAATGCAAATAGGTGAATGTCTCGAGGCTGTCTATAAGACTCCTAAATACCTAGCTACTACCAACACCCTGATCCAATTGCCTGGTAGTATCCACCTTCAGTGGAGCAATCTTCTAAAGTAGCCAAGTCATACTAACCATTGTACCACCAGAGCACCCAACCTAAACATATAGTCCTAAGAACAAACAGCAAATCATTATATACATACAGAACCTAGAAGCCTTATATGAATTGAATGAATCAGCTTTAAAGTACAACAAAGCCCAAAATTTCTAGGCATAATCTCCCACCACAAAAGAGAGACAACAGAGATATACAAAGCCAAAACAAATGTATAGGAGAAAGCAGTTACAAAGCAGTCAAACAGAGCTGGAAAGCAACGTGAACAATATGAAAAAACAAGGGAAAAAAGGGTTACGAACAATGCAGTACAATCTAAATATACAGGAGGACCTAGAAGAATCAGAAATATGGACAGGGAAAGAAATCAAGGCATTCCTAATTCAGATGGAACGGAATATTAGAGAAGACATGAGACAGCAAATCCAAGCATTGAAAGTATATTTTGAAGAGGAACTAACCACACAAATTAAATCCACAAAGAATGAGCTTTATCAGGAGATAGAGGTGTTAAAAATAATCAAGTTGTAATCATAGAAATGCAAGAAACCGTAAATCAGATTAAAAGTGCTAATGAGAATATTACAAACAGACTAGATCAAGTAGAAGTCAGAACATCAGATAATGAAGACAAAGTATATCAACTTGAAAAGAATATAGTCAACACAGAAAAGATGCTGAAATCAAACATATAACACAAAACACAAGTGTGCACACATAATATAATACATACAACACATGACATAATATTAAAGGCCTTATGACTTTTTACAGGTGAAATCTCCATTGCAATGTCTAAAAACTCTATTGTCCAAAAATAGAACTGATCAGCAAAACATTAACCTAGGTCTGTATGAGCTAAAAAAAAAAAAAATAAAAAAAATAAAACTTCATGATATGAGAAAGGGCAATAATAAAATAGATGTTGAAAAAAACATTCTGGTTCTGTCACAGATGTAAGAACAGCCAAACTGGAGTTCTGGATATCAGCTCTTATTGATTTGAGCCAAATCATCTTCTTTTTGGTCTGTAGAAATCTCTTTAGTTAATCTCTCTGGAATCCAAATTGGCTACTCTTCTCCCTGTAGAAACACAAAAACAGACCCCGGACTCCAGACAATTCTGGGTCAGGACCTTTCCATTGTTCTGTTAGAATATCCTTCCAAAGTACCTTGGGCTTATGTACATTATTTGGACATATATGCCTTTCTGCAGCACTAAGCCCTGATGAACCCAAATTTAAAAAGTTTAGAGTAAAAGGGTTATTTTAAGTTTATCTTTGGGGAATATATACCCCTTCCCAATTCCTTCTTTTTGCTTTAATATGTATGTTTTAATAGTTTGATGTGATCTTTCAACTATGCCTTGTCCCTGTGGATTGTATGGGATTCCTGTTATATGAGTAATGCCAAATGATGAGCAAAATTGTTTAAAAGAGGTAGAAATATAACCAGGGGCATTATCTGTTTTTAACTCTTTTGGAACGCCCACAGTGGCAAAATTTTGTAAGCAATGAGCTATAACATCTTTAGTTTTTTTCTCCAGCAAGAAGGGAGACCATCAAAAATCCAGAAAAAGTATCAACTGTAACATGCAAATATTTTAATTTTCCAAATTCTGGCAAGTTTGTGACGTTCATCTGCCAAATATGGTTAGGTATCAATCCTCTAGGATTGACTCCAAGATTAACTTGTGGTAAAAAGGTCACACAATTTTGACATTGTTTTATTATTTGTCTAGCTTGTTCCTTAGTTATTTTGAAATGCTTTTGTAAAGTATTAGCATTGACATGGAACTTTTTATAAAAATTTATAGCTTCTTCTAGTGTAGAGAAAATATGTATGTATGTCATGTGTTGTTTTATCTACTAAATAATTGCCCAAACTAAGGGCTCTAGGCATTCCTGTATGTGTCCTGAAATGTCCTATAAAGAACGGATCTTTCCTGTCCCAGATTAGACTTTGTATAGTGGAAAGCAAAGAGAAAAGAGTAGAGGAAGGGGAAATCCTTCCACCATCTTCAAGTGATACTATAGCAATAACTATATACTGATTATCGGAAAATAAATTAATTACAGATGCTTTAAGCATAACAAAAGCTTGTAATACTGCATTAAGCTCTACATTTTGAGCTAATTGTTTTTGTACTAAAAATGTAAAAGTTTGATCTGGTGTAACTATTACTGCTGTACCATTATTTGACCCATCAGTGAATATATTTGTAGCATTTATAATAGGTGTTTTTCTTCTCATTTTTGGAAAAATTACATGATGTGATGACCAAAAAGACAATAAAGGATTAGATGGTAAGTGGTTATCAAATGAAACATTAGATTTGCACATGATCATTGCCCAAGTATTTAACTAATTATCTAACTCATCAATTTGATTCATAGTATATGGAGTAATAATTTTATTGGAAGACATTCCAATCAGTCCCTTTGCTGCTTTTATTCCTTTGAGTATTAATTGTCCTAAAGCCTCAGTATACCTAGTAAAAATAGTGTTAGGAGAACAAGAAAAATGTATTCATAATAATGGACCTTCTTGCCAAAAATACTTCTGTAGGAATATTTTTTTGGTGGTAGTACAATAAATAATAAAGGCATTCTTAAATCAATTCTATCCAAATGAATATTTTCCATACATTTTTCAATGATTTTTAATGCCTTTCTTGCTTCAGGTGTTAACATTCGGGCTGCATTTGGATCTGATAGACCTTTTAGGATATCAAATAAAGGTTCAAACTCTCCTGTTGGTATACCTAGATAAGGCCTTATCCAATTTATGTCTCCTAATAACTTTTGAAAGTCATTAAGTGATTTGAGTTGATCTATTTGTATTTGAATTTTTGGTGGATGGACCATGATTGAGGATAAAAGAACTTCTAAATAATTAATTGAAAAATTTAATTGTACTTTATCTATTGCTATCTCTAGTTTATAATTTTTTAATAAGTTTGTAAGTGTGGCATAACATTCTAGCAATGCGTTTTTAGCTTTCTGTGCTAATAATACACCATCCCTATAGTGAAATATTTGTAGTTCAGGATTTTGATTTCTAAGTGGCTGGATTAATTTGTTAACATAAATTTGACACATAGTTGGACTGTTAGCCATCCCTTGAGGGAGTATTTTCCATTTGGATCTCTGATCAGGACCTTCATGATTCAGTGCAGGGATAGTAAATGCAAACCATGGACTATCCTCAGGATGAATTGCAATTGAATAAAAACAATCTTTAATATCTATAATTAAAACATACCAGGTTTTTGGCAAAGCAGAACATTGAGGAATTCCCAAATGAGCAGGTGGCATAATAACCGTCTCATTATTAATGGCTCTTAAATCTTGCAATAATCTCCATTTACCAGATTTCTTTTTGATGACAAAAATGGGAGTATTATGGGGAGATACAGACGGTTGTATATGTCCTTCCGCTAATTGTTGTTTTACCAGGTCATGGGTTGCTTGTACCTTTTCTTTAGTCAGGGGCCACTGAGGAACCCATACTGGTATTTCTGATTTCCAAGTAGTTTTTATTGTCTTAGTGGCCCTTTCTTAAAATCCAACCCATGTCTGTCTGTTCTTTGATCTATTTGTATTGGGGCTGCTATACCTTGTTCTTGTTTTTCTAATCTTTTTCCTTTCCTAAAACCTTGTCTAAACATAATTGTGGGTACATTTTGATTGATGTTATTTGTTAATGTCAAACCTAATCGATCTAGGACATCTCATCCCCATAAATTTATGGGAAGATGATCCATACATATGGCTGTTTAGTTCCTTCACATCCTTCAGGATCCTTCCAATCTAATACCATTGCTCTTCTATGGGGATTAGTCGCCAATCCTAGGCCTTGAAGCATTTGAGTGTATTGTTGTAATGGCCAATGTTTTGACGAGAGATGATGCTAAGTTCTTGATGAGAGATGATGCTAAGTTCTGCATCTGTATCCAATAGCCCATTAAATTCATGTCCTTGAATATTTAGTTTTAGCATGGGGCGAGAATCTAAATTTAAAGAAGCATAGCCCAATCTACACGTGTGGAGCCTAATCCCTTGGAACCTCTTTCTACAGCATGACTGAAAAATTTATTATGTAGGCTTGGTATTATTAGTAACTGTGCTATTCTGTCTCTTGGTGAAATTACAGATATACCCTTTGGAGAACTGGCTATAATTTTTAATTCACCTTCTATGGTCTACAAGCACGGACACAGAGAGATACACAGACATAGAAACAGTTGCCTTGCCAAAGGACTTACTAGACACAGTTCACCCCAAACCAAACATTCTGCTTTTCCTACCTATTGTCAGAACATGATACAAAACCACAAACTCACACCCATACCCACAAGTCACCTCCTTCCCCAAAGTAGGTCTGTGACTATCCAGAGTTTCCTCTGACTGGTGCGCCATAATATTTTCCCACGAAATGGCCTGTACTGTCTCAGATCTGGTCTCCTTGGCCAACTCTGTGAAGTTTTCAGGAGCCAGCTATTTCCTGCTTTCTCAGGAAAGGCTCCACTTCAGAGCTCTCCTGGCATTTGGCCATCCTCACATCAGTATGTACCAAGAAAGACTGACACTGTCCTTAGTAAATCCAAACAATGAGCCCACTGGGACTGAGACTGGGACTGGCTCTGTGTCCCGGGCTTCCAGTTCAGAGAGTTCCATCACCAAGTAAGTGAGGTAGGTCACTGCTGGCTTGTGGGAAGCCGGTGATGGCAGTTGGGTTCTGAAGGTTTTCCTCAGGAGCTGTTTTGTTTGGCATGTGTGGTTCTTAAAATAAAGTTCGTTTCTTTTGTCAAGTGGCTCCTGAATTTTGCCCAGCCAGACTGTGGCATTTGGAGGGCCGCAAGGGGAATGAGTGAGGGTAAGTGATAAGGTAAACTGCTCACCTCTGAAGGCAGGGCGAGAGGATGGGAAGCCATTTTAAAATTCCTCTTTTGTTTTGCTTCACTTTTGTTTTAAGTTGCCTGTCCCTGGAGATGGGTAAGATGGAAGAAAAACCACTCACATCTGAGGAACTGATTGAGAGAAAAAAGAGATGGACATTTCAGGAGGATAGAAAAGCTATTATAATGATTTTCTGTTGTTCCACTTTTGTTTCATTCTGGTTCAGTTTTGTTTGGTGATATCTTCTTGGGTTGTATTATAGTTATAGTAGAAATATTCAAGTAAAAGAGAAGGTCTCTCAAGCTAGTCAGACAGAGATAAAAATTCAATTAAAAGAGAAGGTCTCTCTAGCTAGTTAGACAGAGGAAAAAAACAGGTGATTGATCCTGATAATGTGTCTGAATCAGCCTCTTGGACCTGTGTGAGGCTGTGGCTTAGATTCTCATCACCTGATGGATCATTCCGTGTGTGAATCCATACCCAAAACGGCCAAATGAGCAGTCCCTGTGGATGAAGTCTCTTGCCTTCCTCTGTAAGGCTACTGACCTCCATCAAGTGAGAATACGCATCCTTTGTGTCAAATGAGTTCTTCAAAGCCCTGGAGAGTCTAGCACATAGGTTCTTTGGTTTTCTCATGACTCCAATTCACATAAAAATATCTATACCTGACAGTCAGTAGGCCTCAAATTGGAGAAGCAGAGGTGTATTAAGGGCAGGCCTATTTGATCACACCTGGTTCACAGGAAGGGTGTCCAGGCCACCATGACTTTAGGCAATGAGGGGCAAGAGAGCTTATTTTGGACACTGTCTTGGACTTTGCCACTCATGTAAACCTCCAGACAGAACTTAGTATGAGAGTGTATATATGGAAGAAGATGAGGACCATGTGGGAGTGTTTTGGTTTTAATTGTGGTCATTTGTGTGGTAGTTGGAAGATATGACTGGGTACACCTGGGCTGAACTCTGTTGTGATTCCCCTTAAAGACTGAGTTCTGGAACTGACTTAGAGAAGTGTTATCATGAAATATGTTTGGATTTCAGTTGGTCACGCATGAGAGTCGCCCTTGGAAACCGAGATCTAGGCCCAGGTTTGCTTTCCACAGAGCACTGGGAATCTCAGCCAGGATATCACATGGTTTTATTCTGAAAGACATGGCAGCCATATTTGAGAGTCAAAACACAAATGGACCTCACATTGTAGACAGCAATAGCCCTGGCTTCCTGTGAAATTTTGGCCACTCTTTGGAAGCCTTGCCTGTGAGATTTCTCCAGAGCTTTCATTGAAATGAGCTTCCTCACCATTTAATTGTTCCTGAATGAAGTTAAACACACAGTGCCTCCAACATCATTCTTGAAAAATGGCGAGATAAATACCATGAAATTTTTGAAATTCCCATGACTATGAAAATGGTGTAGAACAGAGATGCCAGTAAGCTGGAGCCTGATGTGAAGTGGGCCTAGAAAAGTCGTGTGCAGGTGTGTGATAAAATATCTGTGGTGGGGCCATGTGGATCTGCCATTGGCTTCCAAATGGCTTGTGACTGACATGGTGCACCCAGCAGACCCTTCTATGTAAAGGCATCTTGTTATATGGAGAGTTTTCAGGGCAATGTTCAGAATCAGATTGGTATGGTCAAGGATGGGATTGAAGCCTGGTTGGTGCATTATCCTGCAGACCCTGACACACCACACGTGACAGAACTCCCTTTAGCACTGTGTCCCAGTTGAACTCCTTGTATTTTGTGAAGCAAATACCAAACTCACATTGCAGCAGCAAGAAACACATCGACAAGTGGAGGATTGCCGGATGGCTTTACAGTCCACACGGAAAGATTTTCCCCCCAGTGGCCACAGTTTACCTACAAAGAGAGAATTCAGCACTGCTGCCTCATGTTCATTAGAAAATAAGAAACCATGTCCTCCAGGTCACTTAGATACATACCTAGCTTTGATGGTCTCTCTACAAAAAAAGCTAAAACTCCTGACAACAACAAATATTTCAAGTGCCCAAACTCAGAGGCAGTTTCACCAGAAGTCTTTAGTCCAGCAGAGCTCCTTTTTTGTGGAGTATTTACCTGTCCCTTACTTTTGGAAACTCCTCTGCCACCTTCAAGGTTGTGAACTCTTGAGCATATTACATTCCAGATATGTATTCACAGATTTTCTAACTCTTCCACTCTAATTGTGTTTTACTTGGGGTGAAGGTAAAGTCAAGGCATTGTTCTGGATTAGAGTGCGAAGATTTTTGTGAAGCACATATTTACATACACATTGGATTCATTTTCCTATTTTCCATTCAAAATGCTGAATGCCTGACACTAACCCATACCCTACTAGACTCTGACTACTAATTCTAATATGATGGAGAAAAATAACCCAAACCGAATAGAAATACAAGCAGTTTAGACGAGGCATAGTGTATTGCTGGACTTGCCTTTTGCATTATACAGGGTAGGACTTATAAATCTAGTCAATATTTTGTTGAAATAGTTCTCCATGTGTTTTTAAAGATAACAAATAGATGAATTCCTTTCTGCATTTCTCTGTAGCCAATTCAGCACATGTAATTTCATATGCACATATTGAATCGTACCTGTTATCACATGTACATTCTTGTGAGGTGGCTGACTTTGCAGATACAAATTGGGAGAAGAGATCACTCCACCTAAACACATTTGGAACTGAAAATTCAACCTATGGGTGAGCTTCATAGATGAACAACATGATAAATAAAATCATGTTCAGTATAATGAATATTTTTGGATCAGTGGATGATATACATTTCATGATGAATTTCGATTTCCATATATATTGCTACTTTTTAATGTCTGTGTGTGTGTGTGTGTGTGTGTGTGTGTGTATACACTCTCCAAGTTTTTCATAATATTAAATATATGGGTCTTAATGTACACTCCCTAAGTTCATTCGTATTCATGTATGTGGATTTATAATCAAATATTCAAGAGATTATTCTCAGAAATATTCATCCACCTAAAATACATATTTGTTTCCTAGAACTAAAAACTAACTTCTGTGAATAGTGCATACGAATCCTAATATTTCTACAGTAACTGACCCAGTTTAACACCAATGCAAGTAGATATTTATGGAACGTGATGTGTATTTTGATGTTCATTTTTAGTCAACACTTGTACATTACTATTTCTTCAGTTTATGCACATCATAAGATATATATTTCATACACAAGTTAGCAAATTTATAGGCATTTGTTTCACTTTCAATAACTTCATTCTTCAGAACACATGTATTCCTCCATGTTTTTTGACAAGACTTTTCATGAGACTTCTTTCTAAACACATTATATTCGATTTCCATAATCACTTTTGAAGCAAAACTCACACACTCTTCATGATGAAATATCACCCTAATATTACCATTAGAAGTATAACTGGTTGGAATGAATGATTTAATATCAATATAAGATTTTCTGTATATTTTCAGATATCAACTCAGTCCATTATTTAAAGCGGACCAATTATATTATTTATTCACAGTATGGTCTATTCTTGCATTATCTCTATATTCTTAGACAGATACTACACCACTTTCTACCCCCAATACTCATTTATACGTCTTCAAAATATTGTTCCCAGAAATGGTGGAAGAAATACTCATGTCACCTGATCTACATATACATTTTATCACAGTAATATTCTGGAAAATAAAGCAAAGGTCACACTTATGATTGTACCAAAGCCTAAATTTAAAGTGAGCATGGATTTCTAAAATCATCCATGTCCAGGTTGCCTAATTCTCTCAAATGTCAATCCAATTGTTTACTACATACTTGTTTCTTTCTAAGATTATATATTCAAACTCAACCCTGTTGAAAATGTCTAATCCTATCACTCACTTTAAACTTTGCCTGATATCCTAATGTCTCTATTGATATAGGCTTTCCTTCATAATTTCCCAGTTCATCATTTTGACTGTTCATTTGTGCTGACATTTACATTCACTCTCTACCTGAAACCCAATTGCTAAATAACTTTTGGTCCAAATCCTCTACTCACTCTTCTTTCTGAATCTACCGACTATCTCCCAAATCCTACTGACTATCCTTTTTTGAATGGATGTTCTCTTCGACATTCAATCATTCAAGGTACAAGGTCCGATGCCATTGTGTATTGATTTATCTGAGACATCTGTGCAGGACATAATTCAAAGCTAAGTCTCCCAATCAAGAGACCAATCCCTTTCTGGGCTTCAAATATTACTTAGATTTCTGTTTTCATACATATATTTCACCTCTATATTTTTATAAATATTGCAGATTTCCAATACCATTATTCATCCAGCAAAATGATTCCTAACCCAAATCGAACAAGTAATTAACCCAAACCATATACTATTCCCTCATTCTGACTTTATAAAAGAGCAGGGAAAGTCTTGGTCTTACAATATAGGAATTTAGGGGATATATCACCTGCTGAAAACCTCAAAGGTCCATGCAGAAATAATCCCTGGAGAAGATGTAGGCAGCTATTAAGGACCTGAGAGAGCAAAAGTCATCTTCCATGGAAAACAACCTTGTCTGGAGAGGGGTTGTTTCTGACTCAGTGTCTCTATTCCTAATGTACAGAAGATGGACCAATCCAGGCCTGTGTGGAGAGCTGTTCAGGGGTGCCTATGGGTGATATACTATTCTAACTGGTGAGAGTGTCACGGGAAATAGGGACAGCATCTATCTCATGGGACCCTTGAAAGCAACTGTTAGGAAAAAGTGGTTGCAAAGGCAGTGACCTCATTCAGTTCCTGAAGGAAGTGACCTCATCTCTATTCCTTGGTGATGGAACTCTCTGAACTTGTGATCCAGGAATCCAGGCACCCAGAGCCAGTCCTAGTCTCAGTCCCAGTGGGCTCACTTGTTTGGATATTCCAAGGACAGAGTCAGTCTTTCTTGGTATCTATTGATGTGAAGATGGCCAAATGCCAGGAAAGCTTTGAAGACTGGCCTTTCCAGAGAAAGCAAGTAGTAGCTTACCACGGGCTCCTGACAATTTCACAGAGTTGGCCAAAGAGACCAGATCTGAGACAGGACAGGCCATTTTGGAGGTACATAGTAAGGCTCACCAGTGAGAGTACACTCCGAATAGTCACAGACCTACTTGGGGGAAGGCGATGCCTTTGTGGTTTTTGTTGTGTGTTTGTGGTTTTGTCTCATGTTCTAAGAAAAGGTAAGAAAGGTGGTTTGTTTGGTTTGGAGTGAACCGTTTCTAGTAAGTGATTGGACAAGGCAAGTGTTTCCATGTCTGTGTATCCCAATGTGTCTGTTGTTGCAGACATTAGAAAAGAGAATGCATCAATGTATGGGTCCTGTCTAGTAGAAAGCTTCCCAGCATCAATCCTGCCCAATTTATGAATGGACTGTGGCTTGCATTATCGAAGGGCAACACCTACAAACTTCCTTAGTTCCTGTTTTCTTCCTGAATTCTGGCTACACTCAAGAATAGGCTCATGGTTTTGTGTTCAAGATATTTACCACCTCCAAGCTCTGTGATATGGCCATGTACTGGATAGCTGAAGGGAATGGCGAGCATCTCAGAAAACTCAGATATCAGTGTGACCAGTAAAGTCTCAGTGGAGAAACCCTGCTATGGGCCTTTTGCTTACCTATTGTTCTTTTGCCCTGAATGTCAGGAAGGGCTTTGCCTCACGCCACACATTTGTGAAGCCTGAAGAAACCAGTTTTCAAATGGAAATGAGTGGGCATCACCTGTGGCTCTTTGCTTAACTGCTTTGGAAAGGGATGTGTCTTAATCAGTCTCTTGGCCCTGTGTGAGGCTGTGGCTTAGATTACCAACACCTGGTGGATGTAAAGAAAGATCCCATGTGTGCATACAAAATCAAAAAGGCAAAAATTGCAGTCATTGTAGATGAAGTCTCTCGCCTTTCTCTGTAAGGTTCCTGACCTCCATCAAGTGGGAATAGGGATCCTTTGGGTCAAATGAATTCTTCAAAACCATGCAGAGGCTAGTCCATAGGTGCTTCGGTTTTTTCTTGACTCCATTTCACATAAAGAATCTAAATGCCAAAGTCAGAATGCCTCCAATTGGAGAAGTGGAAAAGTATTAATGGCAGACCTGTTTGATCACTCCTGGTTCACAAGAAGGGTGTCCAGGCCACCGTGACTTTAGTCACACACACACACACACACACACACATACACACACACACACACATATATATATATATATTTTTTTTTCTCCAGATTTTTCAAAATATGAAATATGTGTCTTATTTTACACTCACCAAATTCATTCATATTCATATATGTAAATTTATAATCAACTTTCCAAAGATTATTCTTAGAAATATTCATTCACCTGAAAAACATATTTCTTTCCTATACTGAAAAGTAACTTCAGTGAATGATGCACACAAATCCTAATATTTCTACAGTACCTGACCCAGTTTAACATCAATGCAAGTAGATTCCAATCGGACATGATGTGTATTTTGACGTTCATTTTTATTCAACACTGGTAGATTACTATTTCTTCAATTAATGCACATCATAGGATATATATTCATCCACAAGTTAGAAAATTTATAGGCATTTGTTTCACTATCAATCACTTCCTGCTTCAGAGCACATGCATTCCTCCATGTTTCTTGACTGGTCTTTTCATGAGAAAAGGGATGGACAAGGCAAGGTAAGGCAACTAAGATAGCACCGAAGACACGGAAACAGTCCTATTTGGTTACAACCGGATTTAGAGGGCATTGCTTCTGTTGTAATCATTTAATCCCCTGCACCCCAAGTTTAAATTGTTTCAGAATTTTGTACCCAACATGTAAGGTAGGGGCTCAGAAGTTCACAGTCTGCAGAAGTTCATAAAAAGCAGTTTTTGTTTCTGTTGTTTTTTCTCTGATCTGGGCAAGTTAACATTTTAAGGACACCGGGAATGGGGCAGAGCTATTTTCTTCTCTCTTTTATTTTTTCTCTCTGCCAGCTGTTACCATGAAGCCCAGTTGGTAACTTCTTTATCTTAGAAATGTAGCCATCTCTGTGAAGCCCCAGCTCAAGCTCAGAGGCCTTGTTTACATATTGCCAGCATTGTGACTGACTCTTTCCAAACACATTATTTTTGATTTCCATAATTACTTTTGTAGCAAAACTAACATATCTTCATGATAAACCGTAACCCTAATATTAATATTAGATGTATCATTGGTTGGAATGAATGATTGTATATCAATATAAGATTTCTTATATATTTTCAGATATCTATTCAATCTGTTATTTAATGTGGAACCAGTTATATTATTTATTCACTTATGGTCTATTCATGCATTATCTCTATATTCAATGACACAGTGTACACCTTTTTGTACATTTATATGTCTTCAAAATATTGCTCCCAGAAATAGTGGAAGAAACACTCATGTCACCACATCTACATATACATTTTATCACAGTAGTATTCTGGAGACAAATGTAAAGGTCACACTTGTGATTGTACCAAAGCCTAAATGGAAAGTGAGCATGGATTACAAAAAAACATCCATGTCAAAGTTGCCTAATGCTCTCAAATGTCAATCCTATTGGTGACTACATTTTGTTTCTTCTTAAGATTATATATTCTAACTCAATTCTGTTGAAAATGTCTAATTGTATCACTCACTTTATACTTTGCCTGATTTCGTAATGTCTTTATTGATATCTGCTTTCCTACATATTTTCCCCACTTCATTATTGTGACTGTTCACATGTGCTGACATTTACATTCACTCTCTAACGGAACCCCTATTGCTAAAGATATTGTTTTCCAAATCCTATACTCACTCTTCTTCCTAAACCTACCGACTATCTTCTTAATCTTACCGACTATCCCTTTATGACTGGATTTTCTCTTCTACATTCAAACATCCAAGTAATGTTCCTGCAAGCGTTTGAGGAAGAGATCACCAAGAGAGTGTCTCATGCAACAGCAAGGGGTTAATTGGGGGTACAGCAAGCTGGGGCTCAGAGCTCACATGAATAGAGCAGAGAGCCCTGAGAACAGCTTAAGCAGAGCTTATATACTTTCCTTGGAGAGGGCAGGGACGGAAATTTATTGATGGGTCAGAGCGAGTGGGTGGTTAGTGTGAAAGTGGGTGAGGGAATACATTCTGCAATTTGGCAGTTGGGGACAGCACAATCTGGGAACAAGATTACAAACAGTTCTCAAGATTTCAACAGTGTTTTGTTAAGCATACAGAAAAACAGGAAGTTACAAGTACCTTTTTTATTAACCTTTCATTCCGCACATCTTCTTCTTGCTACTTTTAATCATAAAAGTGATTATTGGGGCGTGTCACATTCTATGTCTGCTAGTGGGGTATTACCATGAGTTTAACTTGTCCAATTTGAGCTTGGAGTAAAGAAATTACATGGTTGAGCAAACAGGGTTTTATAGTTAGAAATAATATGAGGATTATTATTGGACAGGCCAGGGTTGATAAAAGCGTAGGTAACCAGGGGGACTGTGTGAACCAAGACTCAAACCACCCTTTTTGGGCCTCTCTCTCTCATTGACGCTTTTCAAGGCATCCTTTTATTTTACTCATAGGTTTTTTTTACAACCTCAGTATGGTCGGCATCAGAACAACATTCTTATATCAATGCAGCACAAAGGCCCCCTTCTCTCATGAAGAGGAGGTCCAACCCTCAACTGGTGTGTAAAACAAATTCAGATACAGATGTTAAAGATTCCTGCAAAGCTGTGATGGAGGTTTCTATTATCTTTAAGTTTTGGTCTCTTGTTGCTTCTATTTGGGTCATTTGTTGTGTACCATGGAGCAGGGCAGTGGTTCCTGTGATTACCCCTGCCGCAACTCCAATTCCTAATATGATGGCTAAAGTGAGGGATATATGTTCCCAGTGGAACCGGGTTGTATGCCCCCCTGTTTGAACTTCAAATGAACCTTGGTCATTATAGAGCAATCTGGGACACATCTTCACCATTACACAATTAATCAAATCTGTTGACCATTTCATGAAAACATAAACAATGTTTAAGTATATAGAATTATACTGTTGTAGGGACGGACAAGGCATGGCACTTAAGATAGCACCAAAGACAGGGAAACAGTCCTATTTGGTTGCAACCGGATTCAGAGGGCATTGCTTCTGTTGTAATCAATTAACTCCCTGAACCCCAAGTTTAGGTAGTTTCAGAATTTTGTACCCAACATGAAAGAGAAGAGACTCAGAAGTTCACAGTCTGCAGAAATTCAAAAAAAGAAGCTTTTTTTTTTCTGTTTTCTCCTCTATTGTGGTCAAGTTAACTTTTCAAGGACACCTGGGAGGCAGAGAGCTTTTTTTTTTTTCCTTTTCTTTTATCCCCCTGCCAACTGTTACCATGGAGCCCAGTTTGTAACTTTTTATCTTAGAAATGTAGCCATCTCTGTGAAGCCCCAGCTCAAGGCCAGAGGCCTTGTTCACACATTCTGTGAAAAACTATTAAGGGGTTGTCTAGCTTAGGAGTGCTGATTTTTCCAGCCAGTAGCCAAGTAGAACAGGGCAACAGAAAAAGAGGAAGTTAATCTACACTGAACTCATTTATAGAGACTCTTTTGCTGAAAGTCCTAAAGTCAGCCATGGTGAAGACTTCTGGAGAAGTTCAGTGAAGATTTTTCTGTGGGCCTGGTACAGAGGGGGAAGACGGGGAAGGCAGGGGGTGAGAGCAGCTCCATGGATCTGAGAATATGGAAGGAGAAATGTAAAAGAATAATGGGAAAGGATTTTGGGATTTTCCTAGCAACATAAATTGAGCAGTAGAACCGGTAGAGCAGAAAGGAAGACAGGAGTGAGTATCCCAAAAAGCCTGTGAGGGACTTTAAATTCTTAGTAACCTGTTTTCAGTGATGACAAAGCAACTTTAAAGGCCATTTTCATTACATCTTCGATAGGGGTCTGAGGGTTCTCCTAAGCTGGTTTGAGCTTTGGGTTAGGTGGTAAGAGGATCTGGTGGGACCCGGTGTGGGCACTGACAGGAAAAGAGAGAAGTGAGTGGGTGGATGGGTACCTCAGTACCTGCTACCTCAGCAAGGGGGCAATGCTCTGAGAACCGGCAGAGGTTTCGGTTTTTGATCTAGTAATTGGAGAAGAGAAATCAGGTTTGCTGAGGTGGGACTGACAGCAGAGAGTATGGAGCAGAAGGCTGAGTTTGAGGAACTATTGGAGAAGCATAGTTCAGGATGTGAGCGAAAGAGGAAAAAGGCCTTCACATAGGGGAATTTCCTTTCACCCTTTTGAGCACTTGCAGAAGATAAAAAGGTCACACAGAATTTGAGGATCTAGAGACTCCTCTGGGGGCCATCAGTTTGGGTTGTCTAAGTGGTAATATGGCCAATGCTGTGTACTGAATTTGATGAGGATTTTGGGTTCCACCAGGTAGCCCCTGTATGCTCAAATCCCCATGACTTACAGAAGAAGTCGGCTTTTGCCCCACACAGCCATGGCGGTTTGTGGCTTTGATAGTCTGCCAGGCAAACATACTAATATAGGCTAGCCAACCTGCATCTGGCTTGCCTGTCCCTACAACCATAATGTTTGTTTCCATTATCTATGGTACGGAAAGGATTTAATGGAATTTTAATGGGATCCTCTTCATCAGGGATATTCTAATAGGAAAGACTTATAGCCAGCTGACAAATGTCTGGGTGGAGAGATGGCCACCAGGTCCCTAAGGGGGCTGTATGCAAGATAGACCATACTTCTTGTCTAGTAGGATTTGTGATCAGCCATCACTGCTGAAGGGGCTGATGAGCGTTAGGACTACGGGTGGCCAAGGAGAGAGTCTATAGCCTTACCCACGTGGCGAATATGCAATTTGAAAGGGTTAACAGTCTTTTCCAGTTTCCAGCCAGAGTCTGGACATGGCACAGGCTTGAGATGAGATGCATGGATGCAGGAAGTGATTCCCTCTACTTTTACTGCTGTAGGTGCTATAAGTAGCACCTGGAATGGTCCTTTCCAGTGGGGTTCCAGGGATGACACCTGATGTCATCTTATTCAGAGGAAGTCTCTTTCTTGATATCAACGTGGATTCCCCTCGTCCCCAGGTTGGAAGCCAGTAGCCACCTGTTTCCACAGGTATAGCTGAGTTCTTAAAAGAGATTTAAGTCTGTCAAGCAAGGGTGTGTGGAAGGGATCCTTAGGTCTTAGAGTCGGGGTTAGGTCTCTTAGTGGAGGAGGGGCCCCATAGAGAATTTCATAGGGGGTGAGGTTACACAAAGAAACAAAGGGAGTATTTCTTGCATGAAACAGTGCATAAGGCAGGAGCATAGTCTAATCTTTTATGCCAGTCTCTAAGCTTAATTTCGTTAAGGTCTCTTTAATGGTTCTATTTATTTTTTTTATGTGTCCTGAGCTCTGGGGTCTATAAGCGCAATGTAAATTCCAATTAATCCCTAGGGTCCTGGCTAACCCCTGATTTTCCTGGCCCATGAAGGCTGTTCAATTATCAGACCATGTTACATTAGGCAGGACGTGTCTTTGATAAATATCTTTCAGGATCTTCTTGACCACAATTTGTGCCGGTTTTCTTTTCTTTCTTTTTTTCTTTTTTTTTTTTTTTGGTGGGAAAGGCTTCAATCCATCCTGAAAATGTATCTACAAAGAATAGGAGATATTTAAGTCCATACCTTGCTGGCTTAATTGCAGTAACGTCCACTTCCCAGAATTATCCTGGTCTGGTTCCTCATAGGTGCTTTCCTGCAGGAAGCTTGGAAGGGTAAGCATTAACCAATTGACAGAACTGACAGGCTTTTGTTACCCATTCAATTATTTCCTTTCACTGTGAGTGAGTTAGTCCAAAACTCTGTTCTTGATCCTACAGTAATGCCTGCAGTTTTTTTGAACCAAGTTGATTGAGTTGATGTACATTTTTAACGTAGTGTAGGGCTTTCTGAAATTGCAGCCTGGGCTCAGTGAAGTTGAGGAGTTCATTGTCAGTGTTCTTAGATGTTATCAAAAGCTTTCTGGTGCTCAAGGGTCCATTGGAATTGGGCATTCTCATTTAACAGCTGGTATAAAGGAGGAGCCAAGAACACAAACCCAGGTCCATAACCTGCTAAAGCCAGCAGTCCCAAGAAACTCTCTATGTTGTCTCCTGTTAAACGGGGGTGGTATCTGCACAACGGTTTGTTTCCTGGGCTCAGTGAGCCATCATTTACCGCGCCTAAGGGAATACCCCAGGAAGATTACTTCTTGCAGGCAAATTTGGGCCTTTATGTCCGAAGCTCTCTACCCGAGTTGAGCAAGCTCAGATAATAGTGCTTGGGTCTCAGACTCACAGTTTTCTTTGGTGTTGGCTGCCAGTAGCTGGACATCCACATATTGAAGCAGAATGACTTCGGGGTGCGTAGTTCTGAAGTTGTTGAGATGTCTGTGAAGGGCTTCATCAAAGAGAGTGGGGGAGTTTTTGAACCCCTGTGGGAGTCTAGTCCAAGTTAGTTGACAAGACGTTCCGGTTTCTGGGTCTATCTACTCGAAAGCAAACAGCAACTGATTATCTTTATGCAGAGGCAAGCAAAAGAAAGCATCTTTTAAGTACAGAACAGTATACCATTTTCACTCAGCCACAGCAAAGAGGTTATTGGGGGTCCAGCATGCTGGGGCTCAGAGCTCACTTGAATAGAGCAGAGAGCCCTGAGAACAGCTTTAACAGAGCTTATATACTTTTCTTGGAGAGGGCAGAAAGGAAAATTATTGATGGGTCAGGGCGAGTGTGCGGTTTGCGTGCACCCGGGTGAGGGAGTATATTCTGCAGTTTGGCAGTTGGGGACAGCACATTCTGGGAACAAAATTAGCAAACAGTTCTCAAGATTTCAACAGCGGTTTGTTAAGCATACAGAAAAACAGGAAGTGACAAGTGCCTATTTAATTAACCTTTCACCAAAGCAAAATGGAAAGTGAGCATGGATTACTAAAAACAACCATGTCCAGGTTGCCTAATGCTCTCAAATGTCAAACCTATTGGAGGCAACATATGTCTTTTTTCCTAAGATTATATATTCAACTTCAACCATGTTGAAAATGTCTAACCCTATTACATTATACTATGCCTGATTTCCTAATGTCTCTATTGATATCTGCTTTCCTACATATTTTCCCCAGTTCATCATTGTGACTGACTCTTCATATGTGCTCATATTTACGTTCACTCTCTACCCAAAACCCTATTGCTAATGAAACTTTCGTCCAAATCCTATATTCACTCTTTTTTTCTAAACCTACTGACTACCTTCCTAATCCTGCCGACTATTCCTTTTTGACTGGATGTTCCCTAGGACATTTAATCATCCAAGGTACAAGGTCCTCTGCCATTGCACATCAATTTATCTGAGATATCTGTGCAGAACATAATTCAAAGCTAAGTATCTCACTAAAGGGCCCAATGCCCTTCAGGGCTTCAAATCGTACCTAGATTTCAGGTTTCCTACTTATATTTCACCTATATATTCTTGTGAATATCGCAGGTTCCCAATACCATTATTCATCCCGCAGAATGTTTCCTAACCCAAATAGAATATGTTATTAACCCTAACCATACACTGTTCCCTCAATCTAACTTCACAAAAGAGCAGGGACAGAGTTGGTCTTACAATTCAGGAATGTAGGGGATCTTCCACCTGCTGAGAACCTCAAAGTTTGATGCAGAAATGATCCCTAGAGAAGATGTAGCAGCTATGAAGGACCTGAGAGAGCAAAAGTCATCTTCCATGGCAAACCACCTGTTCAGGATGAAGTGATGTGTCTGAATCAGCCCCTCTCCTACTGATATAAAGAAGATGGACCAAACCAACCCTGTGTGGAGAGCTTCTCCTGGGTGTCTACGGTTGATATACCATTCTAACTTCTGAAAGTGTCACAGGAAGTAGGGGCAGCCTCCATCTCAACGGACCCTTGGAAACAAGTATTAGGACAAAGTGGTTGCCAAGGCAGTGACCTCATTCCCTTCCTGTTGGAATTGACCTACCTCACTTCTTTGGTGATGTAACTCTCTGAACTTGGGATCCAGGAAGCCAGGGACACAGAGCCAGTCCCAGTCCCATTCCTAGTGGACTTACTTGTTTGGATTTACCAAAGAGAGAGTCTGTCTCTCTTGGTACCTAATGGTTTGAGGATGACAAAATGCAAGTAGAGCTCTGAAGATGGGCCTTTAATGTGAAAGCAGGTAGTGGTCAGCACAGGCTCCATACAACTTCACAGAGATGGACAAGGAGACCAGACCTGACACAGGACAGGCCATTTTGGGGGAACATAGTATGGCCCACCAGTCAGAGGACACTCTGGATAGTTACAGACTTACTTGGGGGAAGGAGGTGACTTTTTGAGTGTGGGTGTGAGTTTGTGGTTTTGTCTCATGTTCTGAGAATAGGTAGGAAAGGCGGTTTGTTTGGTTTAGAGTGGACTGTTTCTAGAAAGTCCTTTGACAAGGCGAGTGTGTCTGAGTCTGTGTATCCCACTGTGTCCTTGGTTGTACACATTAGAAAACAGAATAGATCAATGGATGTATCCTGTCTAGTAGAAAGCTTCCCAGCATTCATCCTGCCCATTTTAGGAAAGGACTGCTGGTTGCTTTTCGATGGGCAACACCCACTATCTTCCTAAGTTCCAGTTTTCTTCCTGAATTCTGGCCACTCTCCAGAATAGGCTCATGGTTTTTTGTCCAAGATATGTACCACATCCAAGCTCTGTGACATGGCCATGTACTGGATAGCTGAAGGGAATTGCAAGCATCTCAGAAAACTCAGATATCATTGTGACTAGTAAAGTCTCAGTGGAGAAACCCTGCATTGGGATTTGCTGACTTATTGTTCTGTTACCCTGAATTCAGGAAGGTCTTTGCCTCAGGCCACCCCTTTGTGAATTTTGAAGAAAACAGTTTTCAAATGGAAGTGAATCAGCATCACCTGTGGCTCTTTGCTTAACTGCTTTGGAAAAGTATGTGTCTGAATCAGCCTTGTGGCTCTGTGTGAGGCTGTGTCTTAGATTATCAGCGCCTGATGTATCTAAAGAAAGATCCAATGTGTGCATCCAAAACCAAAATGGCAAAAAGATCAGTCATTGTGGATGAAGTCTCTCGCCTTCCTCTGTAAGTTTCCTGACTTCCACCAAGTGAGAATAGGGATCCTTTGGATCAAATGAGTTCTTTAAAGCGCTGCAAAGTTGCTTTGGTTTCCTAATTACTCCAAATCACATAAGGAATCTAAACCTGACAGTCAGTAGGCCTCAAATTGGAGAAGCAGAGCAGTATTAAAGGAAGAACTATGTGATCAATCCTGGTTCACAGGAAGGGTGTTCAGGCCACCCTGAGGTTAGGCAAATGACGGGCAAGGGATCTTATTTTGGACACTCTCTTGGGCTGCGCCATTCATGGAAACCTCTAGCCAAAGGGTATAATGAGTGTATATATGTAAGAAGATGAGTGCCATATGAGAGTGTTTTGGTTATAATTGTGGTCATTTGTGTGGCGGTTGGAAGAGATGACTGGGTCCACCTGGTCTTGAACACTGGTGTGATTCTCCTCAGAGACTGAGTTCTGAAACTTACCTCAGAGAAGTAATTGCTTTGGAAAGACATGTGTCTTAATCAGGCTATTGGCCCTGTGTGAGGCTGTGGCTTAGATTATCAGCAACAGACGGATCAAAAAAAAGATCCCATGTGTGCATCCAAAACCAATATAGCCAAAAGAGCAGTCATTGTGAATGAAGTCTCTCACCTTCCACTGTAAGGTTCTGAAAGAATAAAAGAAATTGAAATTGAAATGTAAAGAACCAGGTTTTGTAAAGTTTCCAAGCTGCGCTCAGAACCTGAAATTCCTGTGGCAGTTAAGACAATTCCTGGAACTGCCCATTAGATGTGTGTTGAAATCTTCCCTGACCACCTAGTTACTTAACAACCCCTTCTCAGAAGCCGTGCATCTCACCACGTATACATCTCAGGGCTTCAACCAATCAGTTTAAATGTGTACCCCTTCTCAGGGCTGACCAATCACCCCCTGCCCCAACTTTTCCCGCCAATGAATGTGCTAATCATGTTTTAGAGTTGTTATTTGATTTTCCCGTGGTACATGATGATTTCCTAAAGGAGGCTATGATGTATGTAAAGTCGCTGAGCTCTCTAAAGAATGTATATAAACTCTGCTCAAGTTGTTCTCGGGGCTCTTTGTTCTTTGCTCCTCTAAAGGGAGCTCTGAGCCCTAGCATTCTGGACCCCCAATAAACACTTTGCTGATGCATGAGAAAGCCTCTTTGTTGTCTTTTCCTTTGACGTTCGCAGCACCTTTTCATCTGGAGGCCCCAGGTGAGATATCCGGCAGCGGTGGAAGGAAGACCTCAAGGGACTCCTTTCGGGGTAAGTAAGGCGCCTCTTTCTGGTTTTGGGTTTCAGGCTAGGGTGTGGCAAAATGGCTGTTGGTGAAGAGCATTAGCTCTCTCCTATGGTGTGACAGACGTGTCACAGAGCCAAGGTCACGTCCCTGAGGGACACTCCGGAGGACTAGGGAATTCAAGGAATAGTAGTTTCCTCAACTCGGTTATGTTTTGCTTCAGGATTCGATTTGCCAGCCCATCAGGTTTTGCCGGTAACTCAGTTTTGGTCATTGTTCTGAACTCATGTTGAGTTTACTGTCTGTCTTTATTGTCTAACCCATCAATATTTGCCAGTTACTCTGTTCTAATCTTTGTCATGGACTCATGTTAAACGTTTACTGTTTGTCTTTGTCTGTGTTGTGTTTGTGTCTTCACTGTCCCTGTTTGAGTAACTCCCACTATGGGACAAAGCACTTCCTCTTCTCTGTCTCTGACCCTTGATCATTGGACTGATGTCCGCTCAAGGGCCCAGAATCTTTCTTTTTCAGTAAAACACCGTACCTGGCAGACTCTCTGTGCTTCAGAATGGCCCATCCTCGAATTCGGATGGCCCCAGAAGAATCCTTCCACTTTCCTCTAATCCGAAAATTCAGAGATATTGTCATTCAGCCGGGGCCACGTGGTCACCCATATCAACAGCCATATACTCCTTCCCCCACATTCCTATCATTCAAACTTTCCGCTCCTCTCCCTCTTCCTTTCATTCTCCCTGAGTCACAAGACTGGACACTCCACCCCCTCCTTATCATCTACTCTCCCTCCCCAACCCCCAACACAGTTCCTGATGATCCTCCCACCGCTGACTCAGCCTCTCCACTGCTAGAGGCAATTGGGCCAGACCCAAGCCCTCCAGGGGACTTCCCCACAGCAGCAGCAACCCCTCCTCCCCTGGAGAAAGCTGGGCAACCTAAAGAAACCCACCGGCGACGGATAATAGAAAACTCAGAAGCCCCTGTGATGCTCTCTCTCCATCCCTATGGGCCTATGAACCGACCCAACTGGGACCCCAACACCTTTGAAGGTAGGAAGCATCTGTCCACTTATTGCCGGGCTCTAATAGTGGGTCTCCAAGTGGCCGCCAGAGAGCCGACCAATTTGGCCAAGGTAAGAGAAATTATCCAAGGGCCTAATGAGTCTTCCTCTATGTTTCTGGAGAGAATTATGGAAGCATATAGAAAATATACTCCTTTTGATCCTCAGGCAGATGACCAAAAGGCATTTGTTACAATGGCCTTTATTGAGCAGGCTGCCCAAGATATTAAGAGAAAGTTACAGTGTCTAGATGGGTTACAAAATACGACCTTAAGAGATTTAGACAGAGAAGCTAAGAAAGTATAAGATATATATTATAAGTATATATTATAAGTATATAAGTATATTATAAGAGAGAAACTGAGGAGGAGAGGGAACAGAGGAGTGAGAAGGAAAGGGAACAAAAGGAGGATGAAAGGAGCAAAAGGCAGACAAAAGCATTGGCTAAGGTTTTCTTCACAGTAGCAAATACGCCAGAAATTAAAAAGCAGGGAGTCAGAAAGGGATACTTGGGCCCACGCCAAAGGCTGTACCTGGCCTCAGATCAATGTGCCTACTGTAGAGAAAAAAGGACACTGAGTCAAAGAGTGCCCCAAAAAGAAGAAGCCACGGCAGCCCGCCATGCTGACTCTAGAAGAGGACTAGGAATGTCAGGGCTCGGATCCCCTCCCCGAGCTCAGGGTAACATTTGAAGTGGAGGGGACTCCAGTGAACTTTGAAGTGGATACAGGAGCAGTATACTTAGCCCTTAAGGCTTCACTGGGCCCCATATCAAATTAATGGTCCCTAGTTCAAGGGGCTAATGGCACTACATATCGGGCTTGGACAACTAAGAGGATTATGGAAGTAGGAAAATGAAAAGTCCACCACTCTTTCCTAGTAATCCAAGAATGCCCAGCCCCATTGATGAACAGGGATCTGCTTACCAAACTCGGGGCTAGAGTAACCTTTAACCCTGATGGTCCCCAAGTGGATGTTCTAAAACCTTCAGTAAAAACTCCCATAGTCACAGAATTGACATTGTCTGTAGAAGATGAACATCAACACTTCGTGCCCCCTAGGACTGATCAAAGAGGCAAACTACAACAGAAATGGATAAAAGATTATCCTAATGCCTGGGCAGAAACTGCTGGGTTGGGTCTAGCCATAAAACAACCTCCAATAGTAGTAGAATTAAAAGCCTCTGCCTCTCCAATCAGTGTTAAACAATATCCTCTAAGCAAAGAAGCTAAGGATGGGATAAGTCCCCATGTTCAGAAATAATTGGCCCTTGGTGTCCTAAGGCCCTGTCAATCAGCCTGGAATATCCCCTGCTACCAGTAAGACAGCCAGGAACTAGGGACTACAGTTCTGTTCAAGACCTAAGAGACATCAACAACAGAGTTCAGGACATTCACCCTACAGTACCCAATTCATAAAATTTGCTTAGCACTCTGAATCTGGAGCGGGAATGGTACACTGTGCTGGACTTAAAAGATGCTTACTTCTGCTTGCCCCTACATAAGGACAGTCAGTTGCTGTTTGCTTTCGAGTGGATAGACACAGAAACTGGAACATCTGGCCAACTAACCTGGACTAGACTCCCACAGGGGTTCAAACCCCCCCCACTCTCTTTGATGAAGCCCTCCACAGGGACATAAATGACTTCAGAACTGCACACCCCGAAGTCACCCTACTCCAATATGTGGATGATCTGCTACTGGCAGCGGACACCAAGGAGAACTATGAGTCTGGGACCCAAGCACTATTATCCGAGCTTGCTCGGCTTGGATATAGGGCTTCTGCCAAAAGGCCCAAATTTTTCAGCAAGAAGTAATCTTCCTGGGTTATTCTCTTAGGGGTGGCAAATGATGGCTCACTGAGAACAGAAAACAAACCATTGTGCAGATACCACCCCCATCTAATAAGAGACAACTCAGAGAGTTTCTTGGGACTGCTGGCTTTTGCAGGTGATGGATTCCTGGGTTCGCCTCTCTGGCTGCCCCTTTATACCCGCTGATAAAGTGGAATGCAAAATTCCAATGGAACCCTGAGCACCAACAAGCTTTTGATAATGTCAAAAAAAGGTGCTGCTATCTGCTCCGGCCTTAGCACTCCCAGATATAGATAAACCCTTCACTCTCTACATCGAGGAAAAGAAAGGAATAACACGGGGAGTGTTCACTTAGACTTTGGGACTTTGGAAAAGGCCGGTAGCATTCTTATCAAAAAAACTGGACCCAGTGGCTACTGGGTGGCCCTGTTGCTTAAGAGCTATAGCAGCGGCAGCGCTTCTAATAAAAGATGCTCATTAATGAACGTTGGGACAGAAGCTAACCATTATAGGCCCCCATGCCCTGGAGAGCATCATCTGTCAACCTCCAGAGAGGTGACTATCAAACTCCAGAATAAACCACTACCAGAGCCTCTGGATTAGCAAAGACAGAATAACTCTTGGACCTTCTGCTCCACTCAACCTGGCTGCCAGAAGAATCATCAGGACCTGTTGCTCATGAGTGTCAACACATACTGGCAGAGGAAACCAGTATAGGACGAGACTTGTAGGATCCAGCCACTGCCTCACCCTGAAGTCGTATGGTTTACGAAAGAGAACAGCTTCCTCCAAGATGGTATGTGGCATGCTGGAGCAGCAGTAGTTAGCAAAACTAATGTCATCTGATCCTCTGGTCTCCCAGAAGAGACATCAGTCCAAAAGGCAGAACTGATTGCCCTTCCGAAAGCATTGGAACTAGCAACAGGCAAAAGGGCCACCATATACACTGATAGCCGCTATGCAGTTGGCAATACTAATGTGCACGGGGCTATTTACCAGCAAAGGGGGCTATTAACCTCCACTGGGAAAAAAAATAAAGAACAAATTTGAGATCCTCCACCTTCTCTCAGCAGTGCAGGGCACTAAGGAACTAGCTATAGTGCACTGTCCAGGGCACCAGAAGGGAAACGACCTCGTTGCACTTATAAACAGAAGGGCAGATGAGGAAGCTTAATTGGCAGCCCTAAACGGAGTGACTCTGTTAACTTTTTCCACACCAGGGGGATCAACATTCAGGAGACTTGGCCACACTGGAACATTCAGGCAACTTATCATCTGAGGAGACAGATACAGAACTCTGGGATGCTACAGAGCCAAGTTTACAATTTCAAAAAGCCCACCTTTATGTCAAAGACGTACACTAGCTCACCCACTTAAGCTCAAAGAAGATATAGACACTCTTAAAGGACCGAAGAAAGGATTTATTATTGACTGACTCACAGAGGAAAGAAATAGCTTAGCAGGTGACTAGAGCTTGTCAAGTCTGCCAATTAGTTAATGCTTACCCATCCAAGCTTCCTGCAGGGAAGCGCTTACGAGGAACCAGACCAGGACAATTCTGGGAAGTGGACTTTTCCTGAAATTAAGCCAGGAAGGTATGGACTTAAATATCCCCTAGTCTTTGTAGATACTCTTTCAGGATTGGTTGAAGCCTTCCCCATGAAGAAAGAAACGGCTCAGACGGTGCTCAAAAAGATTCTAGAAGACATTTTTCCAAAGTTCGGCCTGCCTAAGGTAATAGGGTCCAATAATGAACCGGCATTCCTTGCCCAGGTAAGTCAGGGATTCACCAGGACCCTGAAGATTAATAGGAAGTTACATTGTGCTTATAGACCCCAGAGCTCAGGACAGGTAGAAAGGATGATTAGAACCATCAAAGAGACTTTAACGAAATTAAGCTTGGAGACCGGCATAAAAAATTGGAGTATGCTCCTGCCTTAAGCACTGTTTCGTGCAAGAAATACACCCTCTGCCTCTTTGTGTAAACTCACCACTTATGAAATTCTCTATGGTGCCCCTCCTCCAGTAAGGGACCTAACCCCAACTCTGAGACTTAATGATTCCTTTCACACCCCCTTGCTTGACAGACTTAAATCCCATGAAAAAACACAGCACCCAGGGATACCTGTGGAAACAGTTTTCCACTGCTTATCAGCCTGGAGACGAGGGAACCCCACATCGATATCAAGTGGGAGTCTGCGTCTACGTGACACGTCATCAGGTATCATCCCTGGAACGCCGCTGGAAAGGACCATACCAGGTGCTGCTTATAACACCTACAGTGATGAAAGTGGATGGAATCACTTCCTTCATCCATGCCACCCATCTCAAGCCTGCACCCTGTCCAGCCTCCGGCTGGAAACTGGAACAGACTGGTAACCTTCTCAAGTTGCGTGTCCATCGTGTGGGTAGGGCTATGGATTCTTCCCCTGATCACCAGCAGTCCTAATCCCCATCAGCCTGTTCAGCAACAATGGCAAGCTATAAATCCTACTGGGCAAGTAGTGTGGTCTATTTCACATACAGCTCTCTTATGGACTTGGTGGCCATCTCTCTACCTGGACATTTGTCAGCTTGCCATAGGCCTCTCTGACTGGGATCTCCCTGACATAGAGGACCCCACACAGATTCCACTCAAACCCAAACCAGGGCAACATAGACCACCTTACCCCATGAATTATATATATCATCTTCCCCAGCTCAGGTGTAAACTAGCCAGTCTTGATTTTTATGTGTGCCCAGCTGATTTCTGAAGTCGCAAACAGGCCCAAACCTGTGGAGGACCCAGTGACTTTTATTTTAGATCTTGGGGTTGTGAACAAACGGGAGCTACATGGTTGAACCCAAACTCCCCAGACAGTATCATTCAGGTAGGAAAAAATGACACCTGGTTTGATCCCAAGAAATGTGCCGCTAGCCAAGTTGTGTCAAAAACTCGCTGTGGAAAGAATAGTCTATGTTACCCCCTCAATATAACTTTCACTTCCAAAGGAAGGGGCTACCTCAGAACAACATGGTCTATGGGAAATACGTGGGAAATGCGATTCTATATTTATGGCCCTCGTTATGACATTGGTCACTGGTTCACCATCCTGCTTAAAAAGGAAGAAAATCCCACAGCAATAGGGCAAAATCCCCTAAAGCCAGGAATTAAGCCTCCAAAACCTCCCATGCCTAGATCTACCAGAACCCCTCTACCATCTCATACTTCCCAGTTTCCATCTTTGCCTACTTCCCCAGTCCAGAGTACAGCTGACTCCTGCCCCTGGGAACTAATTAAAGGAACCTTAATTGTACTGAACTCCACACAGTCAGAACTCCTTGCATTTCAACCCATGTATTTGACAGCTCTGTAAATTATCATGTAATGGTGCAGATACTCCCCAGGGTGCTTTATTATGATGCAGAATCATTTTAAGGTCTACTAGGGGGACAAACAACCTGATTTTGCTGGCATCCAGTGTCCCTTACTCTAGCCATCCTATTGAGGATAGGAGCTGCTGCAGGAGTGGGTATGGGAACAGCTGCTATGATCCATGGGTCACAACAAATGGCCTGATAAGAAACAGCAATAGATCAAGACTGGAAGACATTAGAGACCTCCATCACAGTGCTGTAGGAATCCTTAAACTCTCTCTCTGAAGTTGTTTTACAGAACAGGTGAGGATTAGACCTCCTCTTCATGAGGGAGCGGGGCCTCTGTGCTGCACTGAGAGAAGAATGTTGTTTTTATGCTGACCATACTGGAGTTGTAAAAGAATCCATGAGTAAATTGAGAAAATGCCTTGAAGAGCGCCAGAGAGAAAGGGAGATTCAACAAGGGTGGTTTGAGTCATGGTTTACCCAGTCCCCCTGGTTAACTACACTCCTATCAGGCTTTGCTTGACCCCTGATCATCCTTATGGTGTTGCTAACTTTGGGACCTTGTTTGCTTAACCCCATAGTTTCCTTTCTCCAGGCTCAACTTGGGCAGGAAAAACTCATGGTAATCAGACAGAAATACGCTCCACTGGCAGAAATAGAGTGTGAGACCCAGCAATAATTATGATTCATTGCTTTTAAGATTAAATATAGTAAGAAAAAGGAGTGGGAAATGAAAGAATAAAAGAAATTAAAATTGAAACTTAAAGAACCAGGTTTTGTAAAGTTTCCAAGCTGCACTCAGAACCTGAAATTCCTGTGGCAGTTAAGACAATTCCCGAAACTGCCAATTAGATGTGTGTTGAAATCTTCCCTGACCACCTAGTTACTAAACAACCCCTTCCCAGAAACCGTGCAGCTCATCACGTATACATCTCAGGGCTTCAACCAATCAGTTTAAACGTATACCCCTTCTCAGGGCTAACCAATCACCCCCTGTCCGACCTCTTTCTGCCAATGAATATGCTAATCATGTTTTTGGGTTGTTATTTGATTTTCCCGTGGTATGTTGATTTGCTAAAGGAGGCTATGATATATGCAAAGTCCCTGCCCTCTCTAAAGAATGTAAATAAACTCTGCTCAAGTTGTTCTTGGGGCTCTTTGTTCTTTGCTCCTCTGAAGATAGCTCTGAGCCGAAGCATGATGGACGCCCAATAAACCCTTTGCTGTGGCATGAGACAGTCTCTTGGTGGTCTTTTCCACCGACTTTTGACCGACCTTTTTACCTATGAAGGACCTGAGAGAGCAAAAGTCAAATCCATGTCAACTTCCATGTCAAACAACCTGGTCAGAATGAAAGAATGTGTCTGAATCAGCCTCTCTCTTCTTAATGTAGATTAAATGGACCAAACCAAGCCTGTGTACAGAGCTGTTCCCAGATGCCTATGGTTGATATACCATTCTAACTTGTGAAAGTGTCACAGGAAGTAGGGGCAGCCTCCATCTCATGGGACCATTGGAAGCAACTGTTAGGACAAAGTGGTTTTCCATGTCTGTGACCTCATTCAGTTCCTGAAGGAAGTGACCTACCACAGTTCCTTGGTGATGGAACTCTCTGAACGTGGGATCCAGGAAGCCATGCACCCAGAGCAAGTCTTAGTTTCAGTCCCAGTGGTCTCAATTGTATGAATTTACCAAAGACAGAGTCATTGTTTCTTGATACCTACTTATGAGATGATGCTCAAATTTCAGGAGAGCTCTGAAGAGCGGCTTTTTCTGAGAAAGCATGTAGTGGCTCAAGCATGGCTCCTGACAACTTCAAAAAGTTTGCAAAGAAGACCAGATCTGAGATAGGACAGGCCATTTCGTGGGAACATAGTATGGCCCACCAGTCAGAGGACACTCAGGATTGTCACAGTCATACTTGGGGGAAGGAGGTGCTGTTGTGGGTGTCAGTGTGAGTTTGTGGTTTTGTCTCATGTTCTGAGAATAGGTAGGAATGGCGGTTTGTATGTTTGGACTGGAAAGTTTCTAGAAAGTCGTTTGACAACACGAGTGTTTCTATGTCTGTGTATCCCACTGTATCCGTGGTTGTAGACATTTGAAATGCGAATGCATCAATGGTTGTGTCCTGTCTAGTATAAAGCTTCCCAGCATTCTTCCCACCCAATTTAAGAATGGAGTGCGGCTTGCCTAATGGATGGTGAACAGCTACTATCTTCCTAAGTTCCTCTTTTCTTCCTGAATACTGGCCACTCTCCAGAGTATCCTCATGGTTTTGTTTCCAAGATATGTACCACGTCCAAGCTCTGTTACATGGCCATGTACTGGATAGCTGAAGGGAATGGGAGCATCTCAGAAAACTCAGATATCAGTGTGACCAGTAAAGTCTCAGTGGAGAAACCCTGCTTTGGGCCTTTTGCCTACTTATGTTTCTATTACCCTGAATGTCAGGAAGGTCTTTGCCTCAGGCCACCCCTTTGTGAAGCCTGAAGAAAACAGTTTTCAAATGGAAATGAATGGGCATCACCTGTGGCTCTTTGCTTAATTGCTTTGGAAAGGGATGTGTCTGGAACAGCCACTTGGCCTGGTGTGGTGGCAGTGGCTTAGATTCTCAGCACCTGATGGATCTAAAGAAAGTTTCCAAGTGTGCATCCAAAACCAAAATGGCCGAAAGAGCAGTCATTGTGGATGAAGTCTCTCACTTTCCTCTGTAAGCTTCCTGAGCTAAATCAAGTGAGAATAGGGATCATTTGGGTCAAATCAGTTTTTCAAATCCCTGCAGAGGCTAGTCGATAGGGGCTTGGGTTTTCTATGACACCAATTCACATAAAGAATCTATCCCAGACAGTCATTAGGCCTCAAATTGGAGAAGCAGATCAGATATAGGGCAGGCCTATTTGATCACTCTTGGTTCACAGCAAGGGTATCCAGGCCACCCTGACTTTAGGCAAATGAGGGGCAAGGGTGCTTATTTTGAACAGTGTATTGGGCTGTGCCCTTCATGGAAACCTCCAGCCAGAGTTTATGATGAGTGTCTATGTGGAAGAAGATGAGGAGCATGTGGGAGTGTTTTAGTTTTAATTGTGGTCATTTGTGTGGTGGTTGTAAGAGATGCCTGGGTCCACCTGGGCTTGAACTCTGGTGTGATTCCTCTTAGAGAATGCATTATGGAACTGACTTCAGAGAAGTATTGCCATGAATTGTGTTGGGATTTTAGGAGGCCACACATGAGGGTCGCCCTTGGACACTGAGATCTAAGCCCAGAGTGGCTTTCCACAGAGCACTGGGAATCTCAGCCAGGATATCACATGATTTTATTCTGAAAGACTTGGAAGCCATAGTTGGGAGTCAAAACACACATGGACCTTACATTGTAGACCTCAATGGGGCTGGCTTCATGTGACCTTTTGGCCAGTCTTTGGGAACCCTTGCCTGTGAGAGTTCTCTAGATTATTCATTGAAATGTGCTTCCTCTAAATTTAATGGTTCCTTAATGAATTGAAACCCACAGTTTCTCCAACTTCATCTTTGAAAATGGCTAGATAAATACCATGAAATTTTTGAACTTCCCATGGCCACCTGCCACTGGAGAACCTTTGGATGTACAGTTTCTGATCCTGAGTGTACCAGACAGTGCCTTGATTGACTGGATTTTATGAAAATGGTGTAGAACAGCGATGCCAGTAAGTTGGGGCCTGCTGAGTAGTGGGTCAAGAGCTGTTGTGTGCAGTTGTGTGATAAAACATCTGTGGTCGGGACATGTGATTCTGGCATTGACTTCCAAATGACTTGTGGCTGACATGTTACAGTCAGGAATCACTTATATGTCTGAAACCTCTCCATAAAAGGCATTTTGTTATAAGGAGATGTTTCAGGGCAATGTTCAGAATCAGGTTTCTATGGGCAAAGGGACAAGCTATGTGGGATAGAAGCCTGGTTGGTGCATTCTCCTGCAGAGGCTTACTCAGACACAACCCTTCATCCTGAACAGGTTGTTTGCCATAGAAGATGACTTTTGATCTTTCAGGTCTTTCATAGCTGCCTACATCTTCTCCAGGGATCAAATATGCATGGACCTTTGAGGTTCTCAGTAGGTGGCAGATCCCCTACATTGCTGTATTGCAAGACGAACCCTGTCCCTTCTCTTTTGTAAAGTTAGATTGAGGAAACAGTGTATGGTTAGGGTTTTAATAACATGTTCAATTTGGGTTCGGAATCATTCTGATGGATGAATAATGGTATTGGGAACCTGTGATATTTATAAAACTATAGAGGTGAAATATAAGTATGAGAACAGAAATCTAGGTAAGATTTGTAGCCCAGAAGGGAATGAGGCCCTTGATTGGGATACTTAGCTTTTAATTATGTTCTGCACGGTTGTCTCAGATAAATTGATAATCAATGGCATAGGACCTTGTACCTTGGAAGATTGATTGTAGAAGAGAACATCCACTCAAATTGGGATAGTGGGTAGGATAAGGAAGAGAGTCGGTAGGTTTAGGAAGAAGAGTGAGTATAAAATTTGGATCAAATGTTCTTTAGCAATAGGGTTTCATTTATACAGTGAATGTAAATGTCAGCACATGCGAAGAGTCAGTCCCAATGATGAACTGCGGAAAATATAGGAAAGAAGATATCAATAGAGACATTACAAAATCAGGCAATTGTAAAGTGAGTGATAGGTTTAGACATTTTCAACAGGATCGAGATTGAATACATAATTTTAGGAAGAAACAAATATGTAGTCACCAATAGAAATGACATTTGAAAGCATTAGGCAAACTGGAAATGGAAGTTTTTAGTAATCCATATTCAACTTCCATTTAGGATTTGGTACAATCATAAGTGTGACCTTTGCATTTTGTGCCCAGAAAATTATTGTGATAAAATATATATGTAGATCATGTGACATGAGTATTTTTTACACCATTTCTGTGAGCAATATTTGAAGACATATAAATTAGTATTGGGGGTACAAAGTGGTGTACCCTGTGTCTATGAATATAGAGATAATGCATGAATAGAACATACTGTAAATAAATAATATAACTGGTTACACTTTAAATAATGGATTGAATTGTTATCTGAAAATATATAAGAAATCATATATTGACATACAATCATTAATTCCAACCAGTTATATATCTAATTGTAATCTTAGGGTTATTTTTTATCATGAAGTGTGTGTGAGTTTTGCTTCAAAAGTGATTATGGATCGAAAATAATGTGTTTGGAAAGAAGTCTCATGAAATTACCAATCAAGAAATATGGAGGAATCCATGTGTTCTGAAGCAGGAAGTGATTGAAAGTGAAACAAATGCCTATAAATTTGCTAAATTGTGGATGAAATATATATCCTGTGATGTGCATAAACTGATGAAATAGTATGTACCAGTGTTGAATAAAAATGAACGTCAAAATACACATCATGTACCATAGGAATCTACTTGCATTGATGTTAAACTGGGTCAGTTACTGTACAAATATTAGGATTCGCGTGCATCATTCACCGAAGTTAGTTTTCTTTTTTTTTTAATTTTTATTTATGCTTGTTCAAAACATTACATAGTTCTTGATACATCATATTTGTCACTTTGATTCAAGTGGGTTATGAACTCCCATTTGTACCCCGTATACAGATTGCAGAATCACATCAATTACACATGCATTGATTCACATATTGGCATACTAGTGTCTGTTGTATTCTACTGCCTTACCTATCCTCTACTATCCCCCCTCCCCTCCCCTCTCCCACCATCTTCTCTCTCTACCCCCTCTACCTTAATAAATTTCTCCCCATGTATTATTTTTTTCTTTCTTCTCTCTTCCTCTTGTATGTAATTTTGTATAACCCTGAGGGTCTCCTTCCATTTCCATGCAATATCCCTTCTCTCTCCCTTTCCCTCCCACCTCTCATCCCTGTTTTAATGTTAATCTTCTTCTCATCCTCTTCATACCTATTCTGTTCTTAGTTAATCTCCATATATCAAAGAAGACATTTGGCATTTGTTTTTAAGGGATTGGGTAGCTTCATTTAGCATAATCTGCTCTAGCGCCATCCATTTCCCTGCAAATCTATGATTTTTTGTCATTTTTTAATGCAGAGCAATACTCCATTCTGTATAAATGCCACATTTTTTTTATCCATTCATCTATTGAAGGGCATATAGGTTGGTTTCACAGTCTTGCTATTGTGAATTGTGCTGCTATGTACATCAATGTAGCAGTGTCCCTGCAGCATGCTCTTTTTAGGTCTTTAGGGAATTGACCGAGAAGGGGAATAGCTGGGTCAAATGGTGGTTTCATTCCCAGCTTTCAAAGAAATCTCCATACTGCTTTCCAAATTGGATGCACCAATTTGCAGTCCCACCAGCAATGTACAAGTGTACCTGTTTCCCCACATTCTCACTAACACTTGTTGTTTGACTTCATAATGGCTGCCAATCTTACTGGAGTGAGATGGTATCTTAGGGTGGTTTTGATTCACCTTTCTCTGACTACTGGAGATGGTGAGCATTTTTTCATGTACTTGTTGATTATATGTCCTCCTCTGAGATGTCTGTTGAGGTCCTCGGCCCATTTGTTGATTGGGTTATTTGTTATCTTATTGTTTAATTTTTTGAGTTCTTTGTATACTCTGGATATTAGGGCTCTATCTGAAGTATGAGGAGTAAAGATTTGTTCCCAGAATTTAGGCTCCCTATTTACCTCTCTTATTGTTTCATTTGCTGAGAAACAACTTTTTACTTTGAGTAAGTCCCATGTGTTGATTCTAGTTATTAACTCTTGTGCTATGGAGGTCCTATTGAGGAATTTGAAGCCCGACCCCACAGTATGTAGATCGTAGCCAACTTTTTCTTCTATCAGACGCCATGTCTCTGATTTGATATCAAGGTACTTGATCCATTTTGAGTGAACTTTTGTGCATGCAAGAGAAAGGGATTCAGTTTCATTTTGTTACATATGGATTTCCAGTTTTCCCAGGACCATTTGTTGAAGATGCTATCCTTCCTCCATTGATGCTTTTAGCTCCTTTATCAAATAGAAGATTGTTGTAGCATTGTGGATTAATCTCTGTGTCCTCCATTCTGTACCTTTGGTCCACCCGCCTGTTTTGGTACCAGTACCATGCTGTCATTGTTACTATTGCTCTGAAATTTAGTTTGAAATCTGGTATCGCTATACCGCCTGATTCACACTTCCTGGTTAGAATTGCTTTTGATATTCTGGATATTTTATTTTTCCAAATGAATTTCATGATTGCTTTCTCTATTTCTACAAGAAATGCCGTTAGGATTTTGATTGGCATTGCATTAAACCTATAGAGAACTTTTGGGAATATCACCATTTTGATGATGTTAGTTCTCCTTATCCATGAACAGTGTATATTTTTCCATCTTCTAAGATCTTATTCTACTTCTCTTTTTAGGGTTCTGTAGTTTGCATTGTATAAATCTTTCACCTCTTTTGATAGGTTGATTCCCAAGGATTTTATTTTTATTTTTTGAGGATATTGTGAATGGAGTGTTTTTTTTCTCATTTCCGTTTCAGAAGTTTTGTCACTGATATACAGAAATGCCTTTGACTTATGAATGTTGATTTTATATCCTGCCACATTGCTGAAATCATTTCTTAGTTCTAGTAGTTTTTTTTTTTTTTTTGTAGACCCTTTTGGGTCTTCTATATATAGAATTATGTCAGCTGCAAGTAGTGATAATTTAAGTTCTTCTTTTCCTATTTTCATGCCTTTAATTTCTTTCATCTGTCTAATTGCTCTGGCCAGTGTTTCGAGAACTATATTGAATAGAAGTGGTGGTAGAGGACATCTCTGTCTTGTTCCAGATTTTAGAGGGAATGCTTCAATTTTTCTCCATTCAGAATAATGCTAGCCTGAGGCTTAACATAGATAGCTTTTACAATGTCGAGGTAAGTTCCTGTTATCTCTATTTTTTCTAATGTTTTGAACATAAAGGGATGCTAAGGGTCAATTGTTCTTATTTATTTTTCGCAGAACCAAGCTTTAGTTTTGTAATTTTTTCAATAGTTTTTTTTGTTTCAATTTTGTTGTTTTCCGCTCTGATTTTAGTTATTTCTTGCCTTCTGCTACATTTGCTGTTGTTTTGCTCTTCCTTTTCTAGGGCTTTGAGATGAAGTGTGAGCTCATTTATTTGTTGTTGTTTCCTATTTTTGAGGAATGACGTCAAGGTGGTGAATTTCCCTCTTAAAACTCCTTTCATTGTGTCCCATAGATTCTGATATGTTGTGTCTGTATTTTCATTTATCTCGAAGAATTTTTTGATTTTCTCATTTATGTCTTCTGTAACACATTAATCATTCAGTAAAATGTTGTTCATTTTCAATGTGATGTAGGATTTTACCTTCCTTCTTTTTCATTGGTTTCCAGTTTCATTCCATTATAATCAGATAAAATACATGGTATTATGTCCACCACTTTATATTTATTGAGGGTTGCTCTATGGCATAATATATGGTCTATTTTTCAGAAGGATCCATGTGCTGCTTAAAAAAAAAGTATATCCACTTGATGATGGTTGATATATTTTATATATGTCAGTTAAGTCTAGGTTATTGATTGTGATATTGAGTTCTATAGTTTCTTTATTCAACTTTTATTTGGAGGATCTGTCCAATGGTGAGAGAGGTGTGTTGAAGTCATCCATAATTATTGTGTTGTGGTCTATTTGATTCTTGAACTTGAGGAGAATTTGTTTTATGAACGTTGCAGCACCATTTAATGGTGCGTAAATATTGATAATTTTTATGTCTTGTTGGTTAATGGTTCCTTTTAACAACATATAATTTCCTTCATTATCCCTTTTGATTAAATTCGTCATGAAGTCGATTTAATTCGATTTGAGGATGGCCACCCCTGCTTGCTTATGAGGACCGTGTGCATGGTATATTTTTTCCCAACCTTTCACCTTCAGCCTGTGTATGTCTTTTCCATTCAGATATGTCTCCTGGAGGCAACATATTGTTGGATTTGTTTTTTGAATCCAAGTTACAAGCCTATGTTGCTTTATTGGAGAGTTTAATCCATTAGTGTTTAGAGCTACTATTGATATATGGTTTCTACTGCCATCCATGTTTGAATATTTATCGTTTTTTTAAATTTACTTTGTTTCTCCATGATTAGCTTTTCCCCCGCCCTCTGTCATTACTGAGGCACTTCCCACTGATGGTTTTGGTGGTTGTTTTTCATTTCTTCCTCGTGTAGTGTTTTGCTCAAGACACTTTGCAATGGTGGTTTTCTTGCTGCAAATTCTTTTAGCTTTTCTTTATCATGAAAGATTTTTATTTCGTTGTCGTACCTGAAGCTGAATTTTGCTGGATACAGAATTCTTGTTAGGCATCCATTGTCTTTCAATGTTTGAAATACGTTGTTCCAGGATCCTCTCACTTTCAGTGTCTGTGATGAAAAATAGGTTGTTAACCATATTGGTTTACCCCTGAATGTAATCTTCCTCCTTTCTCTTGAAGCTTTTAATGTTTTCTCTTTGTTCTGTATATTGGATATCTTCATAACAATGTGTCTTGGCGTTGGTCTACTGTGATTTTGTGTGCTCTGTGTCCTGTAAGCATCTTCAATTTGTATATCCGTTTCCTTTTTTATTTCTGGAAAATTTTCTGTAATTATTTCATTCAACAGGTTACTCATTCCCATGGTTTGAATCTCTGTACCTTCCTCTATCCAGATGACTCATAAGTTTGGTTTTTTTATGTTATCCCATATCTCTTGGATGTTTTTCTCGTGATTTTTTACCAGCCTTTCTGTGTTGGCTAGACTCTTTTCAAGATGATATATTTTGTCTTCATTATGTGACATTCTGTCTTCTACTTGCTCCACTCTGTTAGTGATACTCTCAATTGAGTTTTTAATTTGGTTTATCGTTTTCTTCATTTCTAGAATTATTCTTTGAATTTTTATAACCTCTATCTCCTGATAAAGAAGATTAACTTCTTCTTTTATCTGTTTATGTAATTCATTTTCAATGTGTTCTTTCACTGTATTTATTTGCTCTCTCGTATCCTCTTTAAGGTTTCATTCCATCTGTCTAAGGTATTCCTTGAGTTTTTTATATGACCATTTTTCTGATGATTCTAGGTCCTCCTGAATATTTAGGTTATCCTTCATTGTTTGTACTCCTTTTCTTTCTTGCTTTTTTATGCTGCTCATGTTACTTCTTGTTTGTTTGAGTGCTGAGTTACTGCTTATTCTTATAAATTTATTTGAAGCTTGGGAGGAAAGATATTAGAAAGGATGGGAAGAAGTCACTAAAGAGAATGAGAATAGGCAGGTAGAATTCAAGGATGAGGGAATAAGAAAATTGAAAAGAAATGAAAAGACAAAAGAAAAAAATAGAAAATAAAGAAAGAAATAATTTTTTAAAAATAATAATGATAATTAAAAATGAAAATTAAAATTTAAAATAATAATAATAATAGTAAAATTTAAAAAATAAAAACATTAAAATAAGTTAAAGAACAACAACAAAAAATGAAAATGAAAGAAAAAAAATAAAAATAAAATAATAATAATAATAATACATGCAGTCATAGAGTTCAATTAACTTCTCTTCCAGTAGGTGGAGCTGTGCTCACTGGGCCAAGCTTCTCCTCTCAATAGGTGGGAACCAATCACTGTGCAGCAGCTCTTCCTCCCAGACTGGGCGGGTCTCCAATCCTGAGTGCCTAGGACCTTCTCTAGTGTTTCCTCAAGCCAGGCTCCGCTCAACTGTGACACTCACCACAATACTTGCTACACGTCAGGTCTCTGTTCCTGGTAGTCCTGTTTTCATCAACGCCTGCCACTCTCTCCCTGTTTGCCTCCCTCAGACCCTAAGTTTGTAGAGCTTGGGGCTGGGAACCCTCAGCGAATTTGATTGCTCTCTGGTATCCATGCCCACATTAGCTGGTGTAAGAGACCTCAGTTGTCAGCACTGGTGGGAGCGGTAGCCGGGAATTCCATGCCACGAGTCCCACAGCACACATGATTCCCTCGGTCTGGCCATCTTTCTCACGGGAGACCTGGGAGGGCCCCTTAAAGGAGAGCTGGAAGGGGCCCTTAATGTTTCCCCGCTGTGTGGAGAGAGATGCATAGGGAATTACACACCTGTCGTACTGGTTTCAATGAAGTTATCTCCTCTGCCCATGACATCAGTTCTCTTCCATGGTGGTATCCCATGCAAATGGTGACCGTTCATTCCTTTTGCCAGGTGACCAATGAAACGGATGGGTCCTGACTGTGTCTCCGAAGCCCCATTTCAATTCAGTGGCCTTTTACCTCTGTAAATTCAGAAGGGCCGACCAGTTATTTCAGAGGGAATATTAGTTCTGAGACACAAGAAGCAGGCAAATCTGAGCTTCTATGCAGCTGATCCGGGCTCTGTGTGTTTTCTGAGGGGCCCAGACTGTTCGCACCAGATCCATGTCAGGTCAGCATTGCCTAGTGATTCTGAACAAACAGCATTTAGACAGTTTATGACTCCCTATGCCTGCGCAGCTTAAGAGGTCAGAGACTTGATTTCTCCATGTTCGCCACCATGTTGGATCTCCTATATTGCTACTTTTTAATGTCTGTGCGTGTGCGTGCATATATATATATATATATATATATATATACTCTCCAGATTTTTCAAAATATGAAATATATGTGTCTTATTATACGCTCCCTAAATTCATTCATATTCATATATGTGGATTTATAACAAACTTTCCACAAGATTATACTCAGAAATAATCATCCACCTGAAATACATATTTCTCTCCTAGTACTGAAAAGTAACTTCATAGAATGGTGCATACAAACTCTAATATTTCTACAGATACTTACCCAGTGTAACATCAATGCAAGTAGATTCCTAGGGGACATGATGTGTATTTTAACGATCATTTCTATTCAACACTGGTACATTACTATTTCTTCAGTTTATGCACATCATAGGATATATATTTCATCCACAAGTTAGAAAACTTATAGGCATTTGTTTAATGATCAGTCACTTCCTGCTTCAGAATACATGTATTCCTCCATGTTTCTTGACTTGTCTTTTCATAAGACTTTTTCCAATCACAATATTTTCATTTTTCATTATCGCTTATGAAGCAAAACTCAAACACCCTTCATGATAAACCATAATCCTAAAATTACCATTAGATGTATAACTGGTTGGAATGAATGATTATATATCAATATAAGATTTCTTATATATTTTTAGATATCAATTCAGTTCATTATTTAAAGTGGTACCAGTTAAATTATTTATTCACAGGATGGTCTATTCATGCATTATCTCTATATTCATAGACACAGGGTACACCTCTGTGTTCCCCTAACACTAATGTATATGTCTTCAAAATATTGCTCCCAGAAATGGTGGAAGAAATACTCATGTCACCTGATCCACATATATATTTTATCAGAGTAAAATTCTGAACAAAAAATGTAAAGGTCACACTTATGATTGTACCGAAGTCTAAAAGGAAAGTGAACATGGATAACTAAAAACATCCATGTGAAGATTGCCTAATGCTCTCAAATGTCAATCCTATTGGTGACAACATATTTGTTTCTTTCAATGATTATATATTCAAACTAAACCCTGTTGAAAATGTCTAATCCTATAACTCACTTTATACTTTGCCTGATTTCATAATGTCTCTATTGATACCTGCTTTCCTACTTATTTTCCCCAGTTCATCGTTGTGACTGACTCTTCACATGTGCTGAAATTTTCATTCATTCTCTAACAGAAACCCTATTGCTAAAGAACTTTTGGTCCAAATCCTATACTCACTCTTCTTCCTAAACCTACCGACTATCTTCCTAATCCTACCGACTATCCATTTTGACTGGATGTTCTCTTCTACATTAAATCTACCAAGGTACAAGGTCCTGTGCTTCAAATCATACCTAGATTTCTGTTTCCATACTGATATTTCACCTCTATATTCTTGTAATTATCGCACGTTCTCAATACCATTATTCATCGCCTAGAATGATTCCTAACCCAAATTGAACCTGTTATTAACCCTAAACATACACTGTTCCCTAAATCTCATTTTACAGAAGAGCAGCAACAGAGTTGTTCTTAAAATACAGGGAATTAGGGGACCTTCCACCTGCTGAAAACCTCAAAGGTCCATGCAGAAATGATACCTGGAGAAGTTGTAGGGAGGTATGAAAGACCTGAGAGAGCAAAAGTCCTATTCCAAGTCAAACAACCTGGTCAGGATAAAGGGATGTGTCCGAATCAGCATCTCTCTACTTATTTTAGAGAAGATGGACTAAACCAGACCTGTGTGGAGAGCTGTTCCCAGGTGTCTATGGTTGATATACCATTCTAACTTGTGAAAGTGTTCCAGGAAGTAGGAGCAGCCTCCATCTCATGGGACCCTTGGAAGCAAGTGTTAGGATAAAGTGGTTGCCAAGGCAGTGGCCTCATTCAGTTCCAAAGAAAGTGACATACCTCATTTCCTTGGTGATGGAACTCTCTGAACTTGCTATCCAAGAACCAAGACACCGAGAGGCAATCCCAGTCCATGTCCCTGTGGGCTCACTTGATTGGATTTTCCAAGGACAGAGTCAGTCTTTCTTGGTACCTCCTGATGTGAGTATAGCCAAATACCAGGAGAGCTCTGAAGAGATACTTTTCCTGCGAAAGCAGGTAGTGGCTGGCCACTTTTTCCTGACAACTTCACAGAGTTGGTCAAGGAAACCAGATCTGATAGAGGACACGCCATTTTGGGGGAACATAATATGGCCCACCAGTCAGAGTTAACTCCGGAGAGTCACAGACCTACTTGAGGGAAGGAGGTGCATTTGTGAGTGTGGGTTTGTTGTTTTGTCTCATGTTCAGAGAATAGGTACGAAAGGCGGTTTGTTTGATTTGAAGTGAACTGTTTCTAGTAAGTCGTTTGACAAGATGAGTGTTTCTATGTCTGTGTATCCCACTGTGTCCGCGGTTGTAGACATGAGAAAAGAGAATGCAACAATGGATGTGTCCTGTCTAGTAGAAAGCTTCCCATTATGCATCCTGCCTAATTTATGAATAGAGTGCGGCTTGCCTTATGGATGGGCAATACTTACTACCTTCCTAAGTCTCTGTTTTCTTCTGAATTCTGGCCACTCTCCAGAATAGGCTCATGGTTTTGTGTCCAAGATATGTAACAACTCCAAGGTCTGTGACATGGCCATGTACAGGATAGCTGAAGGGAATGGCCAGCATCTCAGAAAACTCAGATATCAATGTGACCAGGAAAGTCTCAGTGGATATACCCTGCTTTTGGCCTTTTGCTTACCTATTGTTCTGTTGCCCTGAATATCAGGAAGGTCTTTGCCTCAGGCCACCCCTTTGTGAAGCCTGAAGAAAAGAGTTTTCAAATGGAAATGAATGGGCATCACTTGTGGCTCTTTCTTAATTGCTTTGGAAAGGGATGTGTCTGAATTAGCCTCTTGGCCTTGTATGTGGCTGTGACTTTGATTCTCAGCAGCTGATGGATCTAAAGAATGATCCCATGTGTGCATCCAAAACCATAATTGCCAAAAGATCAGTCATTGTGGATGAAGTCTCTCATCTTCCTCTGTTAGGTTCCTGACTTCCATCAAGTGAGAATTGGTATTCCTTGGGTCAAATGAGTTCTTCAAATCACTGCAGAGGTGCTTAGGTTTTTGCATGACTCCAAATCACATAAAGAATCTATAATTGAAAGTCAGTAGGCCACAAATTGGAGAAACAGAGCAGTATTAACGGGAGGCTTATTTGATCACTCCTGGTTCACAGGAAGGGTGTACAGGCCAACATGACTTTAGGCAAATGAGGGGCAAGGGAGTTTATTTGGACACTGTCTTTGGGTGAGCCATTCATGGAAACCTTCAGCCAGAGGTTATGATGAGTGACTATATGGAAGAAGATGAGGACCTTGTTTGAGTGTTTTGGTTTTAATTGTGGTCATTTGTGTGGTGGTTGTAAGAAATATCTTGGTCCACCTGGGCTTGAACTCTGGTTGGATTCCCCTTAGAGACTGCGTTCTGGAACTGAACTCAGAGAAGTATTGCCATGAATTGTGTTGGGATATTAGGAGGCCACTCATGAGAGTTGCCCTTGGAAACTGAGATCTAGGCCCAGGGTGGCTTTCCACAGAGCACTGAGAATCTCAGCCAGGATAACACATGATTTTATTCTGAAAGACTTGGCAGCCATAGTTGAGTGTCAAAACACACATGGACCTCACATTGTAGACCTCAATTTACCTGGCTTCATGTGACCTTTTGGAAACTCTTTGGGAAGCCTTGCCTGTGAGAGTTCTCCAGAGCTTTCATTGAAAATGAGCTTCCTCATTATTTAATGGTTTCTGAATGAATTGAAACCCACAGTGCCTCCAACTTCATCCTAACAATGGCTAGATGAATACCATGTAGTTATTAAAATTTCCATGACCAGGTGGCACTGGAGAACCTTTGAATGTCCTGTTGCTGATCATGAGTATACCAGACAGTGCCTTGATTGACTGGATTTCATGAAAATGTTGTAGAAAAGAGATGCCAGTACGTTTGAGTCTGCTGAGTAGTGGGCCTAGAGCACTGGTGGGCAGGTGTGTGAAAAAACATCATTAGTAGGGCCATGAGGATCTACCATTGGATTCCAAATGGCTTGTGACTGACATGGTGCAGCCAGCAGATCCTTATTTGTAAAGTCATCTTTTTATATGGAGAGGTTTCAGGGCAATGTTCAGAATAAGGGTCATATGGACAAGGGGGCAATGGGGCAAGCTATGAGGGATAGAAGCCTGGTTGGTGCGTTCTCCTGCACACCCTGACCTACCACACGTGACATAACTCCCTCCAGCACTGTGTCTCAGTTGGGCTCCTTGTATTTCATGAAGCAAATACTAAACTCTCAGTGCAGAAGGAAAAACACCACAAAAAGTGGAGGAGGACAAAATGGCTTCACAGTTCACATGGGGAGACATTTAGTCACCAGTGGTCACTGTTTACCAACAAAGAGAGGATTCAGGCCTCCTGCTTCATGTTAATTGGAAAATAAGAACCCATGTCCTTCAGGTCAAAGTGATGGAGACCCACCTTTGATGTTCTCACTACAAAAGAAGATAAAGCTCCTGAAAACAACCTAAATTTCAAGTGCCCAACCTCAGAGTGAGATTCTCAAAAAGTCCTTAGGCCAGAAGAGCTCCATGTTTGTGGAGTGTTTACCCTGTCCCTTACTTTTAGAAAGTCCTCTACCTCCACCAAAGATGTGAAATCTGGAGCATTTTCCATTCCAGATAGGTATTCACAGATTTTCTAACTCTTCTCCTATAATTGTGTCTTACTTGAGGCGAAAGTAATGTTAAAGCATTGTTCTGGATGAGAGTGGGAAGTATGTGACACTAACACATACCCTATCAGACTCTGAATACTATTTCTAATAGGATGGAGAAAAATAACCCAAACAGAATAGAAATACAAGCAGTTTAGAGGAGTCATGGTGTATATTTGGACTTGCCTTTTGCATGATACAGAGTTGGAGTTAAATCTAGTCAATTTTTTGTTGAAATAGTTCTCCATGTGTTTTTAAAGTTAACAAATTGTGAATTCCTGTCTCCCTTTCTCTGTAGCCCATTCAGCACATATATTTTTATATGGATATATAGAATCATACCTGGTACCACACATACATTCTTGTGAGGTGGATGAGTTGGCAGATACAAATTGTGAGAAGAGATCACTCCTACTAAACCGTGTTGGAACTGAATATTCAACCAATGGGTGAGCTTCCATGTTCAGTAAAATGAATATTTTTGGATCTCTGGATGATATATATTTTATGATGAATTTTGATTGACATATATGTTGCTATTTTTTTTTCTGTGTGTGTGTGTGTTTTGTGTCACTCACCTGTTCTGTAAAACAACTTCAGAGAGAGAGGTTAAAAATTCATGCAAAGCTCTGATGGAGGTATCTAATATCTTAGTTTTGGTCTATTGCTTCTTCTAATTGGGTCATTTGTTGTGTCCCATGGACGAGGGCAGTGGTTCCTGTGCCCACCCCTGCAGCAACTCCTATTCCGAATAGGATGGCTAAAGTGAGGGATATATGTTCCCAGTTGAAACTGGTTGTATGCCCCCCTATTTGATCTTCAAATGAACCTGCTTCATGATAGAGCACTCTGGGAAACATCTGCACCATTACACAATTAATCACATCTGTTGACCATTTCATGAAAACATTAACAATGTTTAAGTATATACAATTATGCTGTTGTAGGGACGGACAAGTCAAGGCACCTAAGATAGGAACGAAGACAGCGAAACCGTCCTATTTGGTTGCAACCAGATTCAGAGGGCATTGCTTCTGTTGTAATCAATTATTCTCCTGAAACTCAAGTATAGGTAGTTTCAGAATTTTGTACCCAACATGTAAGGGAAGGGGCTCAGAAGTTCACAGTCTGCAGAAGTTCAAAAAAGCCGTTGTTGTTTCTGTTTTTTCCTCGGTTCTGGGCAAGTTAACTTTTCAAGGACACCTGGGAGGGAAAGAGCTTTTTCCTACCTTTCTTATTTTTCGCCCCTGACAGCTGTTACCATGGAGCCCTGATGGTAACTTCTTTATCTTAGAAATATAGCCATCTCTGTAAAGCCCCAGCTCATGGCCAGAGGCCTTGTTCAAATATTTTGTGGAAAACAAGTAATGGGGTGTCTAGCATAGAAGTGCTTATTTTTTTAGCCAGTGGCCAAGTAGAACAAGGCAACACTAAAAGAGGAAGTTTATCTACATTGAACTCTTTTATAGGGACTCTTTTGCTGAAAGTCCTAAAGTCAGCCATGGTGAAGACTTCTGTAGAAAGTCAGTTAAGAATTTTCTGTAGGCCTGGTACAGAAGGGGAAGACAGGGAAGGTGGGGCTGACAGCAGCTCCGAGGATCTGAGAATAAGGAAGGAGAGATGTAAAAGAATAATGGGAAAGGGGTTTGGTATTTTCCTAGTAACAAAAACTTGAGCTGCAGAACAGGTAGAGCAGAGGAGAAGACAAGAGTGAGTATCCCAAAATGCATGTGAGGGACTTTAAATTTTTAGTAAACTGTTTTCAGTGATGACAAAGCAACTTTAAAGGCCATTTTCATTACATCTTTGATAGGAGTCTGAGGGCTCTCCTCTGCTAGTTTCAGCTTTGTGTTAGCTGGTAAGAGGACCTGGTGGGACCCGGTGCGGGCACGGACAGGAGAAGAGAGGAGTGAGTCGGTGGATGAGAACCTGAGTACCTGCTAACTCAGCAAGGGGGCGATGGTCTGAGAACCGGGTGAGGTTTGGGTTTTTGATCTAATAATTGTAGGGGAGAAATCAGGTTGCTGAGGTGAGAGTGACAGCAGAGACTCTGGAGCACAAGGCTGAAGGTGAGGATGTATTGGATAAGCATAGTTCAGGATATGAGTGAAGGATGGAAAAGGCCTGCCCATAGGGGAATCTCCTTTCACCCTTTTGAGCACTTGCAGAAGTTAAAAAGGTCACACAGGGCTGGGGATGTGGCTCAATTGTAGCACGCTCGCTTGGCATGCGTGCGGCCCGGGTTTGATCCTCAGCACCACATACAAACAAAGATGTCGTGTCCGCCAAAAACTAAAAAATAAATATTAAAAATTCTCTCTGTCTCTCTGTCTCTCGCCTCTCTCTTTAAAAAAAATGGTCACGCAGAATTTGAGGATCTAGAGACCCCTCTGGGGGCCATCGGTTTTGGTTATCTAATTGGTAATATGGCCAATGCTGTGTACTGAATTTGATGAGGAGTTTGTGTTCCATCAGGCAGCCCCTGTATGCTCACATCCCCATGACGTACAGAAAAAGTCGGCCAGGCATTCTGGAATTACTAAAAAGGAGTGATGGATTTTTCCTTTTCCCAGGTCCATGATCCTCTTAGTTGTACAAGTCCGATATTTACTGCCATTAGCCCCTTGAACTAGAGACCTTTTATTTGATAGAGGGCCCAATGGGGCCTTAAGCGCTGAGTTTATTGCCCCTGTATCCCCTTCAAAGTTTACTGGGGTCTCCTCCACTTCAAAAGATACGCTGAGCTCAGGGAGGGGATCTGAGCCCCGACTTTCGTAGTCATGCTGAAGAGTCAGAATGGCTGGCTGGCGTGGCTGCCTCTTTCTAGGGCACTCTTGAAACCAGTGTCCTCTTTCTTTACAGTAGGCACATTGATCTGAGGTCAGGGGTGGCCTCTGGCGTGGGACCAGGTATCCCTTCCTGTCTCCCTGTTTCTTAATTTCTGGCCCTTTTGTTGTTGTGACCGGGACCTTAGTCAACTCCTTAGTCTGTCTTTTGTTTCTTTTATCGTCCTTTTGCTCCCTTCTCTTCCTCAGTTTCTTTCTTATAGTATACTTTCTGGGCTTCTCTGACTAAATCTCTCAAAGTCATATCTTGTAATCCATCTAAGCATTGTAACTTCCTTTAAATATCCAAGGCAGCATGCCCAATAAAGGCCATTGTGACAGATGCCTTTTGATCCTCTGCATGAGGATCGAAAGGAGTATATCTCCTATATGCCTCCGTAATTCTCTCTAGAAACATAGAGGAAGATTCATCAGGCCCTCAGGCGTGGTAGCCACGTCACCCCAAATGGAGTAGGGAAATATCAGTGCCGCTGCCCGTGCCCGGATAAGGCCCAGTCACCAGCTGGTGTGGTAGTCACGTGACCCAAATTGTAGTAGGGGCCAAGCAGCCCTCCGCCCACGCCCGCAACAAAAGCAGACCTGTGACTGACCTGTGGAACAGGCACAGCGGCCTGCCACCATGGTAGACATGACACCCCAATTGGAGTAGTGGCAGAGCAGAGCTTTCTCCTGCGCCCAGTACAAGCACAACGGCCCACCGGCGTGGTAGTCACGTCAACCCAATTGGAGTAGGGGCAGAGCAGAGCCTTTGCCCGCACCCAGAACAGGCCCAGCGATCTGCCAGCATGGTAGTCACGACACCCCAATGGCAGTAGGGCCAGAGCAGAGCCACCACCCGCTCCCGCAAGGTAGGCAGACCTGCAACCGACAGGCGGAACAGGCCCAGCGGCCTGCAAGCGCGGCAGACACGTCAACCCATTTGGTTCTTTGAAAAAATTAAAAAAATCGACAGAACATTAGCCATGCTAACGAAGACAAGAAGAGAGAGAACTCAAATTACTAGCATATGGGATGAAAAAGACAACATCATAACAGATATTTCAGATATACAGAAGATAATCCGAAATTATTTTGAATCTTTGTACTCTAATAAAATAGAAGATGGTGAAGGCATCGATAAATTTCTTAAGTCATATGATCTGCCCAGATTGAGTCAGGAGGATATAGACAACCTAAACAGACCAATATCAATTGAGGAAATAGAAAAAACCATCAAAACACTACCAAGTAAGAAAAGCCCAGGACCTGATGGGTATATAGCAGAGTTTTACAAAACATTTAAAGAGGAACTAATACCAATACTTTTCAAGTTATTTCAGGAAATTGAAAAAGAGGGAATTCTTCCAAATTCATTCTATGAGGTCAACATCACTCTGATTCCTACACCAGACAAAGACACTTCAAAGAAAGAAAACTACAGACCAATATCTCTAATGAACCTAGAGGCAAAAATCCTCAATTAAATTCTGGCAAATCAGATACAAAAGCATATCAAAAAAATTGTGCACCATGATCAAGTAGGATTCATCCGTGGGATGCAAGGCTGGTTCAATATACGGAAATCAATAAATGTTATTCATCACATCAATAGACTTAAAAATAAGAACCATATAATCATCTCGATAGATGCAGAAAAAACATTCGACAAAGTACAGCATTCCTTTATGTTCAAAACTCTAGAAAAACTAGGGATAACAGGAACATACCTCAATATTGTAAAAGCAATCTATGCTAAGTCTCAGGCTAGCATCATTCTGAATGGAAAAAAATTGAAGGCATTCCCCCTAAAATATGGAACAAGACAGGGATGCCCTCTTTCACCACTTCTGTTCAACATAGTTCTCGAAACACTGGCCAGAGCAATTAGACAGACAAAAGAAATTAAAGACATATAAATAGGAAAAGAAGAACTTATATTATCACTATTGCAGATGACATGATTCTATACCTAGCAGACCCAAAAGGGTCTACAAAGAAACTAATAGAGCTAATAAATGAATTCAGCAAAGTGGCAGGATATAAAATCAACACTCATAAATCAAAGACATTCCTGAATATCAGTGACAAATCCTCTGAAACGGAAATGAGGACAACCACTCCATTCACAATATACTAAAAAAAAAAATAATTGGGAATCAACCTAACAAAAGAGGTGCAAGTTTTATACAAGGAAAACTACAGAACCCTAAAGAGAAAAATAGAGGAAGATCTTAGAAGATGTAAAAATGTACCCTGTTCATAGATAGACAGAACTAACATCATCAAAATGGCGATATTACCAAAAGTTCTCTATATGTGTAATGCAATGCAATTCAAAATCCCAACGGCAGTTCTTGTAGAAATAGAGAAAGCAATCATGAAATTCATATGGAAAAATAAAAGACCCAGAATAGCAAAAACAACACTAAGCAGGAAGTGAGAATCAGGCCGTATAGCGATACCAGACTTCAAACTATACTACAGAACAATAGTAAAAAAAATAGCATGGTACTGGTACCAAAACAGGTGGGTGGACCAATGGTAAAGAATAAAGGACACAGAAACCAATCCAAAAAAATACAACTATCTTATATTTGATAAAGGGGCTAAAAGCATGCAATGGATGAATGATAGCATCTTCAACAAATGGTGCTGGAAAAACTGGAAATCCATATGTAACAAAAAGAAACTGAATCCCTTTCTCTTGCCATGCACAAAAGTTAAATCAAAATAAAACAAGGAGCTTGATATCAAATCAAGACATGGTGTTTGATAGAAGACAAAGTTGTCTACGATCTACATACTGTGGGGTCGCCTCCAAATTCCTCAATAGGACAAACGCACAAGCGTTAATAACTAGAATCAACACATGGGACTTACTCAAACTAAAAAGTTTTTTCTCAGCAGAAGAAACAGTAAGAGGGGTAAATGGGGAGCCTACATCCTTGGAACAAATCTTTCCTCCTCACACTTCAGATAGAGCACTAATATCCAGAGTATACAAAGAACTCAAAAAATTTGTCAATAAGATAACAAATAACCCAATCAATAAATGGGCCAAGAACCTGAACAGGCACTTCTCAGAGGAGGACATACAATCAATCAACAAGTACATGAAAAAATTCTCACCATCTCCAGCAGTCAGAGAAATGTGAATCAAAACCACCCTAAGATACCATCTCACTCCAGTAAGTTTGGCAGCCATTATGAAGTCAAACAACAACAAGTGCTGGCGAGGATCTGGGGAAACAGGTACACTTGTACATTGCTGGTGGGACTGCAAATTGGTGCAGCCAAATGGGAAAGCAGTATGGAGATTTCTTGGAAAGCTGGGAACGGAACCACCATTGGACCCAGTTATTCCCCTTCTCGGTCTAAAACCTAAAGACCTAAAAAGAGCATGCTACAGGGACACTGCTACATCGATGTTCATAGCAGCACAATTCACAATAGCAAGACTGTGGAACCAACCTAGATGCCCTTCAATAGAAGAATGAATTAAAAAATGTGGCATTTATACACAATGGAGTATTACTGTGCATTAAAAAATGACAAAATCATAGAATTTGCAGGGACATGGATGGCATTAGAACAGATTATGCTAAGTGAAGCTAGCCAATCCCTAAAAAAACAAATGCCAAATGTCTTCTTTGATATAAGGAGAGTAACTAAGAACAGAGTAGGGACGAGGAGCATGAGAAGAAGATTAACATTAAACAGGGATGAGAGGTGGAAGGGAAAGGGAGAGAGAATGGAAACTGCATGGAAATGGAAGGAGAACCTCAGGGTTATACAAAATTACATACAAGAGGAAGTGAGGGGAAAGGGAAAAATAATACAAGGGGGAGAAATTTATTACTGTAGAGGGTGTAGACAGAGAAGAGAGGAGGAGAGGGGACGGGAGGGGGGATAGTAGAGGATAGGAAAGGCAGCAGAATACAACAGACACTAGTATGGCAATATATGAATCAATGGATGTGTAACTGATGTGATTCTGCAATCTGTAAACGGGGCAAAAATGGGAGTTCATAACCCACATAAATCAAAGTGTGAAATATTATTTATCAAGAACTATGTAATGTTTTGAGCAACCATATATAAAAATTAAAAAAAAAAGATAACTAAATTCGGTGAATAATGCACGAGAATCCTAATATTTCTACAGTAACTGACCCAGTTTAAAATCAATGCCAGTAGATTCCTATGGGACATGATGTGTATTTTGACGTTCATTTTTATTCAACAATGGTACATTACTATTTCATGAGTTTATGCACATCATAGGATATATATTTCATCCACCAATTAGCAAATTTATAGGCATTTGATTCAATTTCAATCGCTTCCTGCTTTACAACATATGCATTCCTCCAGGTTTCCTGACTGGTCTATTCATGAGACTTCTTTCCAAACATATTATTTTCGATTTCCATAATCACTTTTGAAACAAAACTCACACACTGTTCATGATAAACCAAAACACTAATATTACCATTAGATGTATAATTGGTGGGAATGAATGATTGTATATCAATATAAGATTTCCTGTAATTTTTAAGATATCAGTTCAATCCATTATTTAAAGTTGGAACAAGTTATATTATTTATTCACTGTATTGTCTATTCGTACTTTATCTCTAAATTCATAGACACAGGGTGCACCTCTTTGTAAACCCAATACTAATTTTACGTCTTGAATATATTGCTTCCAGAAATGGTGGAAGAAATACTCATGTCACCTGATCTACATATACATTTTATCACAGTAGTATTCTGGACAAATAATGTAATGGTCACGGTTATGATTGCACGAAGGACTAAATGGAAAGTGAACATGGATTACTAAAAACATCTATGTCCAGGTTGCCTAATGCTCTCAAAAGTCAATCCTATTGGTGACTACATATTTTTTTCTTCCTAATATTATGTATTCAAACTCAACCCTGTTGAAAATGTCTAATCCTATCACTCACTTTATACTTTGCCTGATTTCGTAATGTCTCTATTGATATCTGCTTTTCTACATTTTTTCCCAGCTCATCATAGTGACTGACTCTTCATATGTGCTGACTTTAACAATCACTCTGTAACCTAAACCCAATTGTTAAAGAACTTTTGTTCCAAATGCTATACTCACACTTCTTCCTAAACGTACTATCTTCCTATTTCTATCAACTCTCCCTTTTTGACTGGATGTTCTCTTCTACATTCAATCATTATAGTAAATGTCCGGCGAGCTTCACAGGAGGAAACCACCAACAGACTATCTCATGCAACAGCAAAGGGTTTATTGAGTGTCCAGCATGCTGGTGCTCAGAGCTCACTTGAATAGAGCAGATAGCCCTGAGAATAGCTTAAGTAGAGCTTATATACTTTACCTGGAGAGGGCAGGGAGGGAAGTTTATTGATGGATCGGGGTGAGTGGGCGATTTGCGTGCAACTGGGTGAGGGAGCACATTCTGCAGTTGGGCAGTTGGGGACAGCACATACTGGGAACAAGATTTGCAAGCATTTCTCAAGATTTCAACAGTGTTTTGTTAAGCATACAGAAAAACAGGAAGTGACAAGTACCAATTTTACTAACCTTTTATTCCCCACTTCTTCTTCTGGCTACTTTTAATCATAAAAATGATCATTGGGGGGGTGTCACATTCTATGTATACTAGTAGGGTATTACCATAAGTTTAACTCGTCCAATTTGAGCCTGGAGAAAAGAAATTACACGGTTGAGAAAACAGGGTTTAATAGTTAGCAATAACATGAGGATTACTATTGGACCGGCCAGGGTTGATAAAAACGTAGTTAACCAGGAAGACTGTGTGAACCAAGACTCAAACCACCTTTTTTGGGCCTCTCTGTCTCGTTGATGCTTTTCAAGGCATCTTTTTAATTTACTCTTAGATTTTATTACAAGTCCAGTATGCTCAGCATACAAACAACTTTCTTCTCTCAATGTAGCACAAAGCCCCCTTCTCTCACGACGAGGAGGTCCAACCCTCGAGTGGTCTGAAAAACAACTTCAGAGAGAGAGGTAAAAGACTCATGCAAAGCTCTGATGGAGGTTTCTAATATCTTAGTTTTGGTCTATTGCTGTCATTTGTTGGGTCATTTGTTGAGTCCCTTGGACAAAGGCAGTGGTTCCCGTGGCCACCAGTGCAGCAATTTCTATTCCTAATAGGATGGCTACATTGAGAGATATATATTTTCAGTGGAACCGGGTTGAATGCCCCCCTATTTGATCTTCAAATGAATCTGCGTCGTGATAGATCACTCTGGGAAACATCTGCACGATTACACAATTAATCACATCTGTTGACCATTTCATAAAAACATTAACAATGTTTAAGTATATAGAATCATGCTGTAGTAGGGAAGGACAAGGCAACGCACCTAAGATAGCACTGAAGACAGGGAAACAGTCCTATTTGGTTGCAACCAGATTCAGAGGGCATTGATTCTGTTGTAATCAACTAATCCTCTGAAACCCAAGTTTAGGTAGTTTCAGAATTTTGTACCCAACATGTAAGGGAAGGGGCTCAGAAGTTCACAGTCTGCAGAAGTTGAAAAAAGCAGTTTTTGTTTTTGTTTTTTCCTCGGTTCTGGGCAAGTTAACTTTTCAAGGACACCTGGGAGGGAAAGAGCTTTTTCTTCCCTTTCTTATTTTCCCATTGCCAGCTGTTACTACGGAGCCCAGTTGCTAACTTCTTTAACTTAGAAATGTAGCCATCTCTGTGAAGCCCCACGTCAAGGCCAGAGGCCTTGTTCACATATTTTTGTGAAAAACTAGTAAGGGGGTGTCTGGATTAGGAGTGCTAATTTTTTAGCCAGTGGCCAAGTAGAACAGGGCAACATGAAAATAGGAAGTTTAACTACATTGAACTTTTTTATAGGGACTCTTTTGCTGAAAGTCCTAAAGTCAGCCATGGTGAAGACTTCTGGAGAAGGTCAGTTAAAGACTTTTCTGTGGGCCTGGTATAGAGGGGAAAGACGGAGAAGGTGGGGCTGAGAGCAGCTCCGAGGATCTGAGAATGAGAAAAGAGAGATGTAAAAAAATAATGGGAAAGTGGTTTGGAATTTTCCTAGCAACAAATATTTGAGCAGTAGAACAGGTCAAACAGAGGGGAAGATGGTAGTGAGTATCCCAAAACGCAGAGGGACTTTAAATTTGTAGTAAACTGTTTTCAGTGATGACAAAGCAACTTTAAAGGCCATTTTCATTACATCTTGGATAGAGGTCTGAGGGCTCTCCTCGGCTGGTTTGAGCTTTGGGTTAGTTGGTAAGAGGACCTGGTGGGACCCAGTGCGGGCACTGTCAACAGAAGAGAGGAGTGAGTGGGTGGAGGGGTAACTCAGTACCTGCTACCTCAGCAAGGGGTCAATGGTCTGAGAACCAGCAGAGGTTTGGGTTTTTGATCTAATAATTGTAGTGGAGAAATCAGGTTGCTGAAGTGGGAGTGACAGCAGAGACTCTGGAACAGAAGGCTGAAGGTGAGGATCTATTGGATAAGCATAGTTCAGGATGTGAGCGAAGAAGGGAAAAGGCCTCCACATAGTGGAATCTTCTTTCACCCTTTTGAGCACTAGCAGATGTTAAAAAGGTCATGCAGGATTTGAGGATCTAGAATCCCCTCTGGTGGCCATCAGTTTTTGTTATCTAATTCGTAATATGGCCAATGCTGTCTACTGAATTTAATGCAGGGTTTGGGTTCCATCAGGCAGCCCCTGTACGCTAACATCCCCATGACTTACAGAAGAAGTTGGCTTTTCCCCCACACAGCCATGGCTGTTTTTGGCTTTGACAGTCGGCCGGGTAAACACAGTAATCTAGGCTAGCCAACCTGCATCTGGCTCGTGTGTCCCTACATCCATAATATTTGTTTCCATTATCTATGGTAAGGAAGGGATTTAATGGAATTTTAGTGGGATCCTCTTCATCAGGGATATCCCATTAGGAAAGACTTATAGCCAGCTGACAAATGTCTGGGTGGAGAGATGGTCACCAGGTCCCTAAGTGGGCTGCATGCAAGATAGATTATACTTCTTTTCCAGTAGAATTTGTGATCAGCCATCGCTGCTGAACGGGCTGATGAGGGTTAGGACTACTTGTGGCCAAGGGGAGAGTCTATAGGCTTATCCACATGGTGAATATGCAATTTGAAAGTGTTACCAGTCTTTTCCAGTTTCCAGCCAGAGTGTGGACAGGGCGCAGGCTTGAGATGAGAGGCATGGATCCAGGAAGTGATTCCGTTTACCTTTACCACTATAGATGTTATAAGTAGCACCTGGTATGGTCCTTTCCAGTGGGGTTCCAGGGATGACACCTGATATCATCTTACGTAGATGAAGTCTCTTACTTGATATCGATGTGGAGTCCCCTCGTCCCCAGTTTGGTAGGGAGTGGCCAGCTGTTTCCACAGGTATCACTGAGATCTTTCAAGAGCTTTAAGTCTGTCAAACAAGGGGGTGTGAAAGGATCGTTAGGTCTTAGAGTTGGGCTTTGGTCCGTTACTGGAAGAGAGGCACCCTAGATATTCACAGGGGGTGTGGTTACTCAAAGAAACAGAGGGCATATTTCTTGCACGAAACATTGTATAAGGCATGAGCATAGTCCAATCATTTATGCTGGTCTCTAAGCTTAATTTCGTTGAGGTCTCTTTAATGGTTCTATTTATTCTTTCTACCTGTCCTGAACTCTAGGGTCTGTAAGCACAATTAAACTTCCAATGAATCCCCAGGTTCCTGGCTAACCCCTGACTTACTTGGGCCATGAACGGCGGTGCATTATCAGACCGTATTACCTTTGGCAGGCCGTATCTTTGAAAAATGTCTTTCAGGATCTGCTTGACCACCATTAGCACTGTTTCTTTTTTTTCCTTTTAGTGGGGAAGGCTTCAATCCATCCTAAAAATGTATCTACAAAGACTAGAAGATACTTATGTCCATACCTTGCTGGCTTAATTTCAGTAAAGTCAACTTCCCAGAATTGTCCTGGTCTGGTTCCTCGTAGGTGCTTTCCTGCAGGAAGCTTGGAAGGGTAAGAATTTACCAATTGATGGACTCGACAGGCTTTTTTTACCCATTCAGTTATTTCTTTTTGCTGTGAGTCAGTTAGTGGAAAACTCTGTTCTTGATACTTCAGAAATACCTGCAGTTTCTTTGAACCAAGGTGAGTGAGTTGATGTGCATTTTCTACTGACATATTTAGAGCTGTGACTATAGGAGTTTTTACTGAAGGATTTAGAAATTCCACTTGGGGGCCTTCAGGGTTAAAAGTTATTTTGGACCGGAACTTGGTGAGCAGATCTCTGCCCATCAATGGGGCTAGGAATTCTGGGATTACTAGGAAGGAGTGATGGATTTTTCCTTTCCCCAGTTCCATGATCCTCTTAGTTGTCCAAGCCCGATATTTACTGTCATTAGCCCCTTGAACTAGAGACCTTTTAATTGATAGAGGGCCCAATGTGACATTAGGGGTGAGTATATTGCCCCTTTATCCACTTCAAAGATTACTGGGGTCCCCTCCACTTCAAAAGTTACCCTGAACTCGGGGAGGGGATCTGAGCCCCGACTTTCATACTCATCCTCCAGAGTCAGAATGGCTGACTGGCGTGGCTTTCCCTTTCTAGGGCACTCTTTGGCCCAGTGTCTTTTTTTTTTTTTTTACAGTTGGTACATTGATCTGAGGCCAGGGGTGGCCTCTGGCATGGGACCAGGTATCCCTTCCTGTCTCCCTGTTTCTTAATTTCTGGCCCTTTTGTTGTTGTGACCAGGACCTTAGTCAACACCTTAGTCTGTCTTTTGTTTCTTTTATCCTCACTTTGCTTCTTTCTCTTCCTCAGTTTCTCTCTTAAGGTATATTTTCTTGGCTTCTCTGACTAAATCTCTCAAAGTCATATCTTGTAATCCATCTAAGCATTGTAACTTTCTTTAAATATCCAAGGCAGCATGCCCAATAAAGGCCATTGTGACAGATGCCTTTTGATCCTCTGCATGAGGATCGAAAGGAGTATATCTCCTATATGCCTCCGTAATTCTCTCTAGAAACATAGAGGGAGATTCATCAGGCCTTTGAATAATCTCTATTACCTTGGCCAAATTAGTTGGTCGCCTAGTGGCCACTTGGAGGCCCACTATTAGAACCTGGCGATAAGTGGACAGATGCTTTCTAACTTCAATGTTGTTGGTGTCCCAGTTGGGTTGTTTCAAGGGAAAACCAGCTTTGATTAAGTTAGGAAGATGTGTCCGTCTCCAATCTGGTCGGAGGACATTTTTTTTATAGCTTCCAGGAAGATTCTCTTTTGTTCCTCTGTCGTGAAGAGAGTCCCTAGGAATTGTTGACAGTCATCCCAAGTAGGCAGGTGTGAAAACATCAATGACTCAACCAGACCTGTGAGCCCGATGGGGTCCTCGGAAAAAGGGGGATTGTTATTTTTCCAGTTATATAGGTCAGAAGAGGAGAAAGGCCAATATTTGTAGGCTTGCATTTTCCCCCCATGGCCTTCGTCAATCAATGGTCCGTAGGGACATAGGGGGAGCATCAGAGGAGGTCCAGGGTTTTCAATCATTCGCCACCATCAAGTTCCCATAGCTGGGCTAGCTTCCTCCTGCGGAGGAGGGGCTGTGTGTGCTGCGGGGGAGTTATCTGGAGGGCGCTGGGCCAGCTTAGATTCCTCCAATGGTAGAGAGGCTGAGTCAGCTGCAGGAGAATCACTTAGAGGGTGTTGGTGGTTGGGGGATGAGGGCAGGGTATAATACAGGGGAAGAGAATCCAGTAGAGTCAAATCTTGTGACTCAGGGATTACAAAGGGTGGAGGAGGAGGAGGAGCAGAGGGTTTGAGAGATCATGGGGGAAGGAGTAGGAGCACGGGAAGGGACAAAGAAAGGCTTCACCCATTGAGGAGGAGATTTGCAGAGGTCCTGCAAAGTTAAGATATATGGCTGTTGATCCGGATGGCTATGTGTGCCTGGGTGAAAGACAATATCTCTGACTTCTTAAATTAGTGGGAAATAGAAAGATCCTTCTTGGGGCCATCCAAATTCAAAGGTGGGCCATTCTGAGGCACAGAGATTCCGAAAGGTCCAACTTTTTACTAAAAAAGAAAGATTCTGAGCCCTTAAGCGGACTTTGGTCCAGTGATCAAGGGTCAGGGACAGGGGCATTGAAGTGCTGTGTCCCATAATGAAAGATACACAAAGAGTGAATGCAAGACACAAGACACAGACAAGACAAGACAATAAAGACATTCAATGGACATCCAAAACTGAGACCAGGACTGAGTAGCCAGCAAAACCCAATGGCCTGGCAATTCCGAATCCGATACAAAATATTACTGAGTCGAGGAGACTATTGTTCCTCGATTTCCCGAGTCTTTGGGAAGTCCCCCAGGGACGTGGCCTGCGGCTCTGTGACACGTCTGTCAGCCACCATCGGAGAGAACTCACGCTCTTCATCGACAGCCATTTTGCCAAGCCCTAACCTTAACACTGAAACAAGAAAGAGGGGCCTTACTTAACCCGAGAGGAACCCATTAGGGTCTTTTGTCCGCCGCTGCCAAAACTCGGTGGAATCTCCATATGTAAAGGTCGGGCGAGCATGGAAGGAAGAGACCACTAACAGACTGTCTTATCCAACAGCAAAGGGTTTATTCTGGGTCCAGCATGGTGGGGCTCGGAGCTCACTTGAATAGATCAGAGAGCCCTGAGAACAGTTTAAACAGAACATATATATTTTCCTTGGAGAGGGCAGGGAGGGAAGTTTACTGATGGTTCAGGGCGAGTGGTCGGTTTGCGTGCAACCGGGTGAGGGAGTACATTCTACACTTTGGCACTTGGGGACAGCACATTCTGGGAACAAGATTAGCAAACAGTTCTCAAGATTTTAACAGTGTTTTGTTAAGCATACAGAAAAACAGGAAGTGACAAGTACCTATTTTATTAACCTTTCACTACCGACTATCCTTTTTGACTGAATGTTCTCTTCTACATTCTATGATCCAAAGTACAAGGTCTTATGCCATTGTATATCAATTTATTCAAAGCTAAGTATCCCAATCAAGGGCCCAGTGCCCTTCTGGGCTTCAAATGTTACTTAGATTTCTGTTTTTATACATATATTTCCCCTATATATTTTTATACATATTGCAGGTTCCCAATACCATTATTTATTCAGCATAATGATTCCTAACCCAAATCAAACATGTTATTAACCCTAACCATACATGGTTCCCTCAATCTAACTTTACAGAAGAGCAGGGACAGAGTTGGTCTTACAATACAGGAATATAGGGAATCTTCCACCTGCTGATAACCTCAAAGGTCCATGCAGATATAATCTCTGGAGAAGATGTAGGCAACTCTGAAAGACCTGAGAGTGCAAAAGTCATCTTCCATGGAAAACAACCTGGTCAGGGTGAAGTGTTCTGTCTGAATCAGCCTCTCCATTCTTAATGTAGAGAAGATGGACCAAATGAGACCTGTGTGGAGAGCTGCTCCTGGGTGCCTATGGGTGATATACCATTCTAACTTGTGAAAGTGTCACAGGAAGCAGGGGCAGCCTCCATCTCATGGGAAGCTTGGAAGCAACTCTTAGGACAGATTGGTTGCCAAGGCAGTGAACTCATTCAGTTTCTGACGGAAGTGACCTCACCTCACTTCCTTGGTGATGGAACTCTGTGAACTTGCGATCCAGGAAGCCAGTCAAACATTGACAGTCCCAGTCCCAGTCTCAGTGGTTATACTTTTTGAATTTCCCAACGACAGAGTCAGTCTTTCTTGGTACCTACTAATGTTAGGATGGCCAAATGGCAGGAAAACTCTGAAGAGGGGCCTTTCCTGAGAAAACAGGTAGTGGCTCACCGCTGGCTCCTGACAACTTCAGAGAGTTGGCAAAGGACACAAAATCTGAGACAGGACAGGCCATTTCGGGGAAACGTAGAATGGCCCACAGTCAGAGGACACTCCAAATAGTCACAACCTACTTGGAGGAAAGAGGTGCCTTTGTGGGTGTGGGTGTGGGTTTGTGGTTTTGGCTCATGTTCTGAGAAGAGGTAGGAAATGAGGTTTGTTTAGTTTGGGGTGAATTGTTTCTAGTAAGTCATTTGACAATGCGAGTGTTTCTGTGTCGCTGTATCCTGCTGTGTCCGTTATTGTAGATATTAGAAAAGAGAAAGCATCAATGGATGTGTCCTGTCTTTTAGAAAGCTTACCAGCATTCATGCTGCCCAATTTATAAATGGAATGCGGCTTGCCATAATGATGGGCAACACCTACGATTTTCCTTAGTTCCTGTTTTCTTCCTGAAATCTGGCCACTCTCCATAATAGGCTCATGGTTTTGTATCCAAGATATGTACCACCTCCATGCTCTGTGACATGGCCATGTACTGAATATCTGAAGTGAATTGGAGCATCTCAGAAAACTCACATACCTGTTTAACCTGTAAAGTCTCATTGGAGAAACCCTGCTTTGGGCCTTTTGCTTACCTATTGTTCTGTTTCCCTGATTGTCAGGAAGATCTTTGCCTCAGGACAACGCTTTGCGAAGTCTAAAAAAAACCTTTTTCAAATAAAAAAGAATGGGCATCAGCTGTGGCTCTTTGCTTAATTGCTTTGCAAAGAGATGTGTATGAATCAGCGTCTTGGCCCTGTGTTAGGCTGTAGCTTAGATTCTCAGCAACTGATGGATCTAAAGAAAGATCCCATGTGTGCATCCAAAACCAAAATAGCAAAAGAGCAGTCATTGTGGATGAAGTCTTTCGCCTTCCTCTGTAAGGTTTCTGACATCAATCAAGTGAGAATAGGGATCCTTTAGGTCAAATGAGTTCTTCAGTTCCCTGCAGAGGCTAGCCCATAGGTGGTTGGGTTTTCTCATGACTCCAATTCATATAAAGAATTTAAACCCCACAGTCAGTAGTTCTCAAATTTGAGAAGTGGATCAGTATTAACGGCAGGCCTATTTGATCACTCCTGGTTCACAGGAAGGGTGTCCAGGTCACGCAGAATTTAGGTAAATGAGGGGCAAGAAAGCATATTTTGGACACTCTCTTGGGCTGCATTCCTCATGAAAATCTCCAGTCAGAGGTTATGATGAGTGTCTTTATGGAAGAAGATGAGGGCCATGTGGGAGTGTTTTGGATTTAATTGTGGTTATTTTTGTGGCAGTTGGAAGGGATGACTGAGTCCACCTGGGTTTGAACTCTGGTGTGATTCCCCTTAGAGGCTGAGTACAGCAACTGAACTTAGAGAAGTATTGCCATGAATTGTGTTGGGATTTTAGAAGACCAAGCATGAGAGTCACCCTTGGAAACTGAGATCTAGGCCCAGGGTGGCTTTCCAGAGACCACTGGGAATCTCAGGCTTGATATCACATGATTTTATTCTTAACGACTTGGCAGTCTTAGTTGAGAGTCAAAACACACATGGACGTTACATTGTAGACCTCAATGGGCCTGGATTTATGTGACACTTTGGCCAATCTTTGGGAAACCTTGCCAGTGAGAGTTCTCCAGAACTTCATTTGAAATGAACTTCCACAACATTTAATGGTCCCTGAATGAATTGAAACCCACATGCTGCCAACTTCATCCTTGAAAAATTGCTAGATAAATACCATGAAATTTTTGAAATTCCCATGACCAGATGGCACTGGAGAAACTTTGGTTGTCCTGTTGCTGAACATGATTATTCAGGACAGTGACTTGATTGACTGAGTTTCATGAAAATGGTGTATAACAGAGATTCCAGGAAGTTGGACCCTGCAGAGTAGTGGGCCTAGTGCAGTGAAGGGCAGGTGTGTGATAAAAAAAAATCTGTGGTGGGGCCATGTGGATCTGCCATTGTCTTCCAATTGGCTTGTGACTGACATGGTGCAGCCAGCAGACGCTTCTATGTAAAGGTATCTTTTTATATGGAGAGGTTTCAGGCCAATGTTCAGAATCCGGTTGCTATGGTCAAGGAGGCAAGCTATGTGGAAGAGAAGCCTGGTTGGTACATTCTTCTGCAGGCCCTGACCCACCACAGGTGACAGAACTCCCTCCAGCACTGTGTCCCAGGTGAATTCCTTGTATTTCTTGAAGCAAATACGAAACTCCCAGTGCAGCAGCAAGAAACACCAGGAAAACTGGAGGATGACCAAATGGCTTCAGAGTTCACAAGAGTAGACAATTAGTCCCCAGTGGCCACAGTTTACCTACAAACAGAAAATTAAAGACAGCTTCCTCATGTTTATTGGAAAATAAGAAATCATGTATTCCAGGTCACATAGAAGCATATCCAGATTTGATTGTCTCACTACAAAGGAAGCTAAATCTCCTGACTACAACACATATTTCAAGTGCCCAACCTCAGAGGTAGTTCCTCAAGAAGTCTTTAGTCCAGCAGAGCTCCATGTTTGTGGAGTGTTTACCCTGTCCCTTACTTTTGGAATCTCCTCTACCACCTCCAAGTTTGTGAACTCGTGAGCATATTTTATTCCAGATATGTATTCACAGATTTTCTAACTCTTCTCCTCTAATTGTGTCTAACTTGGGGCCAAGGTAATCTCAAGGCATTGTTATGCATGAGAGTGGGAAGATACTTTTGTAGCATATATTTGCATAAACATTAGAATCATTTTCCAAATGATTCCAAATCCCTGACACAAACCCATGCCAACTAGACTCTGACTACTAATTCTAATATGATGGAGAAAATTAACCCAAACAGAATAGAAATACAAGCAGTTCAGAGGACGAATGGTGTATCATTGGAATTGCCTTTTGCTTTATATAGGGTAGGAGTTATAAATCTAGTCAATTTTTTGTTGAAATGGTTCTCCATGTGTTTTTCAAGTTAACAAATATGTGAATTCCAGTCTATCTTTCTCTGTATCCTATTCAGGGCATGTATTTTTATATGCACATATAGAATCCTACCTGGTACCACACGTACATTCTTGTGAGGTGGCTCACTTGGCAGACACAAATTGTGAAAAGAGATCACTCCTACTAAACGCTGTTGAAACTGAAAATTCAAACTATTGATGAGCTTCCTAGTACAATAAAATTATACATGAATCCATGTTCAGTAAAACGAATTTATCTGGATCTGTGGATGACATATATTTCGTGGTGAATTTCAATTGGCTTATATTGCTACTTTTTAATGTCTGTTTGTGTGCGTGCCTGTGTGTGTGTGTGTGTGTGTGTGTTTATATATATATATATACACACACACTCTACAGATTTTTCAAAATATGAAATATATGTGTCTTATTATACACTCCGTAAATTCATTCATATTCATGTATGTGGATTAATAATCAACTTTTCACAAGATTATTCTGAGAAATATTCATCCACCTGAACTACATATTTGATTGCTAGTACTGAAAACTAACAGTAAATGGTGCATACAAATCCTAATATCTCTGCAGTAACTGACACAGTTTTATATCAATGCAAGTAGATTCCTATGGGACGTGATGTGTATTTTGTCTTTCATTTTTATTCAATACTGGTACATTACTTTTTCTTCAGTTAATGCACATGGTAGGATATATATTTAATCCACTAGTTCAGAAATTTATAGGCATTTTGTCTTACTTTCCATCACTTCCTAATTCAGAAAACATGTTTTCCACAGGGTTTCTTGACTGGTCTTTTCATGAGACTTCTTTCACAAAATGCAAAGGTCACACTTATGTTTGTACCGAAGTCTAAATGGAAAGTGAGTATGGATTACTAAAAACATCTATGTCCAGGTTGCCTAATGCTATCAAATGTCAATCCTATTGGTGATTACATATTTGTTTCTTCCTAAGATTTTATATTCAACCTCAACACTGTTGAAAATGCCTGATCCTATCACTTACTTTATACTTTGCCTGATTTCCTACTGTCTCTATTGATATATGGTTTCCTATATATTTTCCAGAGTTCATCAATGTGACTGGCTCTTCACATGTACTGATATTTACATTCATTCTCTACCCGAAACCCTACTGTTAAAGAACGTTTGGTTCAAATCCTATACTCACTCTGCTTTCTAAACCTACTGAATATCTTCCTAATCCTACTGACTATCCTTTTGACTGGATGTTCTTTTCGATATTCAATCATCCAAGGTACAAGGTCCTATGCCATTGTATATCAATTTATCTGAGACATCTGTGCAGAATATAATTCAAAGCTGAGTATCCCAATCAAGGGCCCAATGCACTTCTGGGTTTCAAATCTTACCTAGATTTCTGTGTTCATACTTATATTTCACCTATATATTCTTGTAAATATCGCAGGTTCCCAAAACCATTATTCATCGCACAGAATGATTCCTAACCCAAATCAAACCTGTTATTAACCCTAAGCATACACTGTTCCATCAATCTATCTTTACAATAGAGCAGGGACAGAGTTGGTCTTACAATACAGGAATTTAGGGTATCTTCCACCTGCTGAAACCTCAAAGGTCCATGCAGAAATGATCCCTGGAGAAGACTTAGGCAGCTATGAAGGACCTGAGAGCGCAAAATCATCTTCCATGGCAAAAAAAACCGGTCAGGATGAAGTATTGTGTCTGAATCAGTCGCTCTGTTCTTAATGTAGAGAAGATGGACAAAACCAGGCCTGTGTGGAGAGCTGTTCCATGGTGCCTGTGGTTGATATACCATTCTAACTTATGACTGAGTCAGAGAAAGTAGGGGCAGCCTCCATCTCATGGGACCTTTGTAAACAACTGTTAGGACAAAGTGATTGCCAAGGTATTGACCTCATTCAATTCCTGAAGGAAGTGACCTACCTCACTTCCTTGGTGATACAACTCTCTGAACTAGGGATCCATGAAGCCAGGCACCCAGAGCCAGTGCCAGTCCCATTCCCAGTGGGCACACTTGTTTGAATTTTCCAAGGACAGAGTCAGTCTTTCTTGGTACCTCCTGATGTGAGGATGACCAAATGCCAGGAGAACTCTGAAGAGGGGCCTTTCCTGAGAAAGCAGGTAGTGGCTCATTGCTGGCTCCTGACAACTTAACAGAGTTGGCAAAAGGGACCTGATCTGATACAGGACAGGCCATTTGGGGGGAACATAGTATGGTCCACCAGTCAGAGGACACTCCGGATAGTCACAGACCTAGTTGTGGGAATGAGGTGCCTTAGTGGGTGTGGGTGTGAGTTCGTGGTTTTGTCTCATGTTCTGAGAATAGGTAGCAAAGGTGGTTTGTTTAGTTTGGAGTCGACTGTTTCTAGTAAGTCGTTTGAGAAGGCGAGTTTTTCTATGTCTGTGTATCCACTGTGTCCGTGGTTGTAGTTATTAGAAAAGCCAATACATCAATGGAGGTGTCCTGACTAGTAGGAAGCTTCCAGGCATTTATTCTGCCCTTTTTATGAATGGACTGCAGCTTGCCTTATGGATAGACAACACCTACTATCTTCCCAAGTTCCTGTTCACCTCCTGATTTCTGGCCTCTCTCCAGAATAGGCTCATGGTTTTGTGTCCAAGATATGTACCACCTCCAAAGTCTGTGACATAGCCATATACTGGATAGCTGAATGGAATGGGAACATCTCAGAAACCTCAGAGATCAGTGTAACCAGAAAAGTCTCAGTGGAGAAACCCTGCTTTGGGCAATTTGCTTACCTATGGTTCCCTTGCCCTGAATGTTAGGAATGTCTTTGCCTCAGGCCACCCGTTTGTGGAGCCTGAAGAAAACAGTTTTCAAATTGAAATGAATGGGCATCACCTGTGGCTCTTTGCTTAATTACTTTGGAAAGGGATGTGTCTGAATCAGCCTCTTGGCCCTGTGTGAGGTTGTGGCTTTGATTCTCAGAACCTGATAGATCTAAAGAAAAATCCCATGTGTGCATCCAAAACCAAAATTGCCAAAAGAGCAGTCATTGCTGATGAAGTCTTTCACCTCCCTCTGTAAGTTTTTTGACCTCTATCAAGTGAGAATAGGAAAGATACACCAAGTCAATTGATGGCTCCTATTGGAAAAATTCTATCACTGATGACAGCATCAGCATAAGTACCCCAACACTACGACAATTCGCTGCAGCAGCAGATAGTTCACAATGCATACAAGTGAGTTCACAATGCATACAAGTGATACATAATCCAGGCAAGTTCTGCAAGCAGTTCAGTGATGGCTATTGCAGAATCTGTAGATTGGTTTTATCTTTGTCTTCACTGGCACTGGGATGAAAATAGGAATTCTGGCAGTAATGGCTAAAGAAAAAATTATGTAACATTCCTGAGGGCACTAAAAGAAAACAATTTTCTTAACAATTTACATTATCTTGAAGAGAATAATTAAATATAATGAAAAGGAAAAGTGAAAGTAAACAAGCACGTCTGTTAACCTCCTATTTTTTCACATATTAAGACAATCCTGAACAGTTGTTTTCCCAATTTAAATTAAACAATTTAATTCACGTGAATAAAAAAAAATGGATATATTATTTCATTAGCACTCATCATATGTGATATATGGACATATGCACATTCAAATATATAACACAAAACACAAGTGTGCACACATAATAAATACATACAACACATAATATAATAGTAAAGGCCTTATAACTTTTTACATGTGAAATCATCATTGCAATGTTTAAAAACTCTATAGTCAAAAAATAGAACTGATAAGCAAAACATTATCCTAGGTCTGTATGAGCTCAAAAAAAAAAAAAACAAAAGAGAACTTCATGATGTGGGAAAGGGCAATAATAAAATAGATATTGAAAAAAGCATCCCTGTTCTGTCGCAGATGTAAGGATAGCCAAACTGGAGTTTTCGATATCAGCTGTTATGGATTTGAGCCAAATCATCTTATTTTGGTCTATTGAAAGCGCTTCAGTTAATCTCTCTGGAATTCAAATCGGCTGCTGTTCTCCTTTTGGAAACACATAAACAGACCCCCGACTCCAGGCAATCACTGGGTCGGGACCTTAGTTAATCTCTCTGGAATCCAAATCGGCTGCTGTTCTTCCTGTGGAAACCCAAAAACAGACCTCCAACTCCAGAAAATTAATGGGTCAGGACCTTTTCATTTTCCTGTTAGAATATCCTTCCAAAGTACCTCGGGCTTATACACATTTTTTGGACACTTATGCCTTTCTGCAGCACTAAGTCCTGAAAATCCAAATTTAAAAAGTTTAGATTAAAAAGGGTTATTTTAATTTTATCTTTGGGGAATTTATATTCCTTCCCAATTCTGTCTTCTTACTTTAATGAGTACATTTTAATAGTGTGATGTGCTCTTTCAACTATGGCTTGTCCCTGTGGATTGTATGGGTTTCCTGTTATATGAGTAATGCCAAATGATGAGCAAAATGGTTTAAAAGAGGTAGAAGTATAACCGGGGGCATTATCTGTTTTTTACTGTTTTGGAATGACCACAGTGGCAAAATTTTGTAAGCAATGAGCTAGAACATCTTTAGTTTTTTTTCGCCCATGAAGGGAGCCCATCAAAAATCCAAAAGAAGTATCAACTGTAACATGCAAATATTTTACTTTTCCAAATTCTGGCAAGTGTGTGACTTCCATCTGCCATATATGGTAAGGTATCAATCCTCTAGGATTGACTCTAAGATTAAAATGTGGTAAAATGGTCACACAATTTTGACATTGTTTTATTATTTGTCTAGCTTGCTCCTTAGTTATTTTAAAATGCTTTTGTAAAGTATTAGCATTGATATGGAACTTTTCATGAAAATTTATAGCTTCTTCTAGTGTAGAGAAAATATGTATGTATGTCATGTGTAGTTTTACCTGCTAAATCATTGCCCAAACTAAGGTCTCCAAGCAATCCTGTATGTGCCAAGATATGTTCTATTAAGAATGAATCTTTTCTGTCCCAGATTAGACTTTGTATACTGGAAAGCAAAGAGAAAACAGTAGAGGAAGGGGAAATCCTACCAGCACCTTCAAGGGATACTATAGCATTAACTATATACTGACTATTGGAAAATAAATTAAACACAGAATCTTTAAACATCACAAAAGCTTATAATACTGCATTAAGCTCTACCTTTTGAGCTGATTGTTGGGGTGCTAAAAATGTAAAAATTTGATCAGGTGTAACTATTGCTGCTGTACCATTATTTGACCCATCAGTGAATATATTTGGAGCATTCATGATAGGTGTTTTCTTGTAATTTTTGGAAAAATTACAGGATGCAATGACCCAAAAGACAATAAAAGATTAGATGGTAAGTGGTTATCAAATGAAACATTAGATTTACACAGGATTATTGCCCAAGTATTTAACTCATTAGCTAATTCATCAATTTGATTCATAGTGTATGGAGTAATAATTTTATTGGGAGAAATTCCAAACACTCCCTTTGCTGCTTTTATTCCTATTAGTATTAATTGTCCCTAAGCCTCAGGATACCTAGTAATAATAGTGTTAGAAGAATAAGATAAATGTATCCATAATAATGGACCTTCTTGCCAAAATACTCCTGTAGGAATATTTTTTTGTTGGTAGCACAATGAATAATAGAGGCATTATTTTATCAAATCTATCCAAATGCATATTTCCCATATATGTTTCAATGATTTTTAATGCCTTTCTTGCTTCAGGCATTAACATTCTGGGTGAATTTGGATCAGATGGACCTTTTAGGATATCAAATATAGGTCCCAACTCTCCTGTTGGTATACCTAGATAAGGCCTTATCCAATTAATGTCTCCTAATAACTTTTGAAAGTCATTAATTGATTTGAGTTGATCTACTCGTATTTGAATTTTTATTGGACTGACCATGGTTGAGGATAATAGAACTCCTAAATAATTAATTGGAAAATTTAATTGTACTTTATCAATTGATATCCCTAGATTATAATTTTTTAATAAGTTTGTAAGTGTGGCATAACATTCTAGCAATGGGTTTTTAACTTGTGTGCTAATAACACATCATCCATATTGTGAAATATTTGTAGTTCAGGATTTTGATTTCTAAGTGGCTGGATTACTTTGTTAACATAAATTTGACAAATAGTTGGGCTGTTAGCCATCCCTTGAGGGAATACTTTCCACTCATACCTCTGATCAGGACCTTCATGATTCAGTGCAAGGATAGTAAATGCAAAACTTGGACTATCCTCAGGAAGAATTGGAAATGAAAAAAAAAACAATCTTTAATATGTATAACTAAAACATACCAAGTTTTTGGCAAAGCAGACAATTGAGGAATCCTTGATTGAGCAGGTCCCAAAATAATCATCTCATTATTAATGGCTCTTAAATCTTCCAATAATCCCCATTTACCAGATTTCTTTTTGATGACAAAAATGAAAGTATAATGGGGAGATACAGAAGGTTGTATATGTTCTTCCGCTAATTGTTGTTTGACCAGGAACTGGGCTGCTTGTATCTTTTCTTTAGTCAGGGTCCACTGAAGAAGCCATACTGGTCTTTCTGATTTCCAAGTAATTTTTATTGTCTCAGTGGCCCTTTCTGAAAATCCAACCCATGTCTGTCTGTTGCTTGGTCTATTTGTATTGGTGCTGATATACCTTGATCTTGTTTTTCTAATCTTTTTCCTTTCCTAAAACCTTCTCTAGCCATAATAGTGGGTGCATTTTGATTGATGTTATTTGTTAATGTCAAACCTAATTGATCTAGGACATCTCATCCCCATAAATTTACGGGAGGATGATCCAATACATATGGCTGTATAGTTCTTTCACATTCTTCAGGATCCTTCCAATCCAATGCCATTGCACTTCTATGGGGATTAGTTGCCACTCCTAGGTCTCAAAGTATTTTAGTGTACTGTTGTAATGGCCAAAGTTTTGGCCATTCTTGATGAGAGACGATGCTAACATCTGCACCTGTATCAAGTAGCCCATTAAATTCATGTCCTTGAATATTTAGTTTTAGCCTGGGGCGAGAATCTAAATTTAAAGAAAGCATAACCAAATCTACACCTGTGGAGCCTAATCCCTTGGAACCTCTTTCTACAGCACGACTGGAAAATTTATCATGCAGACTGAGTATTATTAGTAACTGTGCTATTCTATCTCCTGGTGAAATTACTGATATGTCCTTTGGAGAACTGGGTATAATTTTATTTCACCTTCATATTCGGGATCAATTACCCAAGGACTTATCATAAGTCCTTTTAGATTAGAAGAGCTGCGTCCCAATAATAAGCCTACCGTTCCTTTGAGAAGAGGTCCTCTCACCCTGTGTGAATGATTTGAACCCCCATCTCTACAGTTAGTACTGATCGGACGGAGGTGCAGATATCTAACCCTGCGCTCCCTCTGATTTGTCTGATGAGGCGTCTGATGGACAATGTGTCCTGGGCACTACACTGATGGGGTTGATGGGTTCCTCCAGTGCTCTGTATATTTGTGGTTTTGGGCCCCAGAGCATTGGGCTCCCCTGTCCATTTTTTGGCAATGGAGCCCGATGCCTTTCTCCATGATATCGTGGATAAACAGCTAGTCCTTGTTCATTTTTGATAATGAAGTACCCTCTATGGTGGTTTGAGAACGGCATTCATTAGCCCAATGTCTCCCTCTACGGCATCGTGGGCAAATACCCACGTATTCTACTCCTTTGGTACCTAGTTTTGTTAAACCCTCTTCCTATGGAGCAATTCCTTTTAAAATGTCCTGTTTGTTCACAATTGTAGCATGTTCCTGGTCTGGCATCTAAAGCCTGTTTTACTGCAGCTGCCACAAATTGCCCTTGTTCATTGATGTCTCTGGCATCAAAAGCCTGTTTTACTGCAGCTGCCATGACTTTCTCTTATTCATTAATGTCTTTACATAATTTAATATATGTGTTTAAATCTTAATGTTTCCATGGTCTAGTGATATCTCTGCACCAACGATTCGCTTCGTCATAAGCCAGTTTTTTATTAATGGCATTGCTTGTTCTGTATTCCCCAAAACTCTGATAGCTGTTTGAATAAGCCTATCTACAAATTCAGTGGAAGATTCATTAGCTCCTTGTATTACCTTAGATAATTGACCTTGTAAACCTCCATGTCGTTGTAAAGTCTTCCATGCCCTAACCGCCTCTGCAGCAATTTTTGCGTATACGCCAGGATCATATGCAATTGGTTGCTGCTGATCCTCATAAAGTCCCTTTCTAACAACATATCTAGATTTCTCTGAGGATAACCAGTTTCTGCATTACGCCTAGCCGTCTCCTTGCAAAATTCCTCATTGGCAACCTTCCATAAAAGGTATTGACCTCCATTTAGCACAGCTTTACACATATTAGCCCAATCTACTGGTGTCATATTCAAGTTGTTAATGGATTCGACCAAGCTTACAATGAAGGGTGCTTGAGGACCATAGGTTGTTACAGCCCCTTTTAGCTGCTTCACTATTTTGAAATTTAAAGCATGGTGAATTCGCTGCCCTCCTACCTCAAAATCAGGGCATGTTCATACTTGAGATCCTGTCTCAGGATCCGAACTATCAACTGTGGGGTTTGGGGGCCTCCCAGCATATGGAGGTGGCCTTGTTATTTGGACATTTACATCCTCTGGTGATAGAAAGGTGTTAGTAACAGTCTCCTGTAGAGGAGGCGCTGTTGGTTGGACATTTACGCCCTCTAGTGATAGAAAGTTGTTAGTAGCAGTCTCCTTTTGTAACTTTGCCCCTGATGGCTTTTTCTGCCCTAAGCTTTGTTCTTCTATCTTTGTCTGAACTGAAGTCTTTGGACTAAGCAAACCAGATATGAACGTCCTCAATGGCAATGTGCCAACTGGCAGAGTCCCTGGGCTGTTCTTTTACCCCCTTTTAAATCTTCACCATGATGGTTCCCTTATGGTATATTTAACAACTCCTTAAAAATCCATGGGCTACATTTTTGTATTGTATCAACGTATGCCCTGACTGTTCTTGACTTTACTGAGATGCCTCCTTCCTCTAACAATTTACTTAACACTCTTTCAGTTTGTTTTTTTACTAATTTCTGATCCCGTATTTCTACTATAATACAACCCAACAAGACGATGCCAAACAAAACCGAGACAGAATAAAATAAAAAGGGAACAAAAAAAGTCATTATAGCCTTTATATCCTACTGACATGTGCATCCGTCCTTTCTCCCTATCTGTTCCTCAGAAGTAAATAATTTTTTCTCAGATGTGAGCGGTTTTTCATCCATCTCACTCATCTCCATGGACAGGCAACAAAAGTGAAGCAAAACAAAAGAGGAATCTTAAATGGCTACCCATCCTCTCACCCTTCGCTCAGAGGTGAGCAGTTTACCTTATCACTTACCCTCAGTGGCTCCCCGTGCAAGCCATAAAAATGCTGCAATCTGGCTGGGCACGATTCAAGAGCCACTTTTCAAAAGAAACAAACTTTATTTTTAGAACCACACATGCCAAACAAAACAGCTCCTCAGGAAAAACCCTCAGAGCCCAACTGCCACCACTGGCTTCCTTGCAAAGTTTCTGTCACACCCACAAGCCTCTCCACCTCCCACAATCCTCCTGCTCTTGAGGCTATTTAGCTGGGTCAGGTGGGTGGAGTCAAAAAAGTCCCACAATGAGCAGCTCTGTGGTCTGAAAGGGCAGGGAAACTGCCCAATGAGCATCACCGCAGTGGAGCCAATCAGCTAGATGTTGCTGGGGCCGCTGTGAGCCAATAATTATCTGGCAGGGGAATGTTGCTGGTAGCTGGAAGTTTAATGGGGCCCCTTAAGCTGTGGCTTTCAACAAATTGGTGTCTCCTTTCTCTGTAGACTATTCAGCACGTGTATTTTTATATGCACATATAGAATCCTACCTGTTATCACACGTACATTTTTGTGAGGTTGCTGACTAGGCAGATACAAGTTATGAGAAGAGATCACTCCTCTTAAATACTGTTGGAATTGAAAATTCAACGTATGGGTGAGCTTGCTAGTAGAACAACATTATATATAGATCCATTTTCAGTGAAATCAATATTTTTGCACCTGTGGATGATACATATTTCATGATGAATTTCGATTGGCAAATATATTGCTAGTTTTAATGTCTGTCTGTGTGTGTGTGTGTGTGTGTGTGTGTGTGTGTGTGTGTATATATATATATATATATATATATACTCTCCAAATTTTTCAAAATATGAAATATATGAATCTTATTATACACTCCTTAAAATCATTCATATTTATGTATGTGGATTTATGATCAACTATTCACAAGATTATTCTCAGAAATATTCATCCACCTTAAATACAGATTTGTTTCCTAGTACTGAAGACTAACTTCAGTGAATGGTGCACACAAATCCTAATATTTCTACAGTAAATCCTAGTTCAACATCAATGCAAGCATTTTCCTATGGGACATGATGTGTATTTTGCAGTTCATTTTTATTAAACAGTGGTACATTACTATTTCTTCAGTTTATGCACATCATATGATATATATTTCATCCACAAGTTCACAAATTTATAGGCATTTGTTTCAATTTCAATCACCTCCTGCTTCAGAACACATATATTCCTCCAGGGTTCTTGACTGGTCTTGTCATGAGACTTCTTTGCAAACACATTATTTTTGATTTTCATAATCATATTTGAAGCAAAACTCACACACTCTTCATGATAAACCATAACCCTAATATTACCGTTAGATGTATAACTGGTTGTAATGAATGTATGAATATCAATTTAAGATTTCCAGTATATTTTCAGATATCAAATCAATCCACTATTTAAAGTTGGAACCAGTTATATTATTTATTCACAGTATGGTCTATTCATACATTATTTCTATATCCATTGACACAGGGTACTCCACTTTTTTCCCCCAATATTTATACATCTTCAAAATATTGCCCCCAGTAATGGTGGAAGAAATGCCACCTGATCTACATATAAAGAAATGTCACCTGATCTACATATAAATTTTAACACAGTAATATTCTGGACACAGAAAGCAAAAGTCACTCTTATGATTGTAGCAAAGCCTAAAAGAAAAGTGAGCATGGATTACTAAAAATATCCATGTCCCGGTTTCTTAATGCTGTAAAATGTAAATCCTATTGATAAATCCTATGTATTTGTTTCTTTCTAAGATTATATATTCAAACTCAACCCTGTTCAAAATGTCTAATCCTATCCCTCACTTTATACATTGCCTGATTTCTTAATGTCTCTATTGATATCTGCTTTCCTACATATTTTCCCCATTTCATCATTGTGTCTCACTCTTCACATGTGCTGATATTTACATTCACTCTCTTATTGAAAACCAATTGCTAAAAATCTTTTGGTCCAAATCCTATACTCATTGTTGTTTCTAAACCTAGAGAATATCGTCCTAAACCTACGGACTTTCCCTTTGTGACTGGATGTTCTCTTCAACTTTCAATCATCCAAGGTACAAGGTCCTATGTCATTGTATATCGATTTATCTGAGACATCTGTGCAGAACATAATTCAAAGATAAGTAACCCACTCAAGGGCCCAATGCACATCTGAGCTTCAAATCCTGCCTAGATTTCTGTTTTCATACTTTTATTTTACCTATATATTCTTATAAATATTGCAGATTCCCAGAACGAATATTCATCCTGCAGAATGATTCCTAACCCAAATCGAACGTGATATTAACCCTAACCATACACTGTTTCCTCAATCTAACTTTACAGAAGGGCAGGGACAGTGTGACCAGGAAAGTCTCAGTGGAGAAACCCTGCTTTGGGCCTTTTGCTTACCTATTTTTCTGTTGCCCTGAATGTCAGGAAGTTCTTTACCTCAGGCTAACCCTTTGTAAAGCCTGAAGAAAACAGTTTTCAAATGGAAATGAATGGGCATCACCTATGGCTCTTTGCTTAATTTCTTTGGAAAGGGATGTGTCTGAATCAGCCTCTTGGCCCTGTGTGAGGCTGTGACTTAGATTCTCAGCACCTGATGGATCTAAAGAAAGATCCCATGTGTGCATCCAAAACCAAAATGGCAAAAAGTTCACTCATTTTGGATGAAGTATCTTCCCTTCCTCTATTAGATTCCTGACCTCCATCAATTGAGAATAGGGATTTTTTGGGTCATATGAGTTCTTCAATCCCTAAAGAGGTGCTTGGGTTTCTCATGATTCCAATTCACATAAAGAATCTGTACCTATCAATCAGAAGTAGTCAGTCAATATTGCTCCCAGAAATGGTGGAAGAAATACTCATGTCACCTGATCTTCATATACATTTATTCACAGAAATATACTGGACACTAAATTCAAAGTTCACATTTATGATTGTACCAAAGCCAAAATGGAAAATTAACATGGATTACTAAAATCATCCATGTCCAAGATTACTTATGCTCTCAAATGTCAATCCTATTGATGACTACATATTTGTTTCTTCCTAAGATTGCATATTCAAACTCAACCCTTTGAAAATGTCTAAGCCGATCTCTCACTTTTTACTTTGCCTGATTTCATAATGTCCCTATTGATATCTGCTTACCTACATATTTTTCCCACTTCATCATTGTGACAGACTCTTCACATGTGCTGACATTTAAATTCATTTTCTAACCGAAACCCTATTGCTAAAGAAATTTTGTTCCAAATCATACACTCACCCTTTTTTCTATACCTACCTACTATCTTCCTATTCCTACTGACTATCCCTTTTTGACTGGATGTTCGCTTCTACATTCAATCATCCAAGGTACAAGGTCCCATGCCATTGTATATTGATTTATCTGAGACATCTGTGCAGAATGTAATTCAATGCTAAGTATCACAATCAAGGGCCCAATGCCCTTCTGGGCTTCCAATCTTACTTGGATTTCTGTTTTCATACACACTGTTCACCTCTATATTCTTATAAATTTCGCAGGTTGCCAATACCATTATTCATCCACAAAATGATTCCTAACCCAAATTGAACCTGTTATTAACCCTAAACATACATTGTTCCCTCAATCTTACTTTACAGAAGAGCAGGGACAGAGGTGGTCTTATAATACTGGAATGTAGGGATCCTCTACCTGCTGAGAACTTCAAAGATCCATGCTGAAAGGATCCCTGGAGAATATGTAGGCAGTAATGAAGGACCTGAGAGAGCACAAGTCATCTTCCATGGCAAACAACCTGCTCAGGATGAAGGGTTGTGTCTTAATCAGCCTCTCTCTTCTTAATGTAAAGAAGATGGACCAAATCAGGCCTGTATGGAGAGCTGTTCCCAGGTGCCTATGGTTGATATACCATTTTAACTTGTGAAATTGTCACATTAAGTAGGGGAAGCCTCCATCTCATGGGACCCTTGGAAGCAACTGTTAGGACAAAGTGGTTGCCAAGGCAGTGACTTCATTCAGATCCTGAAGGAAGTAACCTCACCTCACTTCCTCGGTGATGGAAATTGACATCCAGGAAGCCAAGCACACAGAGCCTGTCCCAGTCCCACTCCCAGTGGTGTCACTAGTTTTGAATTACCAAGGACAGAGTCAGTCTATCTTGGTACCTACAGATGTGAGAATGGCCATATGCCAGGAAAGCTCTGAAGTTGGGGCTTGTATGAGAAAAGAGATAGTGGCTCACCACTGGCTTCTGACAAGTCTCAGTGAAGAAACCCTGCTTTGGTACTTTTAATTACCTATTGTTCTGTTGCTCTGAATGTCAGGAAGTTTTTTGCCTCAGGCCACCCCTTTGGGAAGCCTGAAGAAAAGAGTTTTCAAATGGAAATGAATGGGCATCATCTGTGGCTCCTTGCTTAATTGCTTTGGAAAGGGATGTGTCTGAATCAGCCTCTTGGCCCTGTGTGAGGCTACGGCTTAGATTCTCAGCACCTAATGGATCTAAAGAAACATCCCACATTTGCATCCAAAACCAAAAGAGCCAAAAGAGCAGTCATTGTGGATGAAGTCTCTCACCTTCCTCTGTAAGGTTCCTGACGTCCATCTATGAGAATAGGGATCCTTTGGGTCCAATGAGTTCTTCAAAGCCCTGCAGAGACAAGACCATACGTTCATAGGTTTCTCATGACTCCAATTAACATAAAGAATCTAAACCCCACAGTCATTAGGCCTCAAAATGGAGAAGCAGAGCAGTATTAAGGGCAGGCCTCTTTGATCACTTCTGGTTCACAGGAAGGGTGTCCCAGCCACACTGACTTTAGGCAAATGGGGGCAAGGGACCTTATTTTGGATACTGTCTTTGGCTGTGCCCCTCATGAAAAACTACAGCCTGAGGTTATGATGAGTGTCTATATGAAAGAAGATGAGGGCCATGTGGAAGTGTTTTGCTTTTAATTGTGGTCATTTTTGTGGCTGTTGGAAAAGATGATGGGTCCACCTGGTCTTGAACACTGGTGTGATTCCCCTTAGAGACTGAGTTATGGAATGGACCTCAAAGAAGTATTGCCATGTATTGTTTTGGGATTTTAGGATGCCACGCATGAGAGTTGCCCTTGGAAACTGAGATCTAGGCCCAGGGTGGCTTTCCACAGAGCACTGGGAATCTCAGGAAGAATATCACATGATTTTATTCTTAAAGAATTGGCAGCCATAGTTGCAAGTCAAAACACAAATGGACCACACATTGTAGACCTCAAACGCCTGGCTTAATGTGACCTTTTGGCCTGTCTTTGGGAAGCCTTGCCTGTTAGAATTCTCCAGAGCTTTTATTGAAATGAGCTTCCTCTCCATTTAATGGTTCCTGAATGAATTGAAACCCACAGTGCCTCCAACTTCATCCTTGAGAAATGCCTGATAAAAAACATGAAATTTTTGAAATTCCCATGACCACTTCGCACTGTAGAATCTTTGGATGTCCTATTGATGATCACGAGTGTACCAGACAGTGCCTGATTGACTGGGTTTCATGAAAATGGTGTAGAACAGAGATGGCAGTAATTTGGAGCCTGCTGAGTAGTTGGCCTAGAAAATTGGTGTGAAGGTGTGTGTTAAAACATCTGTGGTTGGGTGATGTGGATCTGCCATTGGCTTTCAAATGGTTTGTGACTGACATGGTGCAGCCCCCAGACCCTTGTATGTAAAGGCATGCTGTTATATGGAGAGGTTTCAGTGCAATGTTTAGAATCAGATTGCTAAGGTGAAGGGGGCAAGCTATGTGGGATAGAAGCCTGATTGGTGCATTCTCCTGCAGACCCTTACCCACCACATGTGACAGAACTCTTTTCAGTACTGTGTCCCAGTTGAACTCTTCGTATTTCATGAAGCAAATACCAAACTTCCAGTGCAGCTGCAAGAAACACAACAAAAAGTGGAGGATGAGCAAATGGCTTCCAAACTGGAAGACACTTAGCCCCCAGTGACAACAGTTTACCTACAAAAAGAGAATTCAGCACTGCTGCCTCATGTCCTTTGGAAAATAAGAAACCATGTCCTCCAGGTAACATACATACAGACCCAGCTTAATGGTCTCACTACAAAGGGAGCTAAAGCTCCTGACAACAACATATATTTCAAGTGCCCAACCTCAGAGGCAGTTTCTCAAGAAGTCTTTAGTCCAGCAGAGCTCCATGTTTGTGGAGTTTTACCCTCTCCCTTACATTTGGAAATTCCTCTACCACCTCCAAAGTTGTGAACTCCTGAGCATTTTCCATTCTTGATGTGTATTCACAGATTTTCTAACTCTTCTCCTCTAATTGTGTCTTAGTTGGGGTGAAGGTAATGTCAAGGCATTGTTCTGAATGAGAGTGTGAAGATTTTTGGGTAGCACATATTTGCATACACATTGGATTCTTTCTCCAATTTTTCATTTGAAATACTGAATCCCTGACTGTAAGGGGTAGAAGGAATTCTTTTTCAAAGAATAGCCTGACACTTACAAGAAACAGCCCCCAGGGAGACATCCTGTCTGGGAGACATCCTGTAGTCATCTGTGTTCCTGAGACATCCTGTGGCCATCTGTCTTCCTGAAATATTCTGAGGTTATCTCACCTTGTGAAGACATCCAGGAACTGCCGATAAGAGAGCTTTCAAATCTCCAGCATATAAATTCCCCTGTGTGAACAATAAAAGTTTGCATCTTGATCAGAACTTTTGTCTTGCTGTCATCTCTCATGTCTCTTGTCCCTTCATTCCTCCCCATCTAGGTTCGCTACCCACGTTGATGTGTCCTGCAGGCTGGGACAACTGGCGCCCAACGACTGGGGCTCGAGCCTTTGACTGAGGGGGAAGATTTGGACAAGTGGAGCTCACGATTGCCTCAGCAGACACCACTGAGAGACAGATCCAGGAGGAGAGTGGGAATGACGCACAGTGAGTGACCCACCATGGGAAAAGCAATTTCGTCACATGATTTGTTTTTGTCAGGCCAAAAGGAATCCTTAAATACATGGGGGCACGTGTTAAGAAAAATGACTTAAAATTTTTCTTTTCATACATTGAAAAATTGTTTCCATGGTTTCCCCTTGAAGGGACCATTGATGGTAAAAGATGGCTTAGAGTAGGAGACATTTTAAAAGATTATTATGAATCCTTTGGCCCAGAAAAAGTGTCTGTTCCTACCTTTTCTTTCTGGAAATAAATTAGTGAAATTCTTAAAAGTTCACCCTTTGACAATGGTAAGAAGGGGACAGTCCACCTGCTGAGAACCTCAAAGGTCCATGCAGAAATGATACCTGGACAAGTTGTAGGCAGGTATAAAGGACCTGAGTGAGCAAAACTCATCTTCCATGGCAAAACACCTGGTCAGGATGAAGGGATGTGTCTTAATCAGCCTCTCTCTTCTTATTGTAGAGAAGACTGACAAAACCAGACCTGTGTGTAGAGCTGTTCCTGGGTGCCTATCGTTGATATTTCATTCTAACTTGTGAAAGTGTCACAGGAAGTAGGGGCCGGCTCCATCTCATGGGACCCTTGGAAGCAACTGTTAGGGAAAAGTGGTTGCCAAGGCAGTGACCTCATTCAGTTCCAAAGAAAGTGACATACCTCATTATTTGGTGATGGAACTCTCTGAACTTGGTATCCAAGAAGCCAGGCACCCAGAGGCAGTCCCAGTTCCAGTCCCAGTGGACTCGCTTGTTTGGATTTTCCAAGGACAAAATCAATCTTTCTTGGTACCTACTGATGTGAGGTTGGCCAAATGCCAGAAGAGCTCTGAAGAGGGACCTTTCCTGAGAAAACAGGTAGTGGCTCACCACTTTTTCCTGACAACTTCACAGAGTTGGCCATGGAAACCAGATCTGAAAGAGGACAGGCCATTTTGGGAGAACATAGTATGGCTCACCAGTCATAGGACACTCCTTCTAATCACAGACATACTTGGGGGAAGGAGCTGCCTTTGTGGGAGTGGGTATGGGTTTGTGGTTCTGTCTCATGTTCTGAGAATAGGTAGGAAAGGCGGTTTTTTTTGTTGTTTTTTTTGTTTTTGGTTTTCAGTGGACTTTTCTAGTAAGTAAGTCGTTTGACAAGGCAAGTATTTCCATGTCTGTGTATTCCACTGTGTCCGTTGTTGTAAACATTAGAAAAGAAAATGCATTAATGAATGTGTCCTTTAAAGTATAAATATTCCCAAAATTCATCCTGCCCAATATATGAATGAACTGCAGCTTGTCTTATCGAAGGGAAACACCTGCTATCTTCCCTAGTTAATGTTTTCTTCCTGTATTCTGGCCAGTCTCCAGAATAGGCTCATGGTTTTGTGTCCACGATATGTACCACCTCCAAGCTCTGTGACATGGTCATGTACTGGATAGCTGAAAAGAATGGCGAGCATCTCAGAAAACTCAGATATCAGTGTGACCAAGAAACTCTCAGTGGAGAGACCCTGCTTTGGACCTTTTGCTTAAGTACTCTTTTGTTACACTGAATATCTGGAAGTTCTTTGCTTCAGGGCACCCCGTTGTGAAGCCTGAAGAATATAGTTTTGAAATGGAAATGAATAGGCATCACCTGTGGCTCTTTGCTTAATTGCTTTGGAAATGGATGTGGCTGAATTAGCCTCTTGGCCTTCTTTGTGGCTGTGATTTAGATTCTCAGCACATGATGGATATAAAGAATGATCCCATGTGTGCGTCCAAAACTATAATGGCAAAAAATCAGTCATTGTGGATGAAGTCTCTCGTCTTCCTCTGTTAGGTTCCTGACCTCCATCAAGTGTGAATAGGGATTCTTTGGGTCAAATGAGTTCTTCAAAGCCCTGATGAGGTGCTTGGGTTTTCGCATGACTCCAAATCACATATAGAATCTATACCTGAAAGTCAGTAGGCCTCAAATTGTAGAAACAGAGCAGTATTAACGGCAGGCTTATTTGATCACTTCTGGTTCACAGGAGGGCTGTCAAGGCCACCCTGACTTTAGGCAAATGAGGGGCAAGCGAGCTTTTTTTGGACACAGTCTTGGGCTGTGCCCCTGATGGAAAACTCCAGCCAGAGGTTACGATGAGTGACTATATGGAAGAAGATGAGGGCCATGTGGGAATGTTTTGGATTTAATTTTGGCCATTTGTTTGGCGGTTAGAAGAAATGACTGGGTCCACTTGGGCTTGAACTTTGGTGTGATTCCCCTTAGAGACTGAGTTGTGAAACTGAACTCAGAGAAGTATTGCCATGAATTTTGTTTGGATTTTAGGAGGCCACGCATGTGAGTCGCCCTTGTAAACTGAGATCTAGGGCCAGGGTGGCTTTCCACAGAGCACTGGGAATCTCTGCCAGGATATCACATGATTTTATTCTCAAAGACATGGCAGCCATATTTGAGAGTCGAAAAATACATAGGCCTCACATTGTAGACTTTAATGGGCCTGGCATCATGTGACCATTTTGGCACTCTTTCAGAAGCCTTGCCTGTGAGAGTTCTCCAGAGCTTTTATTGAATTGAGCTTCCTCAACATTTAATGGTTACTGAATGAATTGAAAGCCACAGTGCCTCCAACTTCATCCTTGAAAAATGGCTAGATAAATACCATGAAAATTTTGAAATTCCCATTACCAGGTGGCACTGGAGAACCTTTGGATGTCCTATTGCTGATCAAGAGTATACCAGACAGTGCCTTGATTGACTGGGTTTCATGAAAATGGTGTAGTACAGAGATGCCAGTAAGTTAGAGCCTGCTGAGTAGTGGGCCTAGAGCAGTTTTGAGCAGGAGTGTGATAAATCACCAGTGGTAGGGTCATGAGGATCTACCATTTTATTCCAAATGGCATGTTACTTACATGGTGCAGCCAGCAGAGCCTTATATGTAAAGGCATCTTGTTATATGGAGAGGTTTCAGGGCAATGTTGAGAATTAGGTTGATATGGACAAGGGGGCAATGGGGCAAGCTATGAGGGATAGAAGCCTGGTTGGTGCATTCTCCTGCATACCCTGGCACACCACACGTAACAGAACTCCCTCCAGCATTGTGTCCCAGTTTAGCTCCTTGTATGTCATGAAGCAAATACCAAACTCCGAGTGCAGTAGCAAAAACACGACAAAAAGTGGACCAGGACCAAATGGCTTCACAGTCCACATGGGGAGGAACTTAGTCCCCAGTGGTCACAGTTTACCTACAAAGAGATAATGCAGCACTGCTGCTCATCTTTATTGGAATATAAGAAGCCATGTCCTCCAGGTCACATAAATGCAGACCCAGCTTTGATGGTCTCACGCAAAGAAGTCAAATCTCCTGACAACAACATATTTTTCAAGTGCCCAACCTCACAGAAAGTTTCTCAAAAAGTTTTTAGGCCAGAAGAGCTCCATGTTTGTGGAGTGTTAACCCAGTCCCTTACTTTTGGAAACTCCCCTACCACCTCCAAGATTGTGAACTCCTGAGCATTTCCATTCCAGATATGTATTCACTGATTTTCTAACTCTTCTCCTCCAATTGTGTCTTAATTGGGGCAAAGGTATTGACAAGGGATTGCTCTGGATGAGATTGGAAGGATATTTATGCAGCACATATTTGCATACACATTGGATTCATTTTTCAATTTTCCTATTGAAATAGTGAATCCCTGACACTAACCCGAACCTATTAGGCTCAGACTACTCAACCTAATAAAAAGGAGAAAAATAACCCAAACAAATATAAATACAAGCAGTTCAGAGGAGGCATGTTGTATATTTGGACTTGCCTTTTGCATTATATAAGGTAGGAGTTATAAATCTAGTCAATTTTTAATTGAAATAGTTCTCCATGTGTTTTTAAAGTTAACAGATATGTGAATTCTTGTTTCCAATTCTCTGTAGCCATTTCACCCATGTATATTTATATACATATATAGAATCCTACCAGGTATCACATGTACATTTTTGGGAGGTGGCTGACTTGGCAGATACAAATTGTGAGAAGAGTTCACTCCTCTTAAACGCTGTTGGAACTGAAAATTCAACCTACAAGCTTCCTAGTAGAACAACATTATACATAAGCTCATGTTCAGTAAAATAAATATTTTTGCATCTGTGGATGATATATATTTAATGATGAATTTTGTTTGGCATATATATTGCTACTTTTTAATGTCTATTTGTGTTTTTTTTTTGTATATATACATACACTCTGTAGATTTTTCAAAATATGAAATATGTGTCTTATATACACTCTCTTAATTCATTCATGTTCATGTACTTGGATTTATAATCAACTTTTCACAAGATTATTCTCAGACATATTCATTTAACTGAAATACATGTTTGTTTCCTAGTACTGAAAACTAACTTCAGTGAATGGTGCATACAAATCCTAATAATTCTACAGTAACTAACCCAGTCTAACATCAATGCAAGTAGATTCCTATGGCACATGATATGTAATTTGACGTTCATTTGTATTCAACACTGGTACATTACTATTTCTTCAGGGTTTGCACATCATAGGATATACATTTCATCCACAAGTTCACAAATTTATAGGCATTTGTTTCAACTTTAATCACTTCTTGCTTCAGAACACATGTATTGTCAGGGTTTCTTGACTGGTCTTTTCATGAGAATTCTTTCCAAACACATTATTTTTAATTTCCATAATCACTATTGAAGCAAAACTCACACACTCTTCATGATAAACCAAAACACTAATATTACCATTTGATGTATAATTGGTTGGAATGAATGATTGTATATCAATATAAGATTTCCTGTAATTTTTCAGATATCAGTTCAATAGATAATTTAAATTTGGAACAACTTATATTATTTATTCACATTATGGTCTATTCATGCTTTATCTCTATATTCATAGACACAGGGTACACCTCTTTGTACCCCCAAAACTAATTTTATGTCTTCAATATATTGCTCCCAGAAAAGGTGGTAGAAATACTCATGTCACCTGATCTACATAAACATTTTATCACAGTAATATTCGGAACTAAAAATGTGAAGGTCACCCTTAAGACTGTACCGAAGCCAAAAGGGAAATTGTACATGGATTACTAAAACATCCATGTCCAGGTTGCCTAATGCTCTCAAATGTCAATCCTATTGGTGACGACATATTTGTTTCTTCATAAGATTATATATTGAAACTCAACCTTGTAGAAAATGTCTAATCCTATCACTCATTTTATACTTTGCATGATTTCATAATGTCTCTATTGATATCTGCTTTTCTACATATTTTCCCAAGCTCATCATAGTGACTCACTCTTCATATGTGCTGACATTAACATTCACTCTCTAACCAAAACCCTATTAGGAAAGAACTTTTGATCCAAATCCTATACTCACTCTTCTTCCTAAACCTACCGACTATCTTCTTAATCCTACCTACTATCCCTTTTTGACTGGATGTTCTCTTCTACATTCAATCATCCAAGGTACAAGGTCCTATGCCATTTATTATTGAATTATCTGAGACATCTTTGCAGAACATAATTAAAAGCTAAGTATCCCAGTCAAGGGCCGAATGATTTCTGGCCTTCAAATCTTACTTAGATTTCTGTTTTTGTACATTTATTTCAACTCTATATTCTTATAAATATCGTAGGTACCCAATACCATTATTCATCGCACAGAATGATTCTTAACTGAAATCGAACCTGTTATTAACCCGAAACATACACTGTTCCCTCAATCTCATTTTACAGAAGAGCAGGGAAAGAGTTGTTCTTACAATACAGGAAATTAGGGTTTCTTCCACCTGCGAGAACCTCAAAGGTCCATTCAGAAATGATACCTGGAGAAGATTTAGGCACGTATAAAGACCTGAGAGAGCAAAAGTCATCTTCCATGGCAAACAACCTGGTCAGGATGAAGGGATGTGTCTGAATCAGCCTCTCTCTTCTTATTGTAGAGAAGATGGACAATACCAGGCCTGGGTGAAGAGCTGTTCCCAGGTTCCTCTGGTTGATATACCATTCTAACTAGTGAAAGTGTCACAAGAAGTAGAGGCCGGCTCCATCTCATGGGACCCTTGGAAGCAACTCTTAGGACAAAGTGTTTGCCAAGGCAGTGACCTCATTCAGTTCCAAAGAAAGTGACATACCTCATTTCCTTGGTGATGGAACTCTCTGAACTTGGTATCCAAGAAGTCAGGCACCCAGAAGCAGTCCCAGTCCCAGTAGCAGTGGGCTCACTTGGTTGGATTTAACAAGGACAGAGTCAGTCTTTTTTGGTAGCTACTGATGTGAGGAAGGACAAATGGAGGAGAGCTCTGAAGAGGGACCTTTCCTGAGAAAGCAGGTAGTGGCTCACCACTTTTTCCTGACACCTTCACAGAGTTGGCCAAGGAAACCAGATCTGATAGAGGACAGGCCATTTTGGGAGAAGATAGTATGGCCCACAAGTCAGAGAACACTTTGGATAGTCAGAGACCTACTTGAGGGAAGGAGGTGCCTTTGTGGGAGTGGGTGTGTGTTTGTGGTTCTGTCTCATGTTCTGAGAATAGGTAGGAAAGTCGGTTTTTTCGTTTGCAGTGGACTATTTCTAGTAAGTCGTTTGACCAGACTAGTGTTCCTATGTCTGTGTATTTCACTGTGTCCGTTGTTGTAGACATTTGAAAAGATAATGCATTAATATATGTCTAGTCTAGTATAAATCTTCCCATAATTCATCCTGGCCAATTAATGAATGGAATGCAACCTGTCTTATCCATGGGCAACACCTGCTATCTACCTAAGTTCCTGTTTTCTTCCTGAATTCTGGCCATTCTCCAGAATTGGCTCATGGTTTTGTTTCCAAGATATGTACCACCTCCAAGCCCTGTGACATGGGCATGTACTGGATAGCTTAAGAGAATGGCGAGATTCTCAGAAAACTCAGATATCAGTGTGACCAGGAAAGTCTCAGTGGAGAGACCCTACTTTGGATCTTTTGCTTAACTATTGTTCTGTTGCCCTGAATGTCAAATATCAGTGTGACCAGGAAAGTCTCAGAGGAGAGACCCTACTTTGGATCTTTTGCTTAACTATTTTTCTGTTGCCCTGAATGTCTGGAAGACCTTTGCCTCAGGCCACCCCTCTGTGAAGCCTGAGGAAAACAGTTTTGAAATGGAAATGAATGGGCATCATCTGTGGCTCTTTGCTTAATTGCTTTGGTAAGGGATGTGGCTGAATTAGCCTTTTGGTCTTATGTGTGGCTGTGACTTAGATTCTCAGCTCCTGATGGATCTAAAGAATGATCGCTTGTATCCATCCAAAACCATTATTGCAAAAAGATCAGTCATTGTGGATGAAGTCACTTGCCTTCCTCTGTTAGGTTCATGACCTCTATCAAGTGAGAATAGGGATTCTTTGGATAAAATGAGTTCTTCCAAGCCCTGCAGTGGTGCTTGGGTTTTCACATGACTCCAAATGAAATAAAGAATCTATATCTGAAAATCAGTAGGGCTCAAATTGGAGAAACAGAGCAGTATTAAAGGCATGCTTATTTTGTCACTCCTGGTTCACAGGAAGGGTGTCCAGGCCACCCTGACTTTAGGCAAATGAGGGGCAAGCGAGCTTATTTTGGAAACTGTCTTTGGCTGCGCCCCTCATAGAAACCTTCGCCAGAGGTGAGGATGAGTCTCTACATGGAAGAGGATTAGTGTCATGTGGAGGTGTTTTGGTTATAATTTTGATCATTTGTGTGTCGGTTGGAAAAAATGACTGTGTCCACCTGGGCTTGAACTCTGGTGTGATTCCCCTTAGAGACTGAGTTGTGGAACTAAAGTCAGAGACATATTGCCATGAATTTTGTTGGAATTTTAGTAGGCCATGCATGAGAGTCGCCATTGGAAACTGAGATCTAGGCCCAGGGTGGCTTTCCACAGAGCACTGGGAATCTCCGCCAGGATATAACATGATTTTATTATTAAAGACTTGGCAGGCTGAGTTGAGAGTCAAAACACACATGGGCCTCACCTTGTAGACCTCAATGGGCCTGGCTTTATGTGGCCTCTTTGGGCACTCTTTCAGAAGCCTTGCCTGTGAGAGTTCTTTAGAGCTTTCATTGAAATGAGCTTCCTCACCATTTAATGATTCCTGAATGAATTGAAACCCACAGTGACTCCAACTTCATCTTTGAAAAATGGTTAGATAAATACCATGAAATTTTTGAAATTCCCATGACCAGGTGGCACTGGAAAACTTTTGGATTTCTTGTTGCTGATCGTGAGTATACCAGACAGTACCTTGATTTACTGGGTTTCATGAAAATGGTTTAGAACAGAGATGCCAGTAAGTTGGATCCTGCTGAGTAGTGGCCCAGAGCAGTGGTGTGCAGGTGTTTGATAAAACATCAGTGGTAGGGCCATGAGGATCTACCATTGGATTCCAAATGGCTTGTGACTGACATGGTGTAGCCAGCAGACCCTTATATGTAAAGGAATCTTGTTATATGGAGAGGTTTCAGGGCAATGTTCTGAATCATGTTGCTATTGTCAAGGGGGCAAGCTACGTGGGATAAAATACTGTTTGGTGCATTCTCCTCCAGACCCTTCCCCCCACACCTGACAGAACTCCTCCAGTACTGTGTCCCATTTGAACTCGTATTTTGTGAAGCAAATACCAAACTCCCAGAGCAGCAGCAAAAACACCACGAAAATTAGAGGATGGCCAAATGGCTTCACAGTCCACACGAAGAGACAATTAGCCCTCAGAGGCCACAGTTTACCTACAAAGAGAGAATTCAGCACTGTTGCCTCATTTCATTGGAAAGTAAGTAACCATGTCATCCAGATCACATAGATGCAGACCCAGCTTTGATGGTCTCACTACAAAGTAAGCTAAAGCTCCTGACAACAGCATATATTTCAAGTGCTCAACCTCAGAGGCAGATCCTCAAAAATATTTAGGCCAGCAGAGCTCGAGGTTTGTGGAGTGTTTACCCTGTCCATTACTTTTAGAAACTCCTCTACCAACTCCAATGATGTGAAATCGGGAACATTTTCCAATCCAGATAGGTATTCACAAATCTTTTAACTCTTCTCCTCTAATTGTGTTTTTCTTGAGGCGAAGGTAATGTCAAGGCATTGTTCTGGATGAGAGTGGAAAGATTTTTCTGTAGCATATGTTTGCATACACATTGGATTCAATTTCCTGTTTTCCATTCAAAATACTGAATCCCTGACACTAACCCATACCCTACCAGACTCTGACTACTAATCCTAATATGATGGAGAAAAATAACCCAAACAGAATAGAAATACAAGTAGTTCAGAGGAGGCACGGTGTATAGTTGGACTTCCCTTCTGCATGATACAGAGTAGGAGTTATAAATCTAGTCAATTGTTTGTTGAAATAGTTCTCCATGTATTTTTAAAGTTAACAAACATGTGAATTTCTGTCTCCCTTTCTCTGTAGCCTATTCAGCATGTGTATTTTAATATGGACATATACAATCCTACCTGGTACCACACGTTTGTTCTTGTGATTTGGCTTACTTGGCAGATACAAATTGTGAGACGAGATCACTCCTACTAAACCCTGTTGGTACTGAATATTGAAACAATGGGTGAGCTTCCTAGTTGAACAACATTATACATAAATCCATGTTCAGTAAAATGAATATTTTTGGATCTGTGGATGATATATATTTTATGATGAATTTTGATTGACATATATTGCTACTTTTTTTGTCTGTGTGTACTCTCCAGATTTTTCTAAATATGAAATATATGTGTCTTATGTACACTCCCTAAATTTATTCATGTTCATGTATGTGGATTTATAATCAACTATTCACAAGATTATTCTCAGAAATATTCATCCACCTGAAATTTGCCTAATGCTCTCAAATGTCAATCCTATTGGTGACTACATATTTGTTTCTTCCTAAATTATGTATTCAAACTCAACCCTGTTCAAAATGTCTAATCCTATCACTCACTTTATACTTTGCCTTATTTTGTAATGTCTCTATTTATATCTGCTTTACTTCATGTTTTCCCCAGTTCATCATTGTGACTGACTCTTCACCTGTGCTGACTTTAACAATCACTCTGTAACCGAAACCCTGTAGCTAACGAACTTTTGTTCCAAATCCTATACTCACACTTCTTCCTAAACGTACTATCTTCCTATTTCTATCAACAATCCCTTTTTGACTGGATGTTCTCTTCTACTTTCAATCATTATAGTAAATGTCGGGTGAGCTTCGCAGGAGGAAACCACCAACAGACTATCTCATGCAACAGCAAAGGGTTTATTGAGTGTCCAGCATGCTGGTTCTCAGAGCTCACTTGAATAGAGCAGATAGCCCTGAGAATCGCTTAAGTAGAGCTTATATACTTTATCTGGAGAGGGCAGGGAGGGAAGTTTATTGATGGATCAGGGCGAGTGGGCGATTTGCGTGCAACTGGGTGAGGGAGCACATTCTGCAGTTGGGCAGTTGGGGACAGCACATACTGGGAACAAGATTTGCAAGCATTTCTCAAGATTTCAACAGTGTTTTGTTAAGCATACAGAAAAACAGGAAGTGACAAGTACCTATTTTATTAACCTTTTATTCCCCACTTCTTCTTCTGGCTACTTTTAATCATAAAAATGATCATTGGGGGGTGTCACATTCTATGTATACTAGTGGGGTATTACCATAAGTTTAACTCGTCCAATTTGAGCCTGGAGAAAAGAAATTACACTGTTGAGAAAACAGGGTTTAATAGTTAGCAATAATATGAGGATTATTATTGGACCGGCCAGGGTTGATAAAAACGTAGTTAACCAGGAAGACTGTGTGAACCAAGACTCAAACCACCTTTTTTGGGCCTCTCTATCTCTTTGATGCTTTTCAAGGAATCTTTTTAATTTACTCTTAGATTTTATTACAACTCCAGTATGCTCGGCATACAAACAACTTTCTTCTCTCAATGCAGCACAGAGGCCCCTTCTCTCATGACAAGGAGGTCCAACCCTCGAGTGGTCTGAAAAACAACTTCAGAGAGAGAGGTAAAAGACTCATGCAAAGCTCTGATGGAGGTTTCTAATATCTTAGTTTTGGTCTATTGCTGTCATTTGTTGGGTCATTTGTTGAGTCCCATGGACAAAGGCAGTGGTTCCCGTGGCCACCAGTGCAGCAATTTCTATTCCTAATATGATGGCTAAGTTGAGGGATATATATTTTCAGTGGAACCGGGTTGAATGCCCCCCTATTTGATCTTCAAATGAACCTGCATTGTGATAGAGCACTCTGGGAAACATCTGCACGATTACACAATTAATCACATCTGTTGACCATTTCATGAAAACATTAACAATGTTTAAGTATATAGAATCATGCTGTAGTAGGGACGGACAAGGCAACTCACCTAAGATAGCACTGAAGACAGGGAAACAGTCCTATTTGGTGGCAACCAGATTCAGAGGGCGTTGATTCTGTTGTAATCAAGTAATCCTCTGAAACCCAAGTTTAGGTAGTTTCAGAATTTTGTACCCAACATGTAATGGAAGGGGCTCAGAAGTTCACAGTCTGCAGAAGTTGAAAAAAGCAGTTTTGTTTCTGTTTTTTCCTCGGTTCTGGGCAAGTTAACTTTTCAAGGACACCTGGGAGGGAAAGAGCTTTTTCTTCCCTTTCTTATTTTCCCATTGCCAGCTGTTACCACGGAGCCCAGTTGCTAACTTCGTTAACTTAGAAATGTAGCCATCTCTGTGAAGCCCCATGTCAAGGCCAGAGGCCTTGTTCACATATTTTTGTGAAAAACTGGTAAGGGGGTGTCTGGATTAGGAGTGCTAATTTTTTTAGCCAGTGGCCAAGTAGAACAGGGCAACATGAAAATAGGAAGTTTAACTACATTGAACTTTTTTATAGGGACTCTTTTGCTGAAAGTCCTAAAGTCAGCCATGGTGAAGACTTCTGGAGAAGGTCAGTTAAAGACTTTTCTGTGGGCCTGGTACAGAGGGGAAAGATGGAGAAGGTGGGGCTGAGAGCAGCTCAGAGTATCTGAGAATGAGAAAAGAGAGATGTAAAAAAATAATTGGAAAGTGGTTTGGAATTTTCCTAGCAACAAATATTTGAGCAGTAGAACAGGTAGAGCAAAGAAGAAGATGGTTGTGAGTATCCCAAAACACATGTTAGGGACTTTAAATTCTTAGTAAACTGTTTTCAGTGATGACAAAGCAACTTTAAAGGCCATTTTCATTACATCTTGGATATGGGTCTGAGGGCTCTCCTCAGCTGGTTTGAGCTTTGGGTTAGTTGGTAAGAGGACCTGGTGGGACCCGGTGCGGGCACTGACAGGAGAAGAGAGGAGTGAGTGGGTGGAGGGGTACCTCAGTACCTGCTACGTCAGCAAGGGGCCAATGGTGTGAGAACCAGCAGAGATATGGGTTTTTGATCTAATAATTGTAGTGGAGAAATCAGGTTGCTGAGGTGGGAGTGACAGCAGAGACTCTGGAGCAGAAGGCTGAAGGTGAGGATCTATTGGATAAGCATAGTTCAGGATGTGAGCAAAGAAGGGAAAAGGCCTCTACATAGTGGAATCTCCTTTTACCCTTTTGAGCACCAGCAGATGTTAAAAAGGTCACACAGGATTTGAGGATCTAGAGTCCCCTCTGGTTGCCATCAGTTTTTGTTTTCTAATTCGTAATATGGCCAATGCTGTGTACTGAATTTAATGCGGAGTTTGGGTTCCATCAGGCAGCCCCTGTATGCTCACATCCCCATGACTTACAGAAGAAGTCGGCTTTTCCCCCACACAGCCATGGCTGTTTATGGCTTTGACCGTCGGCCGGGTAAACACAGTAATCTAGGCTAGCCAACCTGCATCTGGCTCGTGTGTCCCTACATCCATAATGTTTGTTTCCATTATCTATGGTAAGGAAGGGATTTAATGGAATTTTAGTGGGATCCTCTTCATCAGGGATATCCCATTAGGAAAGACCTATAGCCAGCTGACAAATGTCTGGGTGGAGAGATGGTCACCAGGTCTCTAAGTGGGCTGTATGCGAGATAGATTATAGTTCTTTTACAGTAGAATTTGTGATCAGCCAACGCTGCTGAACGGACTGAGGGTTAGGACTACTTGTGGCCGAGGGGAGAGTCTATAGGCTTATCCACATGGTGAATATGCAATTTGAAAGTGTTACCAGTCTTTTCCAGTTTCCAGCCAGAGTGTGGACAGGGCGCAGGCTTGAGATGAGAGGCAAGGATCCAGGAAGTGATTCCGTCTACCTTTACCACTGTAGATGTTATAAGTACCACCTGGTATGGTCCTTTCCAGTGGGGTTCCAGGGATGACACCTGATATCATCTTACGTAGATGAATCTCTTACTTGATATCGATGTGGAGTCCCCTCGTCCCCAGTTTGGTAGGCAGTGGCCAGCTTTTTCCACAGGTATCACTGAGATCTTTCAAGAGCTTTAAGTCTGTCAAGCAAGGGGGTGTGAAAGGGATCGTTAGGTCTTAGAGTTGGGCTTTGGTCCATTACTGGAGGAGAGGCCCCCTAGATATTCACAGGGGGTGTGGTTACTCAAAGAAACAGAGGGCGTATTTCTTGCACGAAACATTGTATAAGGCATGAGCATAGTCCAATCATTTATGCTGGTCTCTAAGCTTAATTTTGTTGAGGTCTCTTTAATGGTTCTATTCATTCTTTCTACCTGTCCTGAACTCTAGGGTCTGTAAGCACAATAAAACTTCCAATGAATCCCCAGGTTCCTGGCTAACCCCTGACTTACTTGGGCCACGAACGCCGGTGCATTATCAGACCGTATTACCTTTGGCAGGCCGTATCTTTGAAAAATGTCTTTAAGGATCTGCTTGACCACCATTTGCACTGTTTCTTTTTTTTCTTTTAGTGGGGAAGGCTTCAATCCATCCTAAAAATGTATCTACAAAGACTAGAAGATATTTATGTCCATACCTTGCTGGCTTAATTTCAGTAAAGTCAACTGCCCAGAATTGTCCTGGTCTGGTTCCTCGTAGGTGCTTTCCTGCAGGAAGCTTGGAAGGGTAAGCATTTACCAATTGATGGATTCGACAGGCTTTTTTTACCCATTTAGTTATTTCTTTTTGCTGGGAGTCAGTTAGTGGAAAACTCTGTTCTTGATACTTCAGAAATACCTGCAGTTTCTTTGAACCAAGGTGAGTGAGTTGATGTGCATTTTCTACTGACATATTTAGAGCTGTGACTATAGGAGTTTTTAGTGAAGGATTTAGAAATTCCACTTGGGGGCCTTCAGGGTTAAAAGTTATTTTGGCCCGGTACTTGGTGAGCAGATCTCTGCCCATCAATGGGGCTAGGAATTCTGGGATTACTAGGAAGGAGTGATGGATTTTTCCTTTCCCCAGGTCCATGATCCTCTTAGTTGTCCAAGCCCGATATTTACTGTCATTAGCCCCTTGAACTAGAGACCTTTTATTTGATAGAGGGCCCAATGTGACACTAGGGATGAGTATATTGCCCCTTTATCCACTTCAAAGATTACTGGGGTCCCCTCCACTTCAAAAGTTACCCTGAACTCGGGGAGGAGATCTGAGCCCCGACTTTCATAGTCATCCTCCAGAGTCAGAATGGCTGACTGGCGTGGCTGTCCCTCTCTAGTGCACTCTTTGGCCCAGTGTCCTTTTTTTTTGTACAATAGGTACATTGATCTGAGGCCAGGGGTGGCCTCTGGCATGGGACCAGGTATCCCTTCCTGTCTCCCTGTTTCTTAATTTCTTGCCCTTTTGTTGTTGTGACCAGGACCTTAGTCAACGCCTTATTCTGTCTTTTGTTTCTTTTATCCTCACTTTGCTTCATTCTCTTCCTCAGTTTCTCTCTTAAGGTATATTTTCTTGGCTTCTCTGACTAAATCTCTCAAAGTCATATCTTGTAATCCATCTAAGCATTGTAACTTTCTTTTAATATCCAGGGCAGCTTGCCCAATAAAGGCCATCATGACAGATGCCTTTTGATCCTCTGCCTGAGGATCGAAAGGAGTATATCTCCTACTTGCCTCCATAATTCTCTCTAGAAACATAGAGGGAGATTCATCAGGCCTTTGAATAATCTCTATTACCTTGGCCAAATTAGTTGGTCGCCTAGTGGCCACTCGGATGCCCACTATTAGAACCTGGCGATAAGTGGACAGATGCTTTCTAACTTCAATGGTGTTGGTGTCCCAGTTGGGTTGTTTCAAAGGAAAACCAGCTTTGATTAAGTTGGGAAGATGTATCACTCTCCAATCTGGTCGGAGGACATTTTTTTATAGCTTCCAGGAAGATTCTCTTTTGTTCCTCTGTCGTGAAGAGAGTCCCTAGGAATTGTTGACAGTCATCCCAAGTAGGCAAATGTGAAAATATCAATGACTCAACCAGACCTGTGAGCCCTGTGGGGTCCTCGGAAAAAGGGGGATTGTTATATTTCCAGTTATATAGGTCGGAAGAGGAGAAAGGCCAATATTTGTAGGCTTGCATTTTCCCCCCATGGCCTTCGTCAATCAATGGTCTGTAGAGACATAGTGGGAGCATCACAGGAGTTCCAGGGTTTTCAATCATTCACCACCATCAAGTTTCCTTAGCTGGGCTAGCTTCCTCCTGCGGAGGAGGGGCTGTGTGTGCTGCGGGGGAGTTATCTGGAGGGCGCTGGGCCAGCTTAGATTCCTCCAGTGGTAGAGAGGCTGTGTCAGCTGCAGGGGAATCACTTAGAGGGTGTTGGTGGTTGGGGGACGAAGGCAGGGTATAATAAGGGGGAAGAGAGTCCAGAAGAGTCAAATCTTTTGACTCAGGGATTACAAAGGGTGGAGGAGGAGGAGGAGCAGAGGGTTTGAGAGATCATGGGGGAAGGAGTAGGAGCAGGGGAAGGGACAAAGAAAGGCTTCACCCATTGAGGAGGAGATTTGAGGAGGTCCAGCAAAGTTAAGATATATGGCTGTTGATCCGGATGGCTATGTGTGCCCGGGTGAAAGACAATATCTCTGACTTCTTAAATTAGTGGGAAGTAGAAAGATCCTTCTAGGGGCCATCCAAATTCAAAGGTGGGCCATTCTGAGGCACAGAGATTCTGAAAGGTCCAGCGTTTAACTAAAAAAGAAAGATTCTGAGCCCTTAAGCGGACTTTGGTCCAGTGATCAAGGGTCAGGGACAGGGGCATTGAAGTGCTGTGTCCCATAATGAAAGATACACAAAGAGTGAATGCAAGACACACGACACAGACAAGACAAGACAATAAAGACATTCAATGGACATCCAAAACTGAGACCAGGACTGAGTAGCCAGCAAAACCCAATGGGCTGGCAATTCCGAATCAGATACAAAATATTACTGAGTCGAGGAGACTATTGTTCCTCGATTTCCCGAGTCTTTGGGAAGTTCCCCAGGGACGTGGCCTGTGGCTCTGTGACACGTCTGTCAGCCACCATCGGAGAGAACTCACGCTCTTCATCGACAGCCATTTTGCCCAGCACTAACCTTAACACTGAAACAAAAAAGAGGCACCTTACTTAACCCAAGAGGAACCCGTTAGGGTCTTTTGTCCGCCGCTGCCAAAACTCGGTGGAATCTCCATATGTAAAGGTCGGGTGAGCATGGAAGGAAGAGACCACTAACAGACTGTCTTATCCAACAGCAAATGGTTTATTCTGGGTCCAGCATGCTGGGGCTCGGAGCTCACTTGAATAGAGCAGAGAGCCCTGAGAACAGTTTAAGCAGAACATATATATTTTCCTTGGAGAGGGCAGGGAGGGAAGTATACTGATGGGTCAGGGTGAGTGGTCAGTTTGCATGCAACCGGGTGAGGGAGTACATTCTACACTTTGGCAGTTGGGGACAGCACATTCTGGGAACAAGATTAGCAAACAGTTCTCAAGATTTCAACAGTGTTTTGTTAAGCATACAGAAAAACAGTAAGTGACAAGTACCTATTTTATTAACCTTTCACTACCGACTATCCTTTTTGACTGGATGTTCTCTTCTACATTCTATGATCCAAAGTACAAGCTCCTATGCCATTGTATATCAATTTTTTCAAAGCTAAGTATCCCAATCAAGGGCCCAGTGCCCTTCTGGGCTTCAAATGTTACTTAGATTTCTGTTTTTATACATATATTTCACCTATATATTTTTATACATATTGCAGGTTCCCAATACCATTATTTATTCAGCATAATGATTCCTAACCCAAATCAAACATGTTATTAACCCTAACCATACATGGTTCCCTCAATCTAACGTTACAGAAGAGCAGGGACAGAGTTGGTGTTACAATACAGGAATATAGGGAATCTTCCACCTGCTGATAACCTCAAAGGTCCATGCAGATATAATCTCTGGAGAAGATGTAGGCAACTCTGAAGGACCTGAGAGTGCAAAAGTCATCTTCCATGGAAAACAACCTGGTCAGGGTGAAGGGTTCTGTCTGAATCAGCCTCTCCATTCTTAATGTAGAGAAGATGGACCAAATGATACCTGTGTGGAGAGCTGCTCCTGGGTGCCTATGGGTGATATACCATTCTAACTTGTGAAAGGGTCACAGGAAGCAGGGGCAGCCTCCATCTCATGGGAAGCTTGGAAGCAACTCTTAGGACAGATTGGTTGCCAAGGCAGTGAACTCATTCAGTTCCTGACGGAAGTGACCTCACCTCACTTCCTTGGTGATGGAACTCTGTGAACTTGCGATCCAGGAAGCCAGTCAAACATTGACAGCCCCAGTCCCAGTCTCAGTGGTTTTACTTTTTGAATTTCCCAAGGACAGAGTCAGTCTTTCTTGGTACCTATTGATGTTAGGATGGCCAAATGGCAGGAAAACTCTGAAGAGGGGCCTTTCCTGAGAAAACAGGTAGTGGCTCACTGCTGGCTCCTGACAACTTCAGAGACTTGGCAAAGGACACAAAATCTGAGACAGGACAGGCCATTTTGGGGGAACCTAGAATGGCCCACAGTCAGAGGACACTCCAAATAGTCACAACCTACTTGGAGGAAAGAGGTGCCTTTGTGGGTGTGGGTGTGGGTTTGTGGTTTTGGCTCATGTTCTGAGAAGAGGTAGGAAATGAGGTTTGTTTGGTTTTGGGGGAATTGTTTCTAGTAAGTCATTTGACAATGCGAGTGTTTCTGTGTCGCTGTATCCCACTGTGTCCGTGATTGTAGATATTAGAAAAGAGAAAGCATCAATGGATGTGTCCTGTCTTTTAGAAAGCTTACCAGCATTCATGCTGCCCAATTTATAAATAGAATGCGGCTTGCCATAATGATGGGCAACACCTACGATCTTCCTAAGTTCCTGTTTTCTTCCAGAAATCTGGTCACTCTCCATAATAGGCTTATGGTTTTGTATCCAAGATATGTACCACCTCCATGCTCTGTGACATGGCCATGTACTGAATACCTGAAGTGAATGGCGAGCATCTCAGAAAACTCACATACCAGTGTGACCTGTAAAGTCTCATTGGAGAAACCCTGCTTTGGGCCTTTTGCTTACCTATTGTTCTGTTTCCCTGAATGTCAGGAAGGTCTTTGCCTAAGGAAAACGCTTTGTGAAGTCTGAAGAAAACCTTTTTCAAATAAAAAAGAATGGGCATCAGCTGTGGCTCTTTGCTTAATTGCTTTGCAAAGAGATGTGTCTGAATCAGCGTCTTGGCCCTGTGTTAGGCTGTAGCTTAGATTCTCAGCAACTGATGGATCTAAAGAAAGATCCCATGTGTGCATCCAAAACCAAAATAGCAAAAGAGCAGTCATTGTGGATGAAGTCTTTCGCCTTCCTCTGTAAGGTTTCTGACATCAATCAAGTGAGAATAGGGATCCTTTAGGTCAAATGAGTTCTTCAATTCCCTGCAGAGGCTAGCACATAGGTGGTTGGGTTTTCTCATGACTCCAATTCACATAAAGAATCTAAACTCCACAGTCAGTAGGTCTCAAATTTGAGAAGTGGATCAGTATTAATGGCAGGCCTATTTGATCACTCCTGGTTCACAGGAAGGGTGTCCAGGTCACTCAGAATTTAGGTAAATGAGGGGCAAGAAAGTGTATTTTGGACACTGTCTTGGGCTGCATTCCTCATGGAAATCTACAGTCAGAGGTTATGATGAGTGTCTATATGGAAGAAGGTGAGGGCCATGTGGGAGTGTTTTGGTATTAATTGTGGTTATTTTTGTGGCAGTTGAAAGGGATGACTGAGTCCACCTGAGTTTGAACTCTGGTGTGATTCCCTTAGAGACTGAGTACAGGAACTGAACTTAGAGAAGTATTGCCATGAATTGAGTTGGGATTTTAGAAGGCCAAGCATGAGAGTCACCCTTGGAAACTGAGATCTAGGCCCAGGGTGGCTTTCCAGAGACCACTGGGAATCTCAGGCTTGATATCACATGATTTTATTCTTAACGACTTGGCAGTCTTAGTTGAGAGTCAAAACACACATGGACGTTACATTGTAGACCTCAATGGGCCTGGATTTATGTGACCCTTTGGCCAATCTTTGGGAAACCTTGCCTGTGAGAGTTCTCCAGAACTTCATTTCAAATGAACTTCCACAACATTTAATGGTCCCTGAATAAATTGAAACCCACATGCTGCCAACTTCATCCTTGAAAAATTGCTAGATAAATACCATGAAATTTTTGAAATTCCCATGACCAGATGGCACTGGAGAAACTTTGGTTGTCCTGTTGCTGAACATGATTATGCAGGACAGTGACTTGATTGACTGAGTTTCATGAAAAAGGTGTATAACAGAGATTCCAGGAAGTTGGACCCTGCTGAGTAGTGGGCCTAGTGCAGTGATGGGCAGGTGTGTGATAAAAAAACATCTGTGGTGGGGCCATGTGGATCTGCCATTGGCTTCCAATTGGCTTGTGACTGACATGATGCATCCAGCAGACGCTTCTATGTAAAGGTATCTTGTTATATGGAGAGGTTTCAGGCCAATGTTCAGAATCCGGTTGCTATGGTCAAGGAGGCAAGCTATGTGGAATAGAAGCCTGGTTGGTACATTCTTCTGCAGACCCTGACTCACCACAGGTGACAGAACTCCCTCCAGCACTTTGTCCCAGGTGAATTCTTTGTAATTCGTGAAGCAAATACGAAACTCCCAGTGCAGCAGCAAGCAACACCAGGAAAACTGGAGGATGACCAAATGGCTTCAGAGTCCACAAGAGTAGACAATTAGCCCCCAGTGGCCACAGTTTACCTACAAACAGAAAATTAAATACAGCTTCCTCATGTTTATTGGAAAATAAGAAATCATGTATTCCAGGTCACATAGAAGCATACCTGGAATGCTTCACATGGTCTCACTACAAAGGAAGCTGAATCTCCTGACTACAACATATATTTCAAGTGCCCAACCTCAGAGGCAGTTCCTCAAGAAGTCTTTAGTCCAGCAGAGCTCCATGTTTGTGGAGTGTTTACCCTGTCCCTTACTTTTGGAATCTCCTCTACCACCTCCAAGTTTGTGAACTCGTGAGCATATTTGATTCCAGATATGTATTCACAGATTTTCTAACTCTTCTCCTCTAATTGTGTCTAACTTGGGGCCAAGGTAATCTCAAGGCATTGTTATGGATGAGAGTGGGAAGATACTTTTGTAGCATATATTTGCATAAACATTGGAATCATTTTCCAAATTTTCATTAAAAATACTGAATCCCTGACACAAACCCATGCCAACTAGACTCTGACTACTAATTCTAATATGATGGAGAAAATTAACCCAAACAGAATAGAAATACAAGCAGTTCAGAGGATGAATGGTGTATCATTGGAATTGCCTTTTGCATTATATAGGGTAGGAGTTATAAATCTAGTCAATTTTTTGTTGAAATGGTTCTCCATGTGTTTTTAAAGTTAACAAATATGTGAATTCCTGTCTACCTTTCTCTGTATCCTATTCAGCACATGTATTTTTATATGCACATATAGAATCCTACCTGGTACCACACGTACATTCAGGTGAGGTGGCTGACTTGGCAGACACAAATTGTGAGAAGAGATCACTCCTCCTAAACGCTGTTGAAACTGAAAATTCAAACTATTGATGAGCTTCCTAGTACAATAAAATTATACATGAATCCATGTTCAGTAAAACAAATTTATTTGGATCTGTGGATGACATATATTTCGTGGTGAATTTCAATTGGCATATATTGCTACTTTTTAATGTCTGTTTGTGTGCGTGCGTGTGTGTGTGTGTGTGTGTATGTTTATATATATATACACACACACTCTACAGATTTTTCAAAATATGAAATATATGTGTCTTATTATACACTCCGTAAATTCATTCATATTCATGTATGTGGATTAATAATCAACTTTTCACGAGATTATTCTGAGAAATATTCATCCACCTGAACTACATATTTGATTCCTATTACTGAAAACTAACAGTAAATGGTGCATACAAATCCTAATATTTCTGCAGTAACTGACACAGTTTTATATCAATGCAAGTAGATTCCTATGGGACGTGATGTGTATTTTGTCATTCATTTTTATTCAATACTGGTACATTTCTTTTTCTTCAGTTAATGCACATGATAGGATATATATTTAATCCACTAGTTCAGAAATTTATAGGCATTTTGTTTTACTTTTCATCACTTCCTAATTCAGAAAACATGTTTTCCACAGGGTTTCATGACTGGTCTTTTCATGAGACTTCTTTCACAAATTGCAAAGGTCACACTTATGTTTGTACGGAAGTCTAAATGGAAAGTGAGTATGGATTACTAAAAACATCTATGTCCAGGTTTCCTAATGCTATCAAATGTCAATTTTATTGGTGACTACATATTTGTTTCTTCCTAAGATTATATATTCAACCTCAACACTTTTGAAAATGCCTGATCCTATCACGTACTTTATACTTTGCCTGATTTCCTAATGTCTCTATTGATATATGGTTTCCTACATACTTTCCAGAGTTCATCAATGTGACTGGCTCTTCACATGTGTTGATATTTACATTCATTCTCTACCCGAAACCCTACTGTTATAGAACGTTTGGTTCAAATCCTATACTCACTCTGCTTTCTAAACCTATGAATATCTTCCTAATCCTACTGACTATCCTTCTGACTGGATGTTCTTTTTGACATTCAATCATCCAAGGTACAAGGTCCTATGCCATTGTATATCAATTTATCTGAGACATCTGTGCAGAATATAATTCAAAGCTGAGTATTTCAATCAAGGGCCCAATGCACTTCTGGGCGTCAAATCTTACCTAGATTTCTGTGTTCATACTTATATTTCACCTATATATTCTTGTAAATATCGCAGGTTCCCAAAACCATTATTCATTGCACAGAATGATTCCTAAGCCAAATCAAACTTGTTATTAACCCTAAGCATACACTGTTCCATCAATCTATCTTTACAGTAGAGCAGGGACAGAGTTGGTCTTACAATACAGGTATGTAGGGGATCTTCCACCTGCTGAAATCCTCAAAGGTCCATGCAGAAATGATCCCTGGAGAAGACTTAGGCAGCTATGAAGGACCTGAGAGCACAAAATCATCTTCCATGGCAAAAAAAACGGTCAGGATGAAGTATTGTGTCTGAATCAGTCGCTCTGTTCTTAATGCAGAGAAGATGGACAAAACCAGGCCTGTGTGGAGAGCTGTTCCATGGTGCCTGTGGTTGATATACCATTCTAACTTATGACTGAGTCAGAGAAAGTAGGGGCAGCCTCCATCTCATGGGACCCTTGTAAACAACTGTTAGGACAAAGTGGTTGCCAAGGTATTGACCTCATTCAGTTCCTGAAGGAAGTGACCTACCTCATTTCCTTGGTGATGGAACTCTCTGAACTTGGGATTCAGGAAGCCAGCCACCCAGAGCCAGTGCCAGTCCCATTCCCAGTGGGCACACTTGTTTGAATTTTCCAAGGACAGAGTCAGTCTTTCTTGGTACCTCCTGATGTGAGGATGACCAAATGCTAGGAGAACTCTGAAGAGGGGCCTTTCCTGAGGAAGCAGGTAGTGGCTCATTGCTGGCTCCTGACAACTTAACAGAGTTGGCAAAAGGGACCTGATCTGATAAAGGACAGGCCATTTTGGGGGAACATAGTATGGTCCACCAGTCAGAGGACACTCCGGATAGTCACAGACCTTGTTGTGGGAATGAGGTGCCTTAGTGGGTGTGGGTGTGAGTTCGTGGTTTTGTCTCATGTTCTGAGAATAGGTAGCAAAGGTTGTTTGTTTGGTTTGGAGTCGACTGTTTCTAGTAAGTCGTTTGAGAAGGCGAGTTTTTCTATGTCTGTGTATCCACTGTGTCCGTGGTTGTAGTTATTAGAAAAGCGAATACATCAATGGAGGTGTCCTGACTAGTAGGAAGCTTCCAGGCATTTATTCTACCCTTTTTATGAATGGACTGTGGCTTGCCTTATGGATAGACAACACCTACTATCTTCCTAAGTTCCTGTTCACCTCCTGATTTCTGGCCTCTCTCCAGAATAGGCTCATGGTTTTGTGTCCAAGATATGTACCACCTCCAAACTCTGTGACATAGCCATGTACTGGATAGCTGAAGGGAATGGGAACATCTCAGAAACCTCAGAGATCAGTGTAACCAGAAAAGTCTCAGTGGAGAAACCCTGCTTTGGGCAATTTGCTTACCTATGGTTCCCTTGCCCTGAATTTTAGGAATGTCTTTGCCTCAGGCCACCCCTTTGTGGAGCCTGAAGAAAACAGTTTTCAAATTGAAATGAATGGGCATCACCTGTGGCTCTTTGCCTAATTACTTTGGAAAGGGCTGTGTCTGAATCAGCCTCTTGGCCCTGTGTGAGGTTGTGGCTTTGATTCTCAGAACCTGATAGATCTAAAGAAAAATCCCATGTGTGCATCCAAAACCAAAATTGCCAAAAGAGCAGTCATTGCTGATGAAGTCTTTCGCCTCCCTCTGTAAGTTTCCTGACCTCTATCAAGTGAGAATAGGGAAGATACACCAAGTCAATTGATGGCTCCTATTGGAAAAATTCTATCACTGATGACAGCATCAGCATAAGTACCCCAACACTGCCACAATTCGCTGCACCAGCAGATAGTTCACAATGCATACAAGTGAGTTCACAATGCATACAAGTGATACATAATCCAGGCAAGTTCTACAAGCAGTTCAGTGATGGCTATTGCAGAATCTGTAGATTGATTTTATCTTTGTCTTCACCGGCACTGGGATGAAGATAGGAATTCTGGCAATAATGGCTAAAGAAAAAATTCTGTAACATTCCTGAAGGCACTAAAAGAAAACAATTTTCTTAACATTTACGTTATCTTGAAGAGAATAATTAAATATAATGAAAAGGAAAAGTGAAAGTAAACAAACACGTCTGTTAACCTCCTATTTTTTCACATATTAAACCAATCCTGAACAGTTGTTTACCCAATTTAAATTAAACAATTTAATTCACGTGAATAAAAAAAAATGGATATATTATTTCATTAGCACTCATCATATGTGATATATGGACATACGCACATTCAAATATATAACACAAAACACAAGTGTGCACACATAATAAATACATACAACACATAATATAATAGTAAAGGCCTTATAACATTTTACATGTGAAATCATCATTGCAATGTTTAAAAACTCTACAGTCAAAAAATAGAACTGATAAGCAAAACATTAACCTAGGTCTGTATGAGCTCAAAAAAACAAAAGAGAACTTCATGATTTGAGAAAGGGCAATAATAAAATAGATATTGAAAAAAGCATCCCTGTTCTGTCGCAGATGTAAGGATAGCCAAACTGGAGTTTTGGATATCAGCTGTTATGGATTTGAGCCAAATCATCTTATTTTGGTCTATCGAAATCGCTTCAGTTAATCTCTCTGGAATCCAAATCGGCTGCTGTTCTCCGTGTGGAAACACATAAACAGACCCCCGACTCCAGGCAATCACTGGGTAGGGATCTTAGTTAACCTCTCTGGAATCCAAATCGGCTGCTGTTCTTCCTGTGGAAACCCACAAACAGACCTCCAACTCCAGAAAATTAATGGGTCAGGACCTTTCCATTGTCCTGTTAGAATATCCTTCCAAAGTACCTCGGGCTTATACACATTTTTTGGACACTTATGCCTTTCTGCAGCACTAAGTCCTGAAAATCCAAATTTAAAAAGTTTAGAGTAAAAAGGGTTATTTTAAGTTTATCTTTGGGGAATTTATATCCCTTCCCAATTCTGTCTTCTTACTTTAATGAGTACCTTTTTATAGTGTGATGTGCTCTTTCAACTATGGCTTGTCCCTGTGGATTGTATGGGTTTCCTGATATATGAGTAATGCCAAATGATGAGCAAAATGGTTTAAAAGAGGTAGAAGTATAACCGGGGGCATTATCAGTTTTTAACTGCTTTGGAATGACCACAGTGGCAAAATTTTGTAAGCAATGAGCTATAACATCTTTAGTTTTTTTCCCCCATGAAGGGAGCCCATCAAAAATCCAGAAGAAGTATCAACTGTAACATGCAAATATTTTAATTTTCCAAATTCTGGCAAGTGTGTGACATCCATCTGCCATATATGGTAAGGTATCAATCCTCTACGATTGACTCTAAGATTAAAATGTGGTAAAATGGTTACACAATTTTGACATTGTTTTATTATTTGTCTAGCTTGTTCCTTAGTTATTTTAAAATGCTTTTGTAAAGTATTAGCATTGATAATGAACTTTTTATGAAAATTTATAGCTTCTTCTAGTGTACAGAAAATATGTATGTATGTCATGTGTAGTTTTACCTGCTAAATCATTGCCCAAACTAAGGGCTCCAGGCAATCCTGTATGTGCCCAGATATGTCCTATTAAGAATGGATATTTTCTGTCCCAGATTAGACTTTGTATACTGGAAAGGAAAGAGAAAACAGTAGAGGAAGGGGAAATCCTACCAGCATCTTCAAGAGATACTATAGCATTAACTATATACTGACTATTGGAAAATAAATTAAACACAGAGTCTTTAAACATCACAAAAGCTTATAATAGTGCATTAAGCTCTACCTTTTGAGCTGATTTTTGGGGTGCTAAAAATGTAAAAATTTGATCAGGTGTAACTATTGCTGCTGTACCATTATTTGACCCATCAGTGAATATATTTGGAGCATTCATGATAGGAGTTTTCTTGTAATTTTTGGAAAAATTACAGGATGCAATGACCCAAAAGACAATAAAAGATTAGATGGTAAGTGGTTATCAAATAAAACATTAGATTTACACATGATTATTGCCCAAGTATTTAACTCATTAGCTAATTCATCAATTTGATTCATAGTGTATGGAGTAATAATTTTATTGGGAGAAATTCCAAACACTCCCTTTGCTGCTTTTATTCCTATGAGTATTAATTGTCCCTCAGCCTCAGGATACCTAGTAATAATAGTGTTAGAAGAATAAGATAAATGTATCCATAATAATGGACCTTCTTGCCAAAATACTCCTGTAGGAATATTTTTTGTTGGTAGCACAATAAATAATAAAATCATTATTTTATCAAATCTATCCAAATGCATATTTCCCATATATGTTTCAATGATTTTTAATGCCTTTATTGCTTCAGGCGTTAACATTCTGGGCGAATTTGGATCAGATGGACCTTTTAGGATATCAAATATAGGTCCCAACTCTCCTGTTGGTATACCTAGATAAGGCCTTATCCAATTAATGTCTCCTAATAACTTCTGAAAGTCATTAATTGATTTGAGTTGATCTACTCGTATTTGAATTTTTGGTGGACTGACCATGGTTGAGGATAATAGAACTCCTAAATAATTAAGTGGAAAATTTAATTGTATTTTATCAATTGATATCCCTAGATTATAATTTTTTAATAAGTTTGTAAGTGTGGCATAACATTCTAGCAATGGGTTTTTAACTTGTGTGCTAATAACACATCATCCATATTGTGAAATATTTGTAGTTCAGGATTTTGATTTCTAAGTGGCTGGATTACTTTGTTAACATAAATATGACAAATAGTTGGGCTGTTAGCCATCCCTTGAGGGAGTACTTTCCACTCATACCTCTGATCAGGACCTTCATGATTCAGTGCAGGGATAGTAAATGCAAAACTTGGACTATCCTCAAGAAGAATTGGAAATGAAAAAAAAAAACAATCTTTAATATGTATAACTAAAATATACCAAGTTTTTGGCAAAGCAGACAATTGAAGAATCCTTGATTGAGCATTTCCCAAAATAACCATCTCATTATTAATGGCTCTTAAATCTTGCAATAATCTCCATTTACCAGATTTCTTTTTGATGACAGAAATGAAAGTATAATGGGGAGATACAGAAGGTTGTATATGTTCTTCCGCTAATTGTTGTTTGACCAGGAACTGGGCTGCTTGTATCTTTTCTTTAGTCAGGGTCCACTGAAGAAGCCATACTGGTCTTTCTGATTTCCAAGTAATTTTTATTGTCTCAGTGGCCCTTTCTGAAAATCCAACCCATCTCTGTCTGTTGCTTGGTCTATTTGTATTGGCGCTGCTATACCTTGTTCTTGTTTTTCTAATCTTTTTCCTTTCCTAAAACCTTCTCTAGCCATAATAGTATGTACATTTTGATTGATGTTATTTGTTAATGTCAAACCTAATTGATCTAGGACATCTCATCCCCATAAATTTACGGGAAGATTATCCAATACATATGGCTGTATAGTTCCTTCACATTCTTCAGGATCCTTCCAATCCAATACCATTGCACTTCTATGGGGATTAGTTGCCACTCCTAGGTCTCAAAGTGTTTGAGTGTATTGTTGTAATGGCCAATGTTTTGGCCATTCTTGATGAGAGACAATGCTAACATCTGCACCTGTATCAAGTAGCCCATTAAATTCATGTCCTTGAATATTTAGTTTTAGCCTGGGGAGAGAATCTAAATTTAAAGAAAGCATAACCAAATCTACACCTGTGGAGCCTAATCCCTTGGAAACTCTTTCTACAGCACGACTGGAAAATTTATCATGCAGACTGAGTATTATTAGTAACTGTGCTATTCTATCTCCTGGTGAAATTACTGATATGTCCTTTGGAGAACTGGCTATAAATTTTATTTCACCTTCATAATCGGGATCAATTACCCAAGGACTTATCATAAGTCCTTTTAGATTAGAAGAGCTGCGTCCCAATAATAAGCCTACTGTTCCTTTGAGAAGAGGTCCTTTCACCATGTGTGAATGATTTGAACCCCCATCTCTACAGTTAGTACTGATCTGACGGAGGTGCAGATGTCTAACCCTGCGCTCCCTCTGATTTGTCTGATGAGGCGTCTGATGCACAATGTGTCCTGGGCACTACACTGATGGGGTTGCTGGGTTCCTCCAGTGCTCCGTATATTTGTGGTTTTGGGCCCCAGAGCATTGGGCTCCCCTGCCCATTTTTTGGCAATCTAGCCCGGTGCCTTTCTCCATGATATCGTGGATAAACAGCTAGTCCTTGTTCGTTTTTGATAATGAAGTACCCTCTATGGTGGTTTGAGAACGGCATTCATTAGCCCAATGTCTCCCTCTACGGCATCGTGGGCAAATACCCAGTATTCTACTCCTTTGGTACCTATTTTTGTTAAACCCTCTTCCTATGGAGCAATTCCTTTTAAAATGTCCTGTTTGTTCACAATTGTAGCATGTTCTTGGCCTTGCATCTAAAGCCTGTTTAATGCAGCTGCCACAAATTGCCCTTATTCATTGATGTCTCTGGCATCTAAAGCCTGTTTTACTGCAGCTGCCATGACTTCCTCTTATTCATTAATGTCTTTACATAATTTAATATATGTCTTTAAATCTTCATGTTTCCATGGTCTAGTGATATCTCTGCACCTACGATTCGCTTGGTCATAAGCCAGTTTTTTATTAATGGCATTGCTTGTTCTGTATTCCCCAAAACTCTGGTAGCTGTTTGAATAAGCCTATCTACAAATTCAGTGTAAGATTCGTTAACTCCTTGTATTACCTTAGATAATTGACCTTGTAAACCTCCATGTCCTTGTAAAGTCTTCCATGCCCTAACCGCCTCTGCAGCAATTTGTGCGTATACGCCAGGATCATATGCAATTTGTTGCTGCTGGTCCTCATAAGGTCCCTTTCCTAACAACATATCTAGATTTCTCTGAGGATAACCAGCTTCTGCATTTCACCTAGCCGTCTCCTTGCAAAATTCCTCATTGGCAACCTTCCATAAAAGGTATTGACCTCCATTTAGCACAGCTTTACACATATTAGCCCAATCTACTGGCATCATATTCAAGTTGTTAATGGATTCGACCAAGCTTACAATGAAGGGTACTTGAGGACCATAGGTTGTTACAGCCCCTTTTAGCTGCTTCACTATTTTGAAATTTAAAGCATGGTGAATTCGCTGCCCTCCTACCTCAAATACAGGGCATGTTAATACTTGATATCCTGTCTCAGGAACCGAACTATCAACTGCGGGGTTTGGGGGCCTCCTAGCATATGGAGGTGGCCTTGTTATTTGGACATTTACATACTCTGGTGATAGAAAGGTGTTAGTAACAGTCTCCTGTAGATGAGGCGCTGTTGGTTGGACACTTACGCCCTCTAGTTATTGAAAGTTGTTAGTAGCAGTCTCCTTTTGTAACTTTGCCCCTGATGGCTTTTTCTGACCTAAGCTTTGTTCCTCTATCTTTGTCTGATCTGAAGTCTTTGGACTAAGCAAACCAGATATAAACGTCCTCAATGGCAATGTGCCAACTGTCAGAGTCCCTGGGCTGTTCTTTTCCCCCCTTTTAAATCTTCACCATGATGGTTCCATTATGGTATATTTAACAACTCCTTAAAAATCCATGGGCTACATTTTTGTATTGTATCAACGTATGCCCTGACTGTTCTTGACTTTACTGAGGTGCCTCCTTCCTCTAACAATTTACTTAACACTCTTTCAGTTTGTTTTTTTACTAATTTCTGATCCTGTATTTCTACTCTAATACAACCCAACAAGATGATGCCAAACAAAACCGAGACAGAATAAAATAAAAAGGGAACAACAAAAAGTCATTATAGCCTTTATATCCTACTGACATGTGCATCCGTCCTTTCTCCCTATCTGTTCCTCAGAAGTAAATAATTTTTTTCTCAGATGTGAGCGGTTTTTCATCCATCTCACTCATCTCCATGGACAGGCAACAAAAGTGAAGCAAAACAAAAGAGGAATCTTAAAATGGCTACCGATCCTCTCGCCCTTCCCTCAGGGGCTAGCAGTTTACCTTATCACTTACCCTCAGTGGCTCCCCGTGCGAGCCACCAAATGCTGCAGTCTGGCTGGGCACGATTCAAGAGCGACTTTTCAAAAGAAACAAAGTTTATTTTTAGAACCACACACGCCAAGCAAAACAGCTCCTTAGGAAAAACCCTCAGAGCCCAACTGCCACCACTGGCTTCCTTGCAAAGTTTCTGTCACACCCACAAGCCTCTCCACCTCCCACAATCCTCCTGCTCTTGAGGCCATATGGCTGGGTCAGGTGGGTGGAGCCAAAAAAGTCCCACAATGAGCAGCTCTGTGGTCTGAAAGGGCAGGGAAATTGCCCAATGTGCATCATCGCAGAGGAGCCAATCAGCTTGATGTTGCTGGGGCTGCTGTGAGCCAATCATCAGCTGGCAGTCGGAAAGAGCGGGGAAAAAGCTCAATGAGCATCTCCATTGTGCATCACCACAGAGGAGCCAATCAGCTAGATGTTGCTGGGGCCGCTGTGAGCCAATAATCATCTCGCAGGGGAATGTTGCTGGTAACTGGAAGTTTGATGGGGCCCCTTAAGCTGTGGCTCTCAACAAATTGGTGTCTCCTTTCTCTGTAGACTATTCAGCACATGTATTTTTATATGCACATATAGAATCCTACCTGTTATCAAACGTACATTTTTGTGAGGTTGCTGACTAGGCATATACAAGTTATGAGAAGAGATCACTCCTCTTAAACACTGTTGGAATTGAGAATTCAACCTATGGGTGAGCTTGTTATTAGAACAACATTATATATAGATCCATTTTCAGTGAAATCAATATTTTTGCACCTGTGGATGTTACATATTTCATGATGAATTTCAATTGGCAAATATATTGCTAGTTTAAATGTCTGTCTGTGTGTGTGTGTGTGTGTGTGTGTGTGTGTATATATATTATATATATATATATATATATATATATATATATACTCTCCAAATTTTTCAAAATATGAAATATATGAATCTTATTATACACTCCTTAAAATCATTCATATTTATGTATGTGGATTTATGATCAACTTTTCACAAGATTATTCTCAGAAATATTCATCCACCTTAAATACAGATTTGTTTCCTAGTACTGAAGACTAACTTCAGTGAATGGTGCACACAAATCCTAATATTTCTACAGTAAAACCAAGTTCAACATCAATGCAAGCATTTTCCTATGGGACATGATGTGTATTTTGCGGTTCATTTTTATTAAACACTGGTACATTACTATTTCTTCAGTTTATGCACATCATATGATATATCTTTCATCCACAAGTTCACAAATTTATAGGCATTTGTTTCAATTTCAATCACCTCCTGCTTCAGAACACATATATTCCTCCAGTGTTCTTGACTGGTCTTGTCATGAGACTTCTTTCTAAACACATTATTTTTGATTTTCATAATCATATTTGAAGCAAAACTCACACACTCTTCATGATAAACCATAACCCTAATATTACCGTTAGATGTATACCTGGTTGTAGTGAATGTATGAATATCAGTTTAAGATTTCCAGTATATTTTCAGATATCAAATCAATCTACTATTTAAAGTTGGAACCAGTTATATTATTTATTCACAGTATCGTCTATTCATACATTATTTCTATATCCATTGACACAGGGTACTCCACTTTGTTCCCCCAATATTTATACATCTTCAAAATATTGCTCCCAGTAATGGTGGAAGAAATGCTCATGTCACCTGATCTACATATAAATTTTAACACAGTAATATTCTGGACACAGAAAGCAAAAGTCACTCTTATGATTGTAGCAAAGCCTAATATGAAAGTGAGCATGGATTACTAAAAATACCCATGTCCCGGTTTCTTAATGCTGTAAAATGTAAATCCTATTGATAAATCCTATGTATTTGTTTCTTTCTAAGATTATATATTCAAACTCAACCCTGTTGAAAATGTCTAATCCTATCCCTCACTTTATACATTGCCTGATTTGTTAATGTCTCTATTGATATCTGCTTTCCTACATATTTTCCCCATTTCATCATTGTGTCTGACTCTTCACATGTGCTGATATTTACATTCACTCTCTTATTGAAAACCAATTGCTAAAGAACGTTTGGTCCAAATCCTATACTCATTGTTGTTTCTAAACCTAGAGACTATCGTCCTAAACCTACGGACTTTCCCTTTGTGACTGGATGTTCTCTTCAACTTTCAATCATCCAAGGTACAAGGTCCTATGTCATTGTATATCGATTTATCTGAGACATCTGTGCAGAACATAATTCAAAGCTAAGTAACCCACTCAAGGGCCCAATGCCCATCTGAGCTTCAAATCTTGCCTAGATTTCTGTTTTCATACTTTTATTTTACCTATATATTCTTGTAATTATTGCAGATTCCCAGTACGAATATTCATCCTGCAGAATGATTCCTAACCCAAATCGAACGTGTTATTAACCCTAACCATACACTGTTCCCTCAATCTAACTTTACAGAAGAGCAGGGACAGTGTGACCAGGAAAGTCTCACTGCAGAAACCCTGCTTTGGGCCTTTTGCTTACCTATTTTTCTGTTGCCCTGAATGTCAGGAAGTTCTTTACCTCAGGCTAATCCTTTGTAAAGCCTGAAGAAAACAGTTTTCAAATGGAAATGAATGGGCATCACCTATGGCTCTTTGCTAAATTTCTTTGGAAAGGGATGTGTCTGAATCAGCCTCTTGGCCCTGTGTGAGGCTGTGACTTAGATTATCAGCACCTGATGGATCTAAAGAAAGATCCCATGTGTGCATCCAAAACCAAAATGGCAAAAAGTTCAGTCATTTTGGATGAAGTATCTTCCCTTCCTCTGTTAGATTCCTGACCTCCATCAATTGAGAATAGGGATCCTTTGGGTCATATGAGTTCTTCAATCCCTGAAGAGGTGCTTGGGTTTCTCATGATTCCAATTCACATAAAGAATCTGTACCTATCAATCAGAAGTAGTCAGTCAATATTGCTCCCAGAAATGGTGGAAGAAATACTCATGTCACCTGATCTACATATACATTTATTCACAGAAATATTCTGGACACTAAATTCAAAGTTCACATTTATGATTGTACCAAAGCCAAAATGGAAAATTAACATGGATTACTAAAATCATCCATGTCCAAGATTACTTATGCTCTCAAATGTCAATCCTATTGATGACTACATATTTGTTTCTTCCTAAGATTGCATATTCAAACTCAACCCTGATTTCATAATGTCTCTATTGATATCTGCTTACCTACATATTTTTCCCACTTCATCATTGTGACAGACTCTTCACATGTGCTGACATTTAAATTCATTTTCTATCCGAAACCCTGTTGCTAAAGAACTTTTGTTCCAAATCATACACTCACCCTTCTTCCTATACCTACCTACTATCTTCCTATTCCTACTGACTATCCCTTTTTGACTGGATGTTCGCTTCTACATTCAATCATCCAAGGTACAATGTCCTATGCCATTGTATATCAATTTATCTGAGACATCTGTGCAGAATGTAATTCAATGCTCAGTATCACAATCAAGGGCCCAATGCACTTCTGGGCTTCCAATCTTACTTGGATTTCTATTTTCATACACACAGTTCACCTCTATATTCTTATAAATTTCGCAGGTTGCCAATACCATTATTCATCCAGAAAATGATTCCTAATCCAAATTGAACCTGTTATTAACCCTAAACATACAGTGTTCCCTCAATCTTACTTTACAGAAGAGCAGGGACAGAGGTGGTCTTATAATACTGAAATGTAGGGATCCTCTACCTCCTGAGAACTTCAAAGGTCCATGCTGAAAGTATCCCTGGAGAATATGTAGGCAGCTATGAAGGACCTGAGTGACCACAAGTCATCTTCCATGGCAAACAACCTGGTCAGGATGTAGGATTGTGTCTTAATCAGCTTCTCTCTTCTTAATGTAGAGAAGATGGACCAAATCAGGCCTGTATGGAGAGCTGTTCCCGGGTGCCAATGGTTGATATACCATTTTAACTTGTGAAATTGTCACATTAAGTAGGGGAAGCCTCCATCTCATGGGACCCTTGGAAGCAACTGTTAGGACAAAGTGGTTGCCAAGGCAGTGACCTCATTCAGATCCTGAAGGAAGTGACCTCACCTCACTTCCTTGGTGATGGAAATTGGCATCCAGGAAGCCAGGCACACAGAGCCAGTCCCAGTCCCACTCCCAGTGGTGTCACTAGTTTTGAATTACCAAGGACAGAGTCAGCCTATCTTGGTACCTACAGATGTGAGAATGGCCATATGCCAGGAAAGCTCTGAAGAGGGGGCTTGTATGAGAAAAGAGATAGTGGCTCACCACTGGCTTCTGACAAGTCTCAGTGAAGAAACCCTGCTTTGGTACTTTTAATTACCTATTGTTCTGTTGCTCTGAATGTCAGGAAGTTTTTTTGCCTCAGGCCACCCCTTTGGGAAGCCTGAAGAAAAGAGTTTTCAAATGGAAATAAATGGGCATCATCTGTGGCTCCTTGCTTAATTGCTTTGGAAAGGGATGTGTCTGAATCAGCCTCTTGGCCCTGTGTGAGGCTATGGCTTAGATTCTTAGCACCTGATGGATCTAAAGAAGCATCCCACGTTTGCATCCAAAACCAAAAGAGCCAAAAGAGCAGTCATTGTGGATGAAGTCTCTCACCTTCCTCTGTAAGGTTCCTGACGTCCATCTATGAGAATAGGGATCCTTTGGGTCAAATGAGTTCTTCAAAGCCCTGCAGAGACTAGATCATACGTTCATACGTTTCTCATGACTCCAATTAACATAAAGAATCTAAACCCCACATTCATTAGGCCTCAAAATGGAGAATCAGAGCAGTATTAAGGGCAGGCCTCTTTGATCACTCCTGGTTCACTAGAAGGGTTTCCCAGCCACATTGACTTTACGCAAATGTAGGCAAGGGACCTTATTTTGGATACTGTCCTTGGCTGTGCCCCTCATGAAAAACTACAGCCTGAGGTTATGATGAGTGTCGATATGAAAGAAGATGAGGGCCATGTGGAAGTGTTTTGGTTTTAATTGTGGTCATTTTTGTGGCTGTTGGAAAAGATGATGGGTCCACCTGGTCTTGAACACTGGTGTGATTCCCCTTAGAGACTGAGTTTTGGAATGGACCTCAAAGAAGTATTGCCATGTATTGTGTTGGGATTTTAGGATGCCACACATGAGAGTTGCCCTTGGAAACTGAGATCTAGGCCCAGGGTGGCTTTCCACAGAGCACTGGGAATCTCAGGAAGAATATCACATAATTTTATTCTTAAAGAATTGGCAGCCATAGTTGCAAGTGAAAACACACATGGACCACACATTGTAGACCTCAAACACCTGGCTTTATGTGACCTTTTTGCCTGTCTTTGGGAAGACTTGCCTGTTAGAATTCTCCAGAATTTTCAATGAAATGAGCTTCCTCTCCATTTAATGGTTCCTGAATGAATTGAAACCCACAGTGCCTCCAACTTCATCCTTGAAAAATGTCTGATAATTACCATGAAATTTTTGAAATTCCCATGACCACTTCGCACTGTAGAATCTTTGGATGTTCTATTGATGATCACGAGTATACCAGACAGTGCCTGTTTGATTGGGTTTCATGAAAATGGTGTAGAACAGAGATGGCAGTAATTTGGACCCTGCTGAGTAGTCGGCTTAGAGAAGTGGTGTGAAGGTGTGTGTTAAAACATTTGTGGTTGGGTGATGTGGATCTGCCATTGGCTTTCAAATGGTTTGTGACTGACATGGTGCAGCCCCCAGACCCTTGTATGTAAAGGTATGTTGTTATATGGAGAGGTTTCAGTGCAATGTTTAGAATCAGATTGCTATGGTGAAGGGGGCAAGCTATGTGGGATAGAAGCCTGGTTGGTGCATTCTCCCGCAGACCCTTACCCATCACATGTGACAGAACTCCCTCCAGTACTGTGTCCCAGTTGAACTCTTCGTATTTCATGAAGCAAATACCAAACTCCCAGTGCAGCTGCAAGAAACACAACAAAATTGGAGGATGAGCAAATGGCTTCCAAACTGGAAGACACTTAGCACTCAGTGACAACAGTTTACCTACAAAGAGAGAATTCAGCATTGCTGCCTCATGTCCTTTGGAAAATAAGAAACCATGTCCTCCAGGTCACATACATGCAGACCCAGCTTTATGGTCTCACTACAAAGGGAGCTAAAGCTCCTGACAACAACATATATTTCAAGTGCCCAACCTCAGAGGCAGTTTCTCAAAAAGTCTTTAGTCTAGCAGAGCTCCATGTTTGTGGAGTTTTACCCTCTCCCTTACATTTGGAAACTCCTCTACCACCTCCAAGGTTGTGAACTCCTGAGCATTTTCCATTCTTGATGTGTATTCACAGATTTTCTAACTCTTCTCCTCTAATTGTGTCTTACTTGGGGTGAAGGTAATGTCAAGGCATTGTTCTGGATGAGAGTGGGAAGATTTTTGGGTAGCACATATTTGCATACACCTTGGATTCTTTCTCCAATTTTCCATTTGAAATACTGAATCCCTGACTGTAAGGGGTAGAAGGAATTCTCCTTCAAAGAATAGCCTGACAATTACAAGAAACAGTCCCCAAGGAGACATCCTGTCTGGGAGACATCCTGTAGTCATCTGTGTTCCTGAGACATCCTGTGGCCATCTGTCTTCCTGAAATATCCTGAGGTTATCTCACCTTGTGAAGACATCCAGGAACTGCTGATAAGAGAGCTTTCAAATCTCCAGCTTAAAAATTCCTCTGTGTGAACAATAAAAGTTTGCAGCTTGATCAGAACTTTTGTCTTGCTGTCATCTCTCGTGTCTCTTGTCCCTTCATTCCTCCCCATCTAGGTTTACTACCCACGTTGATGTGTCCTGCAGGCCAGGACAACTGGCGCCCAACGACTGGGGCTCGAGCCTTTGACTGAGGGGGAACCCTGTCCTCCTGGAAGATTTGGACAAGTGGAGCTCGCGATTGCCTCAGCAGACACCACTGAGAGACAGATCCAGGAGGAGAGTGGGGATGACGCACAGTGAGTGACCCACCATGGGACAAGCAGTTTCGTCACATGATTTGTTTTTGTCAGGCCACAAGGAATCCTTAAATACATGGGGGGCACGTGTTAAGAAAAATGACTTAATATTTTTCTTTTCATACATCGAAGAATTTTTTCCATGGTTTCCCCTTGAAGGTACCATTGATGGTAAAAGATGGCTTAGAGTAGGAGACATTTTAAAAGATTATTATGAATCCTTTGGCCCAGAAAAAGTGCCTGTTCCTACCTTTTCTTTCTGGAAATAAATTAGTGAAATTCTTAAAAGTTCACCCTTTGACAATGGTACCTTAATACTTGTCAGGATTGGGGAAGAGACTATGCAAAAGACCTCTCGTCCCTTCTCGGCATGCCCATCAGTTAGTATAGACATAGACCCTTCTTAGTTTCCCCAGGACCCTGGGACCTTCCTGATCTTCCTCAAAATCCCACCCTAATGAATAAGGCTCCAATGGTTTCCAACCACCTTTATGCAGTTTTAAATCCCGGAGAAACATTGACCCCTGGGGAGGAGGCTACCTTGGAGAAGGAAGCAGCTCGCTACCATTCAGAAGACTCTCCACCTCTCAGGACCCTGCCACAGACTATAGGACTTACACATTCCCCTCCCTCCTATATCCCTCCTGCCTTTTGTGCTCTGGCCCTTCAGGGGCCAAATGTCCCCCCAGATATTTTTTCCCCACTTCCCTTGCCTAACCTGGCTCCCTTGAGAGAGTCTCTCCAACATGGACGGGAACAGATCCAATTTTTAAAAGAATAAAGATCCCTTGACTCTGAGCTCTCTTCATTAGCCTTAGGAATGGAGTCAACACAAGCTGGCCCACAGTGGTCTAATACAAAGGCGAAGCCGCTCCATCGGCCTGTGCTCGCCTTCCAGTCACCACCAGTCAGATAGATAAGCCTGCCCAGGCTGAGGTCAAAGACTTAGAAGAGGAAAAAGAGGAGGAAGCGGGGGAAATGGATCAAGGAGATCAGGACTTAGAGGATGAGGAGTTCACCCCTAGGCAGGAAGGAACCCAGAGTGTCTACAAAAAATTTAGCCTCCATTTTCTTGAAAAACTTAAAAAGGCTTGTGCTCACTATGGCCCCACTGTGCCCTATACGTTGGCTTTATTAGAAAGCTGCAGCACACAATTTCTTACTCCCAATTATTGGAAATTTTTAGACCTAGCTGCCCTCAGTGCCGGAGACTTCCTGCTATGGAATGCAGATTTCAAAGAGCCCTGTCAGAAACTACTCAAAAAAATTAACAAAGGCCTCCTCTAAATACTGGACTTATGTTAAGCTAGTGGGCAATGCAACTTTTGACACTAAAACTAAACGGGCACGTTTCCCTGCTGGACTTTTTGCGCAGATTTAGATGGCTGGCTTAGTTGCTTGGAGACGCCTCCCTGAAAGGGCCTCGGCTATCACTTCCCTGGCAAGAACTCGACAAGGGCCCGATGAGCCTTATAGCGACTTTGTTCCCTGGCTTTACCTAGCTGTGGAATGCTTGCTTGGACCAAGCGAAAGCGAAAGCACCTTTGTAAAACATCTTGCCTTTGAAAATGTCAACCCGGCATGTCAGGATGTTCTTCGACATCATAAGGATAAAGGGAAACTTTCTGACTTTATTAGAATCTGTGAAGGCGAGGGTGCAGCCCATGCCATGGGTCTCAAATTAGTGCCGCAATTACCAAGGCCTTTTACAATACTGGCTCAAGTACTTGCTTTACTTGTAAACAACCAGGCCATTTTGCACGCAGGTGTCCGACAGGCAAACAAAGAGTAAGAATAGTGTCTCCTCAAACTGGAGCTAAACCGACCCCAGCTACACTTTGTCCTTGATATGGTAAAGGTCATCACTGGGCCAGTGAGTGTAGATCAATGACAAATGACCTCAGACAGCCTATTTCTTCCTACTTCTCAGGAAACTCCCTGGGGCAATGAGGTTTGTTCCCTCCCAAACTCCCAACCTACCTCAAAATCCTTCTCAACAATTGGCTCCCTCCAACTACCCACTCCAGGCAGTGCAGGATTGGACCTCTGTGCCACCACTGATACAATATTAGACTCAATGCAAGGGCCCCAGATAATACCAACTGGAATTATGGGTGCCCCTCCATCTCATACGTGTGCCCTTATTCTTGGAAGAGCCTCTACTACCTTACAAGGTGTTCAGGTCTTCCCTGGCATTAATGATAATGATTTCACTGGAGAAATAAAAATACTGGCCACAGTTATTAATAGAGTTGTGGCCATCCCAGGAGGAAAAAGTCTTGCACAATTAATACTTCTTCCCTTAGATTAAGGGGCATTTCCACCTCCCAAACCTACTGTGGGGGACTGCCTCCTTGGGCTCCTCTGAGGTATATTGGGTTCATCCCATTTCTCATATTAGACACACCCTTACCTTACTTATTGAAGGAAAGGAATACCAAGCAATTGTAGTTACTGGAGCTGATGCGACAATCATTTCTCAAAAATACTGGCGATCAGGTTGGTCCCTCACCCCATCCTTGACTGACCTTAAAGGGATAGGAAAGTCAAAAAATCCTCTGGTCAGCTCTACTGCTCTTAGCTGGACTGATAAAGAGGGTAATAAGGGAACTGTCACTTCTTTCGTTGTTCCTGACCTCCCTGTTTACCTATGGGCTGGAGATATTTTGAGTCAAATAGAAGTTATTCTTGCCAGTCCCAATTCCATGGTGACTCATCAAATGCTCCGTATGAATTTTGTCCCTGGTACAGGCCTTGGGAGGCTGAGACAAGGACTGGTGGAGCCTATACAACCAATAAAAAAAAATACATATGGACTTGGATATTTGGATTTTTAGTGTCGGTTCCTGACCCTCCTGTTCCCATGGAGATAAAATTATTTGGGAGACTCAGACTCTTGTGTGGGTGGATCAGTGGCCCCTTACCGAAGAAAATTTGGAGGCTGCCTCCATGTTAGTGAAGGAACAGCTGGCAGCCCGCCATGTAGAGCCCTCAACCTCACCATCGTACACTCCTATTTTTGTTATCAAGAAAAAATCAGGCAAGTGGCGCCTTTTACAAGATTTGTGTGCCATTAATAAAGTTATACTCCCGATGGGAGCACTACAGCCAGACATTCCCACACCAGTGGCTATTTCCAAAAACTATTGTAAAATGGTTATGGACTTAAAAGATTGCTTTTTTACCATTCCTTTGCATCCTGTGGATAGACCCTATTTTGCCTTTAGTCTTTCTTGCATTAATATTCAGGGCCCTATGCAGAGACTTCAATGGAAGGTTCTTCCCCAAGGTATGGCCAACATCCCTACTCTTTGCCAAAAATACGTTGCTCAAGAAGTAGACCCTGTGAGAGAGCGAGGGCCACAAATTTATATTTTACATTATATGGATGATTTGTTAATTGCTGCACCTAATACCCATGATCTTAATAATTGTTACTTGGACTTTTACAAAATCCTCACTACCTTGGGACTACAGATAGCTCCTAATAAGTTTCAAACACAGGACTCTTATAAAAGTTTGGGCCTTAAAATTCTACAGAAATCAGATCCAAATTTCTAAAATACAACTACATGTGGACCATCTTCACACCCTTAAAGATTTTCAGAAATTACTGAGGCATATTCAATGGCTAATAACATATTTAAAATTATGCACTTGTGTACTTTTGGCCCTTAATGATATTTTGAGAGGTAATCCCCACCCCTCCTCCCCTCAAAATCTTACTCCCAAGGCATGACAGGCATTAAACCAAGTCACAGAAGCCATTGCCCAACAATTTGTTACGCAAATTTCTTATAACCTTCCTCTGGTTCTGGTTATTTTACACACTCCTCATACACCCACAGGAATATTTTGGCAGCGAGATCCACATTTTAAAAATAAAGACTGCCCTTGTTTTGGGTCCATTTACCCACCACATCCTCGAAGGTTATTACTGTTTATCTTGCTCAGGTAGCTTCTATTATTTTTAAAGGTCATTTGATTTCTCTACAACATTTTGGCAAAGACCCTGAAAATATTTTTATTCCATATACTAAGGACCAAACCCAATTTTTACTAGAGGCAAGGGATGAATAAGGTATTTCCCTATCAGGCTTTTGGGAACAATTGATCACCACCTCCCCAATGACCCCCCTTTACATTTTGTCCAGTTACATCCATTTACTTTTCCTGAAATTACTCAAAATGCTCCCATTCCTCAAGCCCTTACTGTCTTTACAGACAGTTCCTGTAATGGCCGAGCGGTCTTTGTTGTCAATAACCAGCCTACCACCTTTGATACTGTCTATCAGTCACCACAGTTTGTGGAATTGTTTGACATAACACAAGTTTTTATAACATTTTTTATAATCCAGTTAATATTTATAAAGACAGTGGCTACATTGCTCATTCTGTGCACCTGCTGGTGATTTCACCCCCCATTAAGGCTTCTAACAATGTGGCCTTTCTGTTTCACCAGCTTCAGCAGCTAATTCAGGTCAGACAACACCCATTTTTCTTAGGACACATAAGGGCACACTCTGATCTTTCCAGCCCTCTAATTCAAGGTAATGCCCAAGCTGATGCAGCAACTCCTTCCATCTTTCCAATTTTTGTTGGCTCCATTCAAAAGGCCACGGAGTTACACAATCTAAACCATTTAAATTTCCAGAGCTTTTGATTACTTTGTAAAATTACCAGGCAACAGGCACGAGAAATAGTAAAAGCATGCCCTAGTTGCGCTGTCTCCCTCCCCATTCAACACTTGGGAGTTAACCCCCGAGGATTACTGCCCGATCAGTTTTGGCAAATGGATGTTACTCATTTTCTTGAATTTGTAATAGCCAAATATATATACACATTTCTGTAGATACCTTCAGCGGCTTTATTTTTGCATCACCACATTCTGGAGAGGCTACCAAAGATGTCCTTTCTCATCTTGTTTCAGCCTTTTCTGTTATGGGTAAACCAATACATATTAAAACAGATATTTATCCTACATATACCATTGCCAAGTTTAAAAAGTTTTGTGCTACCTTGCAAATTTGTCATACTCCTGGAATTCCATACAACCCTCAGGGCCAAGGCATTGTGGAACTTGCCCACCTTAACTTAAAAACTTGGCTAACCCTCCTTAAGGCTTCCTCCCTTGTATTTACCACACCCAGGCATCGCCTTAACAATGCATTATTTGCCCTTATTTTTCTTACCCTAGACAATGAAGGCCATTTGGCAGCAGACAGACACTGCCATTCCTCGTCCAATTCTGTTCGCCCACCTGTTATGTGACACAATCCCTTTACAAATAAATAAAAAGGCCCAGATCCTGTCCTCATCTGGGGAGGAGGCTCAGCTTATGTTTTGGACCAAGATCAAACAGCCCCAAGATGGTTACCAGAACTCCTGGTTAAACAGGTTAATGACTTACCTCAAAACAGGGACAGAAGGACTCCTCATGAGGACAAAATTTCTTCTTTTTCAGATGCAGCCAACAATCTGCCAGCCTTGGAATAACAGTTCCTGTGGGCACAGGTACACTGGCTTAGGCACGTCTATTCACTCTTACCATCGCCTGTCTCAACAAATTATAAACTCTATCAGTAACAACTGATAAAAACTCTATCATGAACCATTAAAGATTTGCAGGACCAAATAGACTCCCTGGCAGAAGTGTTCCTTCAAAAAAGACGAGGCTTAAATTTGCTGACAGCTAACCAGGGAGGTATTTGCTTGGCCTTAGGGGAACGATGCTTCATTTATGCCAATAATTCTGGCATAGTATGCACTAAAATTAAGCAGCTTCAAGAAGATCTAGAAAAGAGACGAAGGGAAATATTTGAAAATCCCCTCTGGACTGGGCTTAATGGATTTCTGCATTTCTGCCCTATCTTCTTCCCCTAATAGGCCCTTTGTTGGGTTTACTTTTAATGGTGTCCCTAGGACCCTGCATTATAAACAGGCTGTTACAATTTATTAAATAACAGATTAATATTTTGGCCTCTAAGCCCCTACAGGTGCACTATCATCGCCTGGATATGGAAGACCGTGCTGCCAACATTTAAAAGGATGTTCTACCCTCCTCATAAGCTTATTTCTTAAGGTTACATGCCCACAGATCTCGCTTTCTTATATAAAACTCTAAGTAACAGCTCTGACCAACCATCTTCTGCCCTTGCCATAAGGGTTCGTCCTCCATGGGCCCCTCTGTTTGGGGGAGGACGCACCCATGGAGTGAGGACGTTAGGCCATAATAACAGAGGGTGCAGGAAGGACTGCAGGAGGATGAATCCATGGTTCCCAAAACACAAGTCTTCTGAGTGACACGCTCTGGTGCATGGCAGTTGGCATGCTTCCCCCTCAAAGCCGTCTCCTTAAAAAACATGCCTAGGCCACCACGAAATCTCCTAGTAAACATGCTCGATCAGATCAGGAGATATTCTAAGGCCTGTTAGAGAAACAGAGCCTCTATAACCCCCTAAAACATTGGCCTGTAAGGTATGGTCAAATATTTTATATAAGAAAGGGGGAAGATGTCAGGGGCTAGAAGGAAGTTCTCCTTCAAAGAATAGCCTGACACTTACAAGAAATAGACCCCTGCGAGATTTCCTGCCTGGGAGACATCCCACAGCCATCTTTCACCCTGAGACATCCTGCGGCTATCCGTCTTCCTAAAATATCCTGAGGTTATCTCACCCTGTGAAGACATCCAGCAACTGCCGATAAGAGAGCTTTCTCATCCGCAGCATATAAATACACTGTTAGAACTATAAAAGTTTTCAGCATGATCAGAACTGTTGTCTTGCTGTCTTCTCTCATCACTCTTGTCCCTTCATTCCTCCCCAACAAGGTTCAACGCCCACGTTGAAGTGTCCAGCCGGCCCGGACACCTGACACTAAACCATAACCTACTAGACTCTGACTACTAATCCTAATATGATGGAGAAAAATAATCCAAACAGAATGGAAATACAAGCAGTACAGAGGAGGCATGGTGTATAGTTGGACTTGCCTTTTGAATGATATAGGGTAGGTGTTATAAATCTAGCTAATTTTTAACTGAAATAGTTCTCCACATGTTTTTAAAGTTAACAAATATGTGAATACCTGTCTCCCTTTCTCTGTAGCCAATTAAGCACATGTATTTTTATATGCACATATAGAATCTTACCTGGTATCACACGTATATTCTTCTGAGGTGTCTGACTTGGCAAATACAAATTGTGAGAAGAGATCACTCCTCCTAAACTCTGTTGGAACTGAAAATTTAACCTATGGGTGAGCCTCCTAGTAGAACAACATTATACATAAATCGATGATCTGTAAAATAAATATTTTTGCATCTGTGGCTGATGTACATTTCATGAAGAATTTCGATTAGCATATATATTGCTACATTTTATTGTCTGTGTGTGTTTTTTAATATATATATATATATATATATATATATATATATATATATATATATATATACTCTCCAAATTTTTCCAAATATAAAATATATGTGTCTTATATACAGTACCTAAATTCATTCATGTTCATGTATGTGGATTTATAATCAACATTTCACAAGATTATTCTCAGAAATATTCATCCACCTGAAATACAAATTTGTTTCCTTTTACTGAAAACTAACTTCAGTGAATGGTGCATACAATCCTAATATTTCTACATTAACTGACCCTGTTTAACATCAATGCAAGTAGATTCCTATGGGACATGATGTGTATTTTGAAGTTCATTTTATTCAACACTGGTACAATAGAATTTCTACAGTTTACGAACATCATAGGACATATATTTCATCCATAAGTTCACAAATTTATAGGCATTTGATTCACTTTCAATCATTTACTGATTCAGAACACATGTATTCCTCCAGGTTTCTTGACTGGTCTTTTCATGAGACTTCATTTCAAACACATTATTTTTGATTTCCATAATCATTTTGAAGCAAAACTCACACACTCTTCATGATAAAACATAACCCTAATATTACCATTAGATGTATTACTGGTTGGAATGAATAATTGTATATCAATATAAGATTTTCTGTATATATTCAGATATCAATTCAATCCTTTATTTAAAGTTGGAACCAATTATATTATTTATTCACAGTATGGTCTATTCATGCATTATCTCTACATTCATAGACACAGGGTACATCTATTTGTAACCCCAATACTAATTTATTCGTCTTCAAAATGTTGCTCCCAGAAATGGTGGAAGAAATACTCATGTCACCTGATCTACGTATGCATTTATCACAGTAATATTCTGGACACAAAAAGCAGAGGTCACACTTATGATTGTACCAAAGCCTAAATGGAAAGTGAGCATGGATTACTAAAAACATTCATGTACAGGTTGCCTAGTGCTCTCAAATGTCAATCCTATTTATGACAACATATTTGTTTCTTCCTAAGACTATATATTCAACCTCAGCCCTGTTGCAAATGTCTAATCCTATCACTCACTTTATACTTTCCCTGATTTCCTAATGTCTCTATTGATGTCTGCTTTCCTAAATATTTTCACCAGTTCACAATTTTGACTAACACTTCACATGTGCTGACATTTACATTCACTGTCTATGTGATACCCTATTGCTAAAGAACTTTTGTTACAATTCCTGTACTCACTCTTCTTCTGAAACCTACAGAATATCTTCCTAATCCTACCGACTATCCCAGTTTGAGTGGATACTCACTTCTACATTCAATCATCCAAGGTACAAGGTCCTATGCCATTGATTATTGATTTATCTGAAACATCTATGCAGAACATGTATCAAAGCTAAGTATCCCAATCAAGAGCGCAATGCCCTTGTGGGATTCCAATCTTACCTAGATTTCTGTTTTCATACTTATATTTCACCTATATATTCTTATAAATATCACAGGTTCCCAATACCATTATTCATCAAGCAGAATGATTCCTAACCCAAATCAAACCTGTTATTAAGCGAAACGATACACTGTTCCCTCAATCTAACTTTACAGAAGAGCAGGGACAGTGTTGGTCCTAAAATAGAGGAATGTAGTGAATCTTCCACCTGTTGAAAAACTCAAAGTTTCATGCAGAAGTGATCCCTGGAGAAGATATAGGCACCACTGAAGGACCTGAGAGAGCAAAAGTCAACTTCCATGGCAAACAACCTGGTCAGGATGAAAGGTTGTTACTGAATCAGCCTCTCTGTTCTTTTTTTAATTATTGGTTGTTCAAAACCTTACAAATCTTTTGACATAACATATTCATACATTAGCATACATTAGCTTCAAGTGATTTATGAACTCCCATTTTTACCCCAGATACAGATTGAAGAATCACATCGGTTACACATCCACATTTTTACATAATTCCATACTAGTAATTGTATTCTGCTACCGTTCCTATCCTCTACTATCCCCCCTCCCCTCCCCTCCCATCTTCTCTGTCCACCCCATCTACTGTAATTCATTTCTCACCTTGTTTATTTTCCCATTCCATTCATAACCTCTAATATGTAATTTAGTATAACAATGAGGGTCTCCCTCCATTTCCATGCAATTCCCCTTTTCTCTCTCTTTCCCTCCCACCTCATGTCTCTGTTTAATGTTAATCTTTTCTTCCTGCTCTTCCTCCCTGCTCTATTCTTAGTTGCTCTCATTATATCAAAGAAGACATTTGGTATTTGTTTTTTAGGGATTGGCTAGATTCACTAAGCATTATCTGCTCTAGTACCACCCATTAGAATATGGACTCAAACAGTCCTGTTTGGAGAGCTGGTCCCGGGTGCCTATGGTTGATATACATTCTAACTTGTGAAAGTGTCACAGGACGTAGGGGCAGCCTCCATCTCATGGGACCCTTGGAAGCAACTGTTAGGACAAAGTTGTTGCTAAGGCAGTGACCTCATTCAGTTCCTGATGGAAGTGACCTCACCTCACTTCCTTGGTGATGGAACTCTAAGAACTTGGGATGCAGGAAGACAGGCACCCAGAGCATGTCCCAGTCCCAGTCCCAGTGGTCTCACTTGTTTGGATATACCAAGGACAGAGTCAGTCTTTCTTGGTACCTACTGATATGAGAATGGCCAAAAGCCAGAAAAGCTCTAAAGAGGGGCCTTTCCTGAGAAAGCAGATAGTGGTTCACCAGTGGCTCCTGACATCTTCACAGAGTTGGTTAAAGAGACCAGATCTGAGACAGGACAGGCCATTTCGGGGGAACATACTATGGCCCACCAGTCAGAGGACACTCTGGATAGTCACAGACCTACTTTGGGGAAGGAGGTGCCTCTGTGGGTGTCGCTGTGTGTTTGTGGATTTGCCTCATGTTCTGAGAATAGATAGAAAAGGCGGTTTGTTTGGTTTTGAGTGAACTGTTTCTAGTAAGGCATTTGACAAGGCGAGTGTTTCTATGTCTGTGTATCCCACTGTGTCCATGGTTATAGACATTAGAAAAGATAATGCATCAATTGATGTGTCCTGTCTAGTAGAAAGCTTCCCATCATTTATTCTCCCAAATTGATGAATGGATTTTGACTTGCCTTATCGATGGGCAACACGCGCTATCTTCCAAAGTTCGTGCGTTCTTCCTGAATTCTGGCCACTCTACAGAATAGGCTCATGGTTTTGTGTCCAATATATGTACCATTTCCAAACCCTGTTACATGGCCATGTACTGGATAGCTGAAGGGAATGGCGAGCATCTCATAAAACTCAGCTATCAGTGTGACCAATAAAGTCTCAGTGGAGAAACCCTGCTTTGCTTACCTATTGTTCTGTTGCCCTGAATGTCAGGAAGGTCTTTGTTTCAGGCCACCCCTTTGTGAAGCCTGAAGAAAACAGGTTTCAAATGGAAATGAATGGGCATCACCTGTGGCTCTTTGCTTAATTGCTTTGAAAAGGGATGTGTCTGAATCAGCCTCTTGGCCCTGTTTGAGGCAATGGCTTAGATTCTCACCACCTGATGTATCTTAAGAATGATCCCATGTGTGCATTCAAAACCAAAATGGCCAAAAGAGCAGTCATTGTGGATGAAGTCTCTCCCCTTCCTCTTTTAGGTTCCTGACCTCCATCAAGTGAGAATAGGGATCCTTTGGGTCAAATGATTTCTTCAAAGCCCTGCAGAAGCTAGCCGATATGTGCTTGGGTTTTATAATGACTCCAATTCACATAAAAAAATAAACCCCACAGTCAGTAGGCCTCAAATTGGAGAAGCAGAGAAGTATTAACAGCAGGCCTATTTGATCACTCCTAGTTCACAGGAAGTGTGTGCAGGCAACCCTGATTTTAGGCCATTAAGGGGCAAGGGAGATTATTTTGGAGACTGTCTTGGGTTTCGCCCCTCATGGAAACATCCAGCCAGAGGTTATGATGAGTGTCTATATGAAAGATCATGAGGGCCATGTGGGAGTGTTTTGGTTTTAATTGTGGCCATTTGTTTGGTGTTTGGAAGAGATGACTGGGTCCACCTTTACATGAACTCTGGTGTGATGAGACTGAGTTCTGGAACTGAACTCAGAGAATTATTGCCATGAATTGTGTTGGGATTTTCGGAGGCCATGCATGAGAGTCCCCCTTGAAAACTGAGATCTATGTGCAGGGTGGCTTTCAACAGAGCACTGGGAATCACAGCCAAGATATCACGTGATTTTATTCTGAAAGACTTGTCAGCCATATTTGAGAGTCGAAACACACATGGACCTCATTGTAGACCTCAATGGGACTGGCTTCATGTGACCATTTGGCCACTTTTTGAGAAGCCTTGCCTGTGAGAATTCTCCAAAGCTTTCATTGAAATGTGCTTCCTCTACATTTAATGGTTCTGGAGTGAATTTTAACCCACAGTGCCTCCAACATCATCATTGAAAAATGGCTACAAAAATACCATAAAATTTTTGAAATTCCCATGACCAGGTGGCAATGGAGGACCTTTTGATGTCCTGTTGCTGATCATGAGTATACCAGAGAGTGCTTTGATTGACTCGGTTTCATGAAAATCGTGTAGAACAGAGATGCCAATAAGTTGGAGCCTGCTGAGTAGTGGGCCTAGAGCCGTGGTGGTCAGGTGTGTGATAAAACATCTGTGGTGGGGCCTGTGGATCTTCCATTGGCTTCCAAATGGCTTGTGACTGACATGGTGCAGCAAGCAGTCCCTTCTATATAAAGGCATCTTGTAATACTGAGAGATTTCAGGGCAATGTTCGGAATCAAGTTGCTATGGTCAATGGGGCAATATATGTGGGCTAGAAGTATGTTTGGTGCATTCTCCTGCAGAAACTGACCCACCACATGTGACAGAACTCCCTCCAGCACTGTGACCCACTAGAACTCCTTGTATTTTTGAATCAAATAGCAAACTCCCAGTGTAGCAGCAAGAAACACCATGAAATTTGGAGGATGACCAAATGGCTTCACAGTCCACATGGGGAGACACTTAGTCCCCAGTGGTCACAGTTTACCTACAAAGAGCAAATTCAGCACTGCTGCCTCATCTTCACTGGAAAATAAGAAACCATGTCCTCCAGGTCACATAGATGTAGACCCAGCTTTGATGGTCTCACTACAAATGAAGCTAAAGCTCCAGAAAACAACATATTTTTCAGGTGCCCAACCTCAGAGGCAGTTCTTCAAGAAGTCTTTAGGCCAGCAGAGCTCCATGTTTGTGGAGTGTTTACCCTATCCCTTACTTTTGGGAACTCCTCTACCACCTCCAGTGTTGTGAACTACTGAGCATATTCCATTCCAGATATGTATTCACAGATTTTCTAACACTTCTCCTCTAATTGTGTCTTACTTGGGGCAAAAGTAATGTCAAGCCATAGTTCTTGATGAGAGTGGGAACATTTTTGTGTAGCACATATTTGCATACACATTGGATTCATTTTCCAATTTTCCATTTGAAATACTGAATCCCTGACACTAACCCCTACCCTACTAGACTCTGACTACTAATCGTAATAACATGGAAAATAATAACCCAATCAGAATAGAAATACAAGCAGTTAAGAGGAGGCATGTTTGGTATTCTTGGACTTGCCTTTTGCATTATATAGGGTAGGAGTTATAAATCTAGTCAATTTTTTTGTTGAAATAGTTCTCCATGTGTTTTTAAAGTTAACAAACATGTGAATTTATGTCTCCCTTTCTCTGTAGCCTAGTCAGCAAATGTATTTTTATATGCATATATAGAATCCTACCTAGTATCACACGTACATTTTTGTGAGGTGGCTGACTTGGCAGATACAAATTGTGAGAAGATATCACTCCTCCTAAATGCTGTTGAAACTGAAAATTCAACCAATGGCTGAGCCTCCTATTTGAACAACATTATACATAAATCCATGTTCAGTAAAATTAATATTTTTGGATCTCTGGATGATATGTATTTCACGATAAATTTCGGTTGGCATACATAATGCTACATTGTAATGTCTCTCTGTGTATACATATATATACACTCTCAAGATTTTTCAAAATATGAAATATATGTGCCTTATTGTGCACTTCCCAAATTCATTCATATCATGAATGTGGATTTATAATCAACTTTTCAAAAGATAATTCTCAGAAATATTCATCAACCTGAAATACATATTGGTTGCCTAGTACTGAAAACTATCTTCAGTAAATGGTGTATACAAAACCTAATATTTCGACATTGCAAGTTGGCCGAGAATAGAGTGCATCACACCCAGTGTACCACGCCACATTGCAGGTGAATAACGAGTTAGAATGACAAAAGACTATCTTGTTAGGATCTTACAGAAAAATGGGTGTGCACCGAAACCTAAAAGAATGATTTCCACCAACGAGGTCCGGTAATTGAGTCTCAAACGCCAGCCAAATATGCAACCGGAGATCTGGGCTTACTGATCCGTGCGGCCCGCCCCGTGGCTACAGACGTCGGGGCACCACCAAGAAGCGACTAGCATCCAGGGAGAAACGTTGCTGCAGATTCTGTGGAATCCTGCCGGCTGACCCCCCACTGAGGCCCAGGCGGAGTTCGGGATCTCAGTCAGGGAAGGAAGCGCTACAGTTCTATCCCCCACAACGGAAACTCCACCAAGGAAACCAACGGTAACCATCTTGGAGAGCTGAAGTAACCACCGCCACTCTCCGACAGATTGCAACAATAAAACAGTTGTGTGTTTTCCGCTCATCTCCCATACAGTAGGATATTTGCATAAAATCTTTCCTAAGCTTTCCAGGGGAGGGATTATCAGAGAGAGCCTGAATAAAGATGGGGGGGGAAACTAGAGGCACCTGACCTTCTACTCCCCCTCCCATCAGTGGTGAAAACAAAATCTGTCTAGCCAGCGATGGGGAAGGGGCAAATGGAAAAAAAAAACAATAGAGTGCTGGGGTTCCCAATAGACACAATCCACACCCAAGAAACGGCAGGCCAGAGTACAGTTTGAGCTGCCGAGGGCATTACTCAGGGGAAAACTGGTGTAGCAGGAGAAACCAGGACTAGCAGGAGAAACCAGGGGACTAGAGGCCAGGCCCGCGTGACTGGGCGCCTGGAGAACGCTCGCCCGCCGGCAACAGCCGGCCCGCTGCAGGTGCGACTGGACGGCTGGAGACCGCCTGCCCACCAGCGACCAATCACCTGCCATATGCCCGCCCTAATGGGTGGCTAGAGATAGCACAACCGCCGGTGACAGACCACCCGCTGACTGCGTGACTGGACAGCTTGTGACCGCCTGCACACCCGTGACCAGGAGCTGAAAACAAACAGAGACAGTACAGTCCCACACCCCCATGCGAACACCCGGGCAAAGAGCCTGGGGCCCACCATAGCAGAGAGGTGACATCACTGGAGCTCGGCCGTCAGAATTCCTTCCCAGTGGAATCCACTTTAGCATGCACAGTCTACCAACACAAAGGAGCTACAATAGAGATATATAAAACCAAAACAAATAAATAGAAGAGAGCAGAAACACAGCAATCAAACGGAGCTGGAAAGTAATGTGAACTTCATGAAAAAACAAGGGAAAAAGGTGTACAAATAATGCCGGACAACTTAATTCTACAGGAGGACCTAGAATCATCAGAAACAGGGATAGGGAAAAAACTCAATGCATCCCTAACTCAGATGGAAAGAAATATTAGAGAAGACATGAGGCAGCAAGTCCAAGCAATAAAAGAATATTTTGAAAATGAATTAAACAAACAAATTCAAATGGCAAAGAAGGAGCTTTACCAAAAGACAGAGTTCTTAAAAAAATCAAACAGTAAACCTAGGAATGCAGAAAAATATAAACCACATTAAAAACTCAAACGAGAATATTGTAAATAGACTAGATTAAGTAGAAGTCAGAAGATCAGATAATGAAGACAAAGTTTATCAACTTGAAAAGAATATAGTCAACACAGAAAAGATGCTTATATCCCATGAGCAATCTATTTAAGAGATATGGGATGTCATAAAAAAAAAATTTGAGAGTCATCAGGATAGAAGAAGGCATAGAGATTCAAACCAAAGGAATGGACAACATATTAAATGAAATAATTCTAGAAAACTTCCCAGAGATAAAAGATGGAATGGATTGCCAAATCCTTGAAGCCTACATGACCTCAAACATTCAAAACCATAATAGACCAACTCCAAGACATAGAATTATCAAGATAGCTAACATACAGAACAAGGAGAGAATATTAAAAGCTAAAAGAGAAATGAGGCAGATTATATTCTGGGGTAAACCAATTAGGTTAACGACTGATTTTTCATCACAAACTTTGAAAGCGAGTAGATCCTGGAACAATGTATTTCAAACGCTGAAAAATAATGGATTCCAACCAAGAGTACTGTATCCATCAAAATTAAGTTTGGGATTTGACAATGAAATTAGTGTCTTTCACGATAAACAAAAGCTAAAAGAATTTGCAGAAAGAACACCAGCACTGCAAAGCATTTGAGCAAAATACTAGAAGAAGAGGAATTGAAAAATAGTGCCCCAAACTAACAGCAGGAGGTATCTCAGTAAAGGGGGAGGAAAATAACCAAAAAGTAAAAACTAGCCAAACTAAAAATAAATAAATAAATAAACATGAATGAAAGTAAAAATCATATTTCAATTGTAACCTTAAATGTTAATGGCATAAACTCACCAGTCAAGAGACATAGGTTAGTAACCTGAATCAAAAAAACAAATCCTACAGTCTGCTGCCTTCAGGAGACTCATATGATAGGTAAAGACATACACAGGCTGAAAGTAAAAGGTTGGGATAAATCATACCACTCACATGGCCCTCGGAAGCAAGCAGGAGTAGCCATACTCATATCAAATAAAATCAATTTCAAACCTACGTTAATAAAAAGGGATTACGAAGGACACTATGTACTTTTAAAAGGAACCATCCACCAACAAGACATAACAATTATCAATTTGTATGCACCAAACAATTGAGCTGCAACGCTCATGAAACAAACTCTCCTCAAGTTCAAGAGTCAAATAGACTACAACACAATAACTACGGGTGACTTCAACACACTGATCTCGCCATTAGAAAGATCCTCTAGACAAAAACTGAATAAAGAAACTATGGAATTCAAGAGCACAATAAATAACCTAGGCTTAACCAACATATATAGAATATATCAACCATCCTCAAGTGGATACACGTTCTTCTCAGCAGCACAAGGATCCTACTCAAAGATAGTTCATATATTATGCCATAGGGCAACCCTTAGTAAATATAAAGGCTTGGAGATAATACCATGCACCATATCTGATCATATTGGAATGAAACTGAAAATAAATGATAAAAGAAGGAAGGAAAAATCCTACATCATATGGAAAAATGAACAATATTCTACTGAATGATCAATGGGTTACAGAAGACATAGAGGAGGATATAAAAAATTCTTATAGACAAATGACAATACAGACACAACATACTGGAATCTATGGGACACAATGAAAGCAGTTTTAAGAGGGAAATTCATTTCTTGGAGTTCTTTCCTCAAAAAAATAAAATAAAATAAAATAAATGAACTCACACTACACCTCAAAAACCTAGAAAAAGAAAAGAAAAACAACAGCAAATGTAGTAGAAGACAAGAAATAATTAAAATTAGAGCAGAAATCAACGGAATTGAAACAAAAAAAAAACATTGAAAAAATTGATAAAACTAAAAGTTGGTTCTTTGAAAACATAAATAAGATCGACAGGCCCTTAGCCATGCTAACAAAGAGAAGAAGAATGAGACCTCAAATTACTAACATATGGCATGAAAAAGGGATTATCACAACAGACACTACAGAAATACAGAAGATAATTAGAAAGTATTTTGAAACCCTATATTCAAATGAAATAGAAGATAGTGAAGATATCAATAAATTTCTTAAGTCATACGATGTGCCAAGATTGAGTCAGGAAGACACACACAATTTAAACTGACCAATAACAAAGGAAGAAATACAAGAAGCCATCAAAAGACTACGAACCAAAAAAAGCCCTGGAGCGGATGGGTATAGAGCGGAGCTCTACAAAACCTTAAAAGAAGAATTAATACCAATACTTTTCAAGCTATTTCAAGAAATAGAAAATGAAGGTGCTCTTTCAAATTCATTCTATGAGGCCAAAATCACCCTGACAAACCAGACAAAAACACTTCAAAGAAAGAAAACTTCAAAGAAAGAAACACTTCAAAGAAAGAAAACTACAGACCAATATCTCTAATAAACTAGGATGCAAAAATTCTCAATAAAATCCTGGTGAATGTAATACAAAAGCATATCAAAAAATTGTGCACCATGATCAAGTAGGATTCATCCCAGGGATGCAAGGCTAGTTCAATATACGGAAATCCATAAATGCTATTCACCACATCAATAGACTTAAAGACAAGAACCATATGATCATCTTGATAGATGCAGAAAAAACATTCGACAAAGTTCAGCCTCCCTTTATGTTCAAAACACTAGAAAAACTAGGGATAACAGGAACTTACCTCAACATTGTAAAAGCTATATATGCTAAACCTCAGGCTAGCATCATCGTAAATGGAGAAAAACTGAAGGCATTCCCTCTAAAATCTGGAACAAGACAGGGATGCCCTCTATCACCACTTCTATTCGATTTAGTTCTTAAATACTAGCCAGAGCAATTAGACAGACAAAAGAAATTAATGACATGAAAATAGGAAAAGAAGAACTTAAATTATCGCTATTTGCAGATGACATGATAATATATTTAACAGACTCAAAAGGGTCTACAAACAACTGCTAGAGTTAATAAATGAATTCAGCAAAGTGGCAAGATATAAATTCAACACGCATCAATCAAAGGCATTCCTGTATATCAGCAGAAAAACTTCTGAAATGGAAATGAGGAAAACCACTCCATTCACTATATCCACAAAGAATATAAGATACTTGGGAATCATCCTAACGAAAGAGGTGAAAGATTTATATAATGAAAACTACAGAACCCTAAAGAGAGAGATAGAAAAAGATCTTAGAAGATGGAAAAATGTACTTTGTTCATGGATAGGCAGAACTAACATCATCAAAATGTTGATATTACTGAAAGTTCTCTACAGGTTTAAATCGGTGCCAATAAAAATCCCAAAGGCATTTATTGTAGAAATGATAAAGCAATCATGAAATTCATATGGAAAAACAAAAGACCCTGAATACCAAAAGCAATTCTAAGCAGGAAGTGTGAATCTGGAGGTATAGCGATACAAGAGTTCAAACTGTACTACAAAGCAATAGTAATAAAAACATCGTGGTACTGGTACCAAAACAGGCAGCTGGACCAATGGTATAGAATAGAGGACACAGAAACCAATCCACAAAATTACAACTTTCTTATATTTGATAAAGGAGCTAAAAACATGCAATGGAGGAAAGATAGCATCTTCAACAAATGGTGCTGGAAAAATTGGAAATCCATATGCAACAAAATGAAACTGAATCCCTTTCTCTCACCATGCACAAAAGTTAACTCAAAATGGATCCAGGAGCTAGATATCAAATCAGAGACACTGCGTCTAATAGAAGAAAAAGTTGGCTACGATCTACATACTGTGGGGTCGGGCTCCACATTCTTTAATAGGATGCCCATAGCCAAAGAGTTAATAACAAGAATAAACAAATGGGACTCACTTAAACTAATTTTTTTTTCTCAGCAAGAGAAACAATAAGAGAGGTAAATAGAGAGCCTACATCCTGGGAACAAATTTTTACCCCTCACACTTCAGATAGAGCCCTAATATCCAGAATATATAAAGAACTCAAAAAAATTAAACAATAAGATAACAAATAACCCAATCAACAAATGGGCCAAGGACCTGAACAGACACTTCACAGAGGAGGACATTCAATCAATGAACAAGTACATGAAAAAATGCTCACTATCTCTAGCAGTCAGAGAAATGCAAATCAAAACCACCCTATGATACCATCTCACTCCAGTAAGATCGGCAGCCATTATGAAGTCAAACAAAATAAGTGTTGGTGAGAATGTGGGGAAAAGGGTACACTTGTACACTGCTGGTGGGACTGCAAATTGGTGAGGCCAATTTGGAAAGTACTATGGTGATACCTGGGAAAGCTGGGAATGGATCCACCATTTGACCCAGCTATCACCCTTCTCGGACTATTTCCTGAGGATCTTAAAAGAGCGTACTGTAGAGATACTGCCACATCAATGATCATAGCTGCACAATTCACAATAGCTAGACTGTGGAACCAACCTAGATGCCCTTCAATAAATGAATGGATAAAAAAATGTGGCTTTTATACAAAATGGAGTATTACTCTTCATTAAAAAATGACAAAATCATAGAATTTGCATGGAAATTGATGGCATTAGAGCAGATTATGCTAGGCGAAGCTAGCCAATCCTTAAAAAAACAAATGCCAAATGTCTTCTTTGATATTAAAAGAGCAACTAAGAACAGAACATCGAGGAAGAGCATGAGGAAAAGTTTATCATTAAACAAAGACGAGTTGGGGGAGAGAAAGGGAGAGAGAAGGGAAAGCATATGGAAATAGTAGGAGACCCTCAATGTTACACAAAATTACATATAAGAGGATTTGAGGGGAAATTGGGGGGAAACAATGGAGAGAATTGAACAACAGCAGATGAGGTAGAGAGGGAAGATGGGAGGGGAGGGGAGGGGGATAGTGGGGGATAGGAAAGGTCGCAGAATACAACAGTCACTAATATGCTATTATTCAAAAATGTGAATGTGTAACCAATGTGATTCTGAAATTCATATTTGTGGAAAAAATGGGAGTTCATAACCCATTTGAGTCAAATGTATCAAAGATGATATATCATGAGCTTTGTAATGTTTGGAACAACCAATAGAAATAAATAAATAAATAACGGTTTAAAATTGAGTGGGAAGAAATCAGCTAAAAATGGGTTGAGATGCATTCATTTTGCTAAGCAGAAACTTGGTTTCGTTTAGTTGTAACTATCACAAATTTATTTTACCAGGAAATTGGCTTTTGAAAATGCACATAAATTGAGATTAAAGGATAATTCACCTACCTTCATGAAAAATTCATAGCATTTTCTATATTTTTCATATTTCATTTTTTTCGTGAATATTTTGTCATGGACCAGGTCTAGTCTTAGGCTATTCTTCCAGAATACTACCTCATCTGACAAATTCGTACAATGTGTTGGATTGTTGTTTTCACCTTTTATTTAATAGTTTCTAGCTGATAATGTGTATTTTCTTTATCTTTATTTGCACATATATACCCAACAATATCTTTGCATTTTATGTTTTACTGGGGAAGAGACTCATCAAAAGCTCTTTGTTATATGTATCAACAATCAGACATTTAGAGCACACAATTATTCTTAATTTTGCATGAAAATATCTTTGTACTATTTTCTTATACAGATTTAGAATTATTAATAATGTCCCTACTGTAATAAGTAATTACTTACAAGAAGAATTAAACAATTGACTTTATATCAATTATGAATATGAAAAGTACTAAAATAAGCATTTGGCAATTAATACACAATTGATAGAAATTGAAATCACAAGAAAGCCTTTAAAATGTCAGTGCATATGGTCCTTAAATAATAGGTTATTCAAAAAACTTTTTCTAATTCATAAGATTTAATATGCCGTATTATAGCTTAATGTGATATAAAACTTTAAATTATCAGTATTGATAAAAAGAATGATACCTGTTTATTTAAATATGTTTATTTGATTTTCACTGTAAGATGTTAATTCTGGAAGGCTTGAGAATTAAGAAAGTTTTGGTCTATATTATTTTTAACAGGCTAATCAAAGTACTTTTAAATGTATATGTATGTATATATATATAATATGTAATGCATATGCATGAATATAGATACATATGTATAAAAATTTATTTTAATATATCTATCAGGTGATTATAATTATTAAATTTTCTCAAGAAAAGAACAATGACTATAAAAAACAGTCTTAAATTTAAATTTCATAGCATACTACTCTTTGTAATGACATGAGAGAAAAACAGATATGAAAGGAAAACGAAAAAGCAAGAGAGAGAAGGGGGAAAATGAGGAAGAAAGTGAGTAAAGATGAGGGAGAGGCATGTTCGATGTAAAGATAAAAGTGGAGGGGCTGGGTTTGTGGTTCAGTGGTAACATGCTTTTCTAGCATGTGTGGGACACTGGGTTCTATTCTAAGCACCACATACAAATAAACAAAATGAAGGTCAATCACAACTGAAAAAATTAAAAATAAAAAAGTAGAAATATTACCAAAACTCCAAGCTTTTATGAATGTTAAATTAAAAAATTATGTTACATAGCCTTATGTAATTTCTAGACTATCCAAAAGAGTCATTAAATGTTAGATTATTAGTGCGATAACTAAAAATCCATTGCTCTTTCCACAACATTCTGTGGCATGCTAGTGGTAAAATAAATTCTATTATAACACCAAAAAAAAAATCGAATATTTCTATAGTAACTGACACAGTTTAATATCAAGGCTAGTAGATTCCTATGGGACATGATGTGTATTTTGACATTCATTTTTATTCAACACTGGAACATTACTATTTCTTCAGTTTATGCACATCATAGGATATATATTTCATCCACAAGTTCGCTAATTTATACGCATTTGTTTCACTTTCAGTCACTTCCTGCTTCAGAACACATGTATTTCTCTATGTTTCTTGACTGCTCTTTTCATGAGACTTCTTTCCAAACTCATTATTTTCGATTTCCATTATCACATTTGAAGCAAAACTCACACACCCGTCATGATAAACCAAACCCTAATATTACCATTAGATGTACAACTAGCTGGAATGAATGATTGTATATCAATATAAGATTTCTTACTTAGTTTCAGATATCAATTAAATCCATTATTTAAAGTGGAACCAGTTATATTATTTATTCACAGTATGGTCTTTTCATGCATTATCTCTATATTCATAGACACAGGATACACCTCTTTGTACCCCCAATACTAATTTATACGTCTTCAAAATATTGCTCCCAGAAATGGTGGAAGAAATGCACATGTCACCTGATTTACATATACATTTTATCACAGTAATATTCTGGACACAATACACAAAGGTGACACTTATGATTTTACCAAACCTAAATGGAAAGTGAACATGGATTACTAAAAACTTCCATGTCCAGTTTGCCTAATGCTCTCAAATGTGAATCCTATTCTTGACTACATATTTGTTTCTTCCTAAGATTATATATTCAACCTCAAGCCCGTTGAAAATGTCTAATCTTATCACTCACTTTTTCATTTGCCTGATTTCCAAATGTCTCTATTGATATCTGCTTTCCTACATATTTTCCCCAGATTATCATTGTGACTGACTCTTCACATGTGCTCACATTTACATTCAATCTCTACCAGAAACCCTATTGCAAAAGAACTTTTGGTCCAAATCCTATACTCACTCTTAGTTCTAAACCTACAGACTACCTTTCTAATAATACCGACTATCCCTTTTTGACTAGAAATTCTCTTTGACATTCCATCATTCAAGGTACAAAGTCCTATGCCATTCAACATTGATTTATCTGAGACATTTCTGCAGAACATAATTCAAAGCTAAGTATCCCAATCAAGGGCCCAATGCCCTTCTGGGCTTCAAATCTTATCTAGATTTCTGTTTTCATTCTTATATTTCACTTTTACATTCTTGTAAATATTACAGGTTCCCAATACCATTATTCATGCCGTAGAATGTTTCTTAACCCAAATTGAACTTTTATTAACCGTAACCATACACTCTTCCCTGAATCAAACTTTACAGAAGAGCAGGGACAGAGTTGCTTTTACAATACAGGAATGTAGGGGTTCTTAAACCTGCTGAGATCCTCAAAGGTCCATGCAGAAATGATCCCTGGAGAAGACGTAGGCAGCTATGAAGGAGTTGAGAGAGCAAAAGTCATCTTGCATGGCAAACCCCCTTGTCAGGATGAAGGGATGTGTCTGAATCAGTCTCTCTATCTAAATGTAGAGAAGATGGACTAAACCAGTCCCTTGTGGGGAGATGTTCCCAGGCGCCTATGTTTGTTATACCATTCTATCTTGTGAAATTGTCACCGAAAGTAGGGGCAGCCTCTATCTCATGGGACCCTTGGAAGCAAATGTTAAAACAAAGTGATTGCCAAGGTAGTGACCTCATACATTTCCTGAAGAAAGTGACCTACCTCACTTCCTTGGTGATGTAACTCTCTGAACTTGGGATCCAAGATGCCAGGCTGCCAGAGCCAGTCCCAGTCCCAATCCCAGTGGGCTCACTTGTTTGGATGTACCAAGGACAGAGTCAGTATTTCTTGGTATCTACTGATGTGAGGATTGCCAAATGCCAGGACAGATCTGAAGAGGGGCCTTTCCTGAGAAAGCAGGTAGTGCCTCACCGCTGGCTCCTGAGAACTTCACAGAGTTTGCAAAGGAGACAGATCTGAGACAGGACAGGACATTTCATTGGAACATAATATGGCCCAACAGACAGAGGACACTCCAGATAGTCAGAGACCTACTTGCGGGAAGGAGATGCCTTTGTGAGTGTGAGTGTCAGTTTGTGGTTTTGTCTCATGTTCTGAGAATAGGTAGAAAAGACAGTTTGTTTGGTTTGGAATGGACTGTTTCTAGTAAGTCTTTTGACAAGGTGAGTGATTCTATGCCTGTGTATCCCACTGTGTCCGTGGTTGTAGACATTAGAAAAGAGAATGCATCAATGGATATGTCCTGTCTCGTAGAAAGCTTCCCAGCATTCATCCTGCCCAATTTATGAATGAACTGCAGCTTGCCTTATGGAGGGACAACACCTACTATCTTCCTAAGTTCCTGTTTTCTTCCTGAATTCTGGCAACTCTGCAGAATAGGCTCATGGTTCTGTGTCCAAGATATGTACCACCTCCAAGCTCTGTTACATGGCCATGTACTGGATAGCGGTAAGGAATGGCGAGAATCTCAGAAAACTCAGATATCAGTGTGACCAGGAAATTCTCAGTGGAGAAACCCTGCTTTGGGCCATTCTCTTACCTATGTTTCTGTTGCCCTGAATGTCAGGAAGGTCTTTGCCTCAGGCCACCCCTTTGTGAAGCCTGAAGAAAACAGTTTTCAAATGAAAATGAATGGTCATCACCTGTGGCTCTTTGCTTAGTTTCTTTGGAAATGGATGTGTCTTAATCAGCCTCTTGGACCTGTGTGAGGTTGTGGCTTAGATTCTCAGCACCTGATGGATCTAAAGAAAGATCCCATGTGTGCATCCAAACCAAAATGGCAAAAAGATCAGTTATGGTGGATGAAGTGTCTTGCCTTCCTTTGTTATGTTCCTGACCTGCATCAAGTGAGAATAGGGATCATTTGGTTCAAATGAAATCTCCAAAGCCCTAAAGAAGTGCTTGGGTTTTCTCATTATTCCAAATCACATAAAGAATCTATACCTGACAGGCAGTAGGTTTCAAAATGGAGAAGCAGAGCAGTATTAACTTCAGTCCTATTTTATCACTCCTGGTTCAAATGCAGGGTGTCCAGGCCCCCATGACTTTAGGCAAATGAGGGGTAAGAGAGCTTATTTTGGACACTAACACATAACCCACTAGACTCTGACTACTAATCCTAACATGATGGAGAATAATAACCAAAACAGAATAGAAATACAAGCAGTTCAGAGGAGTCATGTTGTATAATTGGACTTGCCTTTTGCATTATATAGGGTAGGAATTATAAATCTACTCAATTTTTAATTAAAACAGTTCTCCATGTGTTTTTAAAGTTAACAAATATGTGAATTCCTCTCTCCCTTTCTCTGTGGCCTATTCAGCACATGTGTTTTTATATGCACATATAGAATCCTACCTGGTATCACATGTATATACTTGAGAGGTTGCTGACTTGGCAGATGCAAATTGTGAGAAGAGATCACTCCTCTTAATGCTGTTGGAACTGAAAATTCAAACTATTGGTGACCTTTCTAGATGAACAAAATTATATATAAATCCATGTTCAGTAAAAAGTATATTTTGGGATGTGTGGATTATATATATTTCATAATAAATTTCGATTGGCATATATATTGCTACTTTTTAATGTCTGTGTGAGTGTGTGTGTGTGTGTATATATATAGGCATATGTATATATATGTATCTATATATATATCTATATATCTATATATCTATCTATATCTATATCTATATCTATATCTATATCTATCTATCTATCTATATATATATATATACACACTCTCCAGATTTTTGAAAATATGAAATATATGTGTCTTATTATACACTCCCAAAATTTATTCATGTTCATGTATGTGGATTTATTATCAACTTTTCACAAGATTATTCTCAGAAATATTCATCCACCTGAAATACATATTTGTTTCCTAGTACTGAAAACTAACTTCAGTGAATGATGCATACAAATCCTAATATTTCTACAGTTACTGACCAAGTTTAACATCAATGCAAGTAGATTCCTATGGGACATGATATGTATTTTGACGTTCATTTGTATTCAACACTGGTACATTACTATTTCTTCAGTTTATGCACATCATGTGATATATATTTCATCCACAAGTTCGCTAATTTATATCAATTTGTTTCACTTTCAATTACTTCCTGCTTCAGAACACATGTATTCCTCCATGTTTCTTGACTAGTCTCTTCATGAGACTTCTTTACAAACACATTATTTTCGATTTCCATAATTACTTTTGAAGCAAAACTCACACACCCTTAATGACAAACCATAACCCTCATTTTACCATTAGATGTATAACTGATAGGAATGAATGACTGTGTATCAATATAAGATTTCTTATATATTTTAAGATATCAATTTAATCCATTATTTAAAGTGGAATCAGTTATATTATTTATTCACAGTATCATCTATTCATGCATTATCTCTTTATTCATAGACACAGGGTACACCTCTTTGTACCCGCAATACTAATTTATACATCTTCAAAATATTGCTCCCTGAAAAGGTGGAAAAAATACTTATGTCACCTGATCTACGTATACATTTTATCACAGTACTATTTTGGATACAAAATGCAAAGATCACACATATGTTTGTACAAAAGCCTAAATTGAATGGGAGCATGGATTATTAAAAACATTGATGTCTAGGTTGCTTAATTCTCTCAAATGTCCATCCTATTGGTGACTACATATTTGTTTCTTCGAAGATTATATAGTCAACATCAACCCTGTTAAAATGTCTAATCCTATCACTCAATTTATACTTTGCCTGATTTCCTACTGTCTCTATTGATGTTTCCTTTCCTACATATTTTCCCCAGTTTACCTATGTGACTGACTCTTCACATGTGCTGACATTGACATTCATTCTATTACCGAAACCCTATTGATAAAGAACTTTTGGTCCATATCCTGTACTCACACTTCTTGCAAAACCTACCGACTATCTTCCTAATCCTATGGACTATCCCTGTTTGAGTGGATGTTCTTTTCTACAATCTATCATCCAAGGTACAAGGTCCTATGTCATTGATAATCAATTTATCTGAGACATCACTGCAGAACGTAATTCAAAGCTAAGTATCCAAATCAAAGGCCCAATGCCAATATGGACTTTAAATCTTACTACATTTCTGTTTTCATACATATTTTTCAACTCTATGTTCTTATATATATCACAGATTCCCAATACCATTATTCATCCAGCAAAATGATTCCTAACCCAAAGCAAACATGTAATTAACCCTAACCATAAACTGTTCCCTCAATCTACATTTACAAAAGAGCAGGTGCAGAGTTGGTCTTACAATACAGGAAAGTAGGGGATTTTCCACCTGCTGAGAACCTCAAAGGTCCATGCAGAATTGATCCCTGGAGAAGATGTAGGCAGGTATGAAGGTCCTGAGAGATCAAAAGTCATCTTCCATGCAAACAACCTGGTCAGGATGAAGGCTTTTGTCTGAATCAGCCTCTCTCTTCTTAATCTAGAGAAGATGGACCAAATGAGGCCTGTGTGGAGAGCTGTTCCCAGGTGCCTATGGTTGATATACCATTCTAACTTGTGAAAGTGTCACAGAAATACGGTCAGCCTACATGTCATGGGACACTTGGATGCATGTGTTAGGACAAACTGGTTGCCAAGGCAGTAACCTCATTCAGTTCCTGAAAGAAGTTACCTCACCTCACTTTTTTGTTCATGGCACTTTCTGAACTTGGGATCCAGGAAGCCAGGCACCTAGAGCCTGTCTCAGTCCCAGACCTAGTGGTCTCACTTGTTTGATATAACAAGGACAGAGTCAGTCTTTCTTGGTATCTACTGATGTGAGAATGGACAAATGACAGGAAAGCTCTTAAGAGGGGCCTTTCCTGAGAAAGAAGGCAGTGGCTAACTGCTGGCTCCTGACAACTTGACAGAATTGGCCATGGACACCAGATGTGAGATAGGAGAGGCCATTTCGGGGGAACATAGTATGGCCTATCAGTCAGAGGACACTCCGGATAGTCACAAACCTACTTGGAGGAAGGAGGTGCTTATCTGGCTGGGGGTGTGGGTTTGTGGTTTTTTTCTCATGCTCTGAGAATATGTCTGAAAGGCGGTTTGTTTGGTTTGGAGTAAAGTGTTTCCAGAAAGTCATATGAAAAGGCGAGTGTTTCTATGTCTGTGTATCTCACTGTGTCAGTGGTTGTAGACATTAGCAAAGAGAATGCATCAATGGATGAGTCTTGTCTAGTAGAAAGCTTCCCAGCATTCATCCTTCCCAATTTATGAATGGACTGCGGCTTGCCTTATGGATCGGCAACACCTGCTATCTTCCTAAGTTACTGTTTGCTTCCTGAATTCTGGCCACTCTCCAGAATAGGCTCATGGTTTTGTGTCCAAGATATGTACCACCTCCAAGCTCTGTGACACGGCCATGTATTGGTTAAATGAAGGGCATGGCGAGCATCTCAGAAAACTCAGATATCAGTGTGACCAGTAAAGACTCAGTGGAGAAACCATGCTTTGGGCCTTTTCCTTACCTAATGTTCTGTTGCCCTGAATGTCAGGAAAGTCTTTGCCTCAGGCCACCCTTTTTGAAGCCTGAAGAAAAGTTTTCAACTGCAAATGAAGGGGCATCAACTGTGGCTCTTTGCTTAATTGCTTTGGAAAGGGATATGTCTTAATCAGCCTCTTGGCCTTGTGTAATTCTGTGGCTTAGATTCTCTGCACCTGATGGATCTAAAGAGAGATCCCATGTATGCATCCAAAAGCAAAATGTCCAAAAGAGCAATCATTGTGGATGAAGTCTCTCTCCTTCCGTGGTAAGGTTCCTGACCTCCATTAAGTGAGAATAGGCCTCCTTTGGGTCAAATAAGTTCTTCAAAGCCCTGCAGATTCTAGCCCATAGGTGATTGGGTTTTCTCATGACTCCAATTCACATGAAGAATCTAAATCCCACCATCAGTAGGCCTCAAATTTAAGAAGCAGAGCAAAATAAACGGCAGGCCTATTTGATCACTCTTAGTTCACAGGAAGGGTGTCCAGGCCACCCTGACTTTAGGCAAATGAGGGGCAAGGAAGCTTATTTTGGACACTGTCTTGGGCTGCACCCCTCACGGAAACCTCCAGCCATAGGTTATGATGAGTGTCTGTATGGAAGAAAATGAGGGCCATGTGGGAGTGTTTTGGTTTTAATTGTAGTCATTTTTGTGGCGGTTAGTAGAGATTACATTGTCCACCTTGGCTTGAACTTTGGTGGGATTCTGCATAAAGACTGAGTTCTCGTACTGAACTCAGAGAAGTATTGCCATGAATAGTGTTGGAATTTTAGGAGGCCACGCATGAGAGTCGCCCTTGGAAACTGAGATCTAGGCCCAGGGTAGTTATTCACAGAGCACTGGAAATCTCAGCCAGGATATCACATGATTTTGTTTGAAAAACTTGGCAACCATTGTTGAGAGTCAAAACACACATGGATCTCACATTGTAGACCTCAATGTTCCTGGATTCATGTGACCTTTTGGCCACTCTTTGGGAAGTCTTTCCTGTGAGAGATCTCCAGATATTTCATTGAAATGAGCTTCCTCACCATTTAATAGTTCCAGAATGCCTCCAACTTCATCCTTGAAAAATGGCTAGGTCAATATATCATGAAATTTTTAAAATTCCCATGACAAGTTGGCACTGGAGATTCTTTGGATATCCTGTGGCCGATCATAAGAATAACAGTCAGTGCCTTGATTGACTGGTTTTCATTAAAATTGTGCAGAACAGTGATTCCAGGAAGTTGGAGCCTGCTGAGGAGTGGGCCTAGAGCATTGGTGGGCAGGTGTGTGATAAAACATCTGCGGTGTGGTCATGTGGATCTGCCTTTGGCTTCCAAATGGCTTGTGACTGATGTGGTGCAGCCAGCAGTCCCTTCAATGTAAAGGCATCTTGTTATATGCAGAGGTTTTAGGGAAATATTTAGAATCAGGTTGCTATGGTCAAGGGGGCAACTATGTGGGATATAAGCCTGTTAGGTGCATTCTCCTGCAGACCCTGACCCACCACACGTGATAGAACCCCCTCACGCACAGAGTAACAGTTGAATTCTTTGTATTTCGTGAAGCAAATACCAAAATCCCAGTGCAGCAGCAAGAAACACCACGAAAAGTGGAGAATGACCAAATAGCTTCACAGGCCCATGTGGATACACTTAGCCCCTCTTGTCCACAGTTTACCTACAAAGAGAGTATTCAGCACTGCTGACTCATGTTCTGGGAAAATAAGAAACCATGTCCTCCAGGTCACATAGATGAAGACGCTGATTTGATGGTCTCACTACAAACGAAGCTGAAGCTCCCGACAACAACATATATTTCAAGTGCCCACCCTCAGAGGCAGTTTCTCAAGAAGTCTTTACGCCAGCAGAGCTCCATGTTTTTGGAATGATTACACTGTCCCTTACTTTTGGAATCTCCTCTACCTCCTCCAAGGTTGTGAACTCCTGAGCATATTCCATTCCAGATATTTATTCACAGATTTTCTAACTCTTCTCTTCTAATTGTGTCTTACTCTGAGCGATTGTAATGTCAAGGCATTGTTCTGGATGAGAGTGGGAAGATTTTTGTGTACCACATATTTACATACACATTGGATTCATTTTCCAATTTTCCTTTCAAAATACTGAATACCTCACACTAAAACTTACCCTACTAGACTCTGACAACTAATCCTAATAAGATGGAGAAAAATAAACCAAAAAAAATAGAAATACAAGCAGTTCAGAGAAGGCATGGTGTATAGTGGAATTGCCTTTTGCATTATTTAGGGTAGGAGTTATAAATCTAGTCAATTATTTGTTAAAATATTTCTCCATGTGTTTTAAAGTTAACAAATATGTGAATTCCTGTTTCCCTGTCTCTGTAGTCTATTCAGCACATGTATTTTTACATGAAATTATAGAATCTTACCTGATACCACACGTACATTTTTGTGAAGTGGCTGACTTGGCAGATACAAATTTTAAGAGATCACTCCTCCTAAACCCTTTAGAACTGAAAATTCAACCTATGCGTGAGCTTCCTAGTTGAACAACATTATACATAAATCCATGTTAAATAAAATAAATATTTTTGGATCTCTGGATGATATAAATTTCATGGTGAATTTCATATAGCATATATTATGCTATTTTTAATGTCTGTGTGTGTTTGTGTGTGTATATATATATATATATATATATATATTCTCCAGATTTTTCAAAATATGAAATATATGTCTTATTATACACTCCCTTAACTCATTCATATTCAAGTATGTGGATTTATAATCAAATTTTCTCAAGAGTTTTCTCAAAATATTGATTCTCCTGATATACTTATTTGTTTCTTAGTACTGAAAACTAACTTTAGTGAATGGTGCATACAAATCCTAATATTTCTACAGTGACTGACCTAGTTTAACATCAACGCAAGTAGATTCCTATGGGACATGATGTGTATTTGGATGTTCATTTTATTCAACACTGGTACATTACTATTTCTTCAATTTATTCACATCATGGGATATATATTTCATCCACAAGTTCGCAAGTTTATAGGCATTTGTTTCACTTTCAATCATTTTCTTCTTCAGATCACATGTATTCCTCCATGTTTCTTGACTGGTCTTTTTATGAGACTTCTTTCCAAACACATTAATTTAGATTTCTATGATCACTTTTGAAGCAATACTCACACACCTTTCATGATAATCATAACCCTAATATTACATATAGATGTATTACTGGTTGGAATGAATGATATTATATCAATACAAGATTTCTTATAATATTTCATATATTAATTCAATCCATTATTTAAAGTGGGAACAGTTAAATTATTTATTCAAAATGTGGTCTATTCATGCATTATGTCTATATACATGGACACAGGGTACACCTCTTTTACCCCCAATAGTAATTTATAGGTCTTGAAAACATTACTTCCAGAAATGCTTGAAGAAATGCTCATGTCATCTGATCCACATATACATTCTATGACAGTAATATTCTGGACAAAAAATGCAAAGGTCACACTTATGATTGTACCAAAGCCTAAAATGAAAGTGAACATGGATTACTAAAAGCATCCATGTCCAGGTTTCCTAATGCTCTCAAATGTCAATCCTAATGGTCACTGCATATTTGTTTCTTCTTAAGATTATATATTCAAACTCAACAGTGTTCAAAATGTCTAATCCTATCACTCACTTTATACTTTGCCTGATTTTGTAAAGTCTCTATTATTATCTGCTTTTCTACATATTTTTCAAAGTTCATCATTGTGACTGAATTTTCATATGTGCTGATATTTACATTCACTCTCTAACTGAAACCCTATTGCTAAAGAAATTTCCGTCCAAATCCTGTACTCACTCTTCTTCCTAAACCTACTGACTATCTACCTAATCGTACCGACTATCCCTTTTTGACTGGATGTTCTCTTCCTCACTCAATCATCCAATGTACAAGGTCCTATGCCATTGTAAATGGATTTATCTGAGACATCTGTGCAGAACCTAATTCAACACTACGTATCCCAATCAAGGGCCTAATGACCTTCTGGGCTTCAAATCCTAGATTTCTGTTTTCATACATATATTTTACCAATATAATTTAATAAATATCGCAGGTTCCCAATACCATTATTCATCGTGCAGAATGATTCCTAACCGAAATCGAACCTGTTATTACCCTAACCATCATCGCCTGGAGGTCATTCCTCAAAAAAAGGAAAAACCAACAAATAAATGAGCTCACACTTCATCTCAAAGCCCTAGAAAAGGATGAACAAAACAACAGCAAATGCAGCAGAAGGCAAGAAATAATTAAAATCAGAGCGGAAATCAACAAAATTGAAACAAAAGAAACTATTGAAAAAATCAACAAAACTAAAAGTTGGTTCTTCGAAAAAATAAACAAGATTGACAGACCCTTAGCCATACTAACGAAGAGGATAGAGAACTCAAATTACTAACATACAGGATGAAAAAGGCAATATCACAACAGATGCTACAGAAATTCAGAAGACATTTAGAAATTATTTTGAAAACCTATATTCCAATAAAATAGAAGATAGTGAAGACATCGATAAATTTCTTAATACATATGATTTGCCCAGACTGAGTCAGGAGGATACACACAATTTGAACATACCAATACCAATGGATGAAATTGAAGAAGCAATCAAGAGACTACCCACCAAGAAAAGCCCGGGACCGGATGGGTATACAGTGGAGTTTTACAAAACTTTTAAAGAAGAATTAATACCAATACTTTTCAAGTTATTTCAGAAAATAGAAAAAGAGGGAGCTCTTCCAAATTCATTCTATGAGGCCAACATCACGTTGATTCCGAAACCAGACAAAGACACATCAAAAAAGAAAACTTCAGAACAATAACCCTGATGAACCTAGATGCAAAAATCCTCAATAAAATTCTGGCAAATCGGATACAAAGGCACATCAAAAAAATTGTGCTCCATGATCAAGTAGGATTCATCCCTGGGATGCAAGGATGGTTCAATATACGGAAATCAATAAATGTTATTCACCACATCAATAGACTTAAAGATAAGAACCATATGATCATCTCGATAGATGCAGAAAAAGCATTCGACAAGTACAGCATCCCTTGATGTTCGAAACATTAGAAAAACTAGGGATAACAGGAAATTACCTTGACATTGTAAAAGCTATCTATGCTAAGCCTCAGGCTAGCATCATTCTGAATGGTGAAAAATTGAAGGCATTCCCTCTAAAATCTGGAACAAGACAGGGATGCCCTCTATCACCACTTCTATTCAATATAGTTCTCGAAACACTGGCCAGAGCAATTAGACAGACGAAAGAAATTAAAGGCATAAAAATTGGAAAAGAAGAACTTAAATTATCATTATTTGCGGGTGACATGATTTTATACATAGAAGACCAAAAAGGGTCTACAAAAAAACTACTAGAACTAATAAATGAATTCAGCAAAGTAGCAGGATATAAAATCAACACGCATAAATGAAAGGCATTCTTGTATATCAGCAACAAAACTTCTGAAATGGAAATGAGGAAAACCACTCCATTCACAATATCCTCAAAAAAATAAAATACTTGGGAATCAACCTAACAAAAGAAGTGAAAGATTTATACAATGAAAACTACAGAACCCTAAAGAGAGAAGTAGAAGAAGATCTTAGAAGATGGAAAAATATACCCTGTTCATGGATAGGCAGAACTAACATCATCAAAATGGCGATATTATCAAAAGTTCTAAATAGGTTTAATGCAATGCCAATCAAAATCCCAAAGGCATTGCTTGTAGAAATAGATAAAGCAATCATGGAATTCATATGGAAAAATAAAAGACCCAGAATAGCAAAAGCAATTCTAAGCAGAAAGTGCGAATCAGGCGGTATAGCGATACCGGATTTCAAACTATATTACAGAGCAATAGTAACAAAGACAGCATGGTACTGGTACCAAAACAGGCGGGTGGACCAATGGTACAGAATAGAGGACACAGAGACCAATCCACAAAGTTACAACTATCTTATATTTGATAAAGGGGCTAAAAGCATGCAATGGAGGAAGGATAGCATCTTCAACAAATGGTGTTGGGAAAACTGGAAATCCATATGCAACAAAATGAAACTGAACCCCCTCCTCTCACCATGCACAAAAGTTAACTCAAAATGGATCAAAGACCTTGATATCAAATCAGAGACTCTGCGTCTGATAGAAGAAAAAGTTGGCTACGATCTACATATAGTGGGGTCGGGCTCCAAATTCCTTAATAGGACACCCATAGAACAGGAGTTAATAGCAAGAATCAACAAATGGGACTTACTTAAACTAAAAAGTTTTTTCACAGCAAAAGAAACAATAAGAGAAGTAAATAGGGAGCCTACATCATGGGAACAAATATTTACTCCTCACACGTCAGATATAGCCCTAATATCCAGAATATACAAAGAACTTAAAAAATTAGACAATAAGATAACAAATAACCCAATCAACAAATGGGCCAAGGACCTGAACAGAAACTTCTCCGAGGAGGACATACAATCAATCAACAAGTACATGAAAAAATGCTCATCATCTCTAGCAGTCAGAGAAATGCAAATCAAAACCACCCTAAGATACCATCTCACTCCAGTAAGATTGGCAGCCATTATGAAGTCAAACAACAACAAGTGCTGGCGAGGATGTGGGGAAAAGGGTTCTCTTGTACATTGCTGGTGGGGCTGCAAATTGGTGCGGCCAATTTGGAAAGCAGTATGGAGATTCCTGGGAAAGCTGGGAATGGAACCACCATTTGACCCAGCTATTGCCCTTCTCGGACTATTCCCTGAAGACCTTAAAAGAGCGTATTACAGGGGTACTGCCACATCGATGTTCATAGCAGCACAATTTACAATAGCTAGATTGTGGAACCAACACAGATGCCCTTCAATGGATGAATGGATTAAAAAAATGTGGCATCTATACACCATGGAGTATTACGCAGCACTAAAAAATGACAAAATCTTGGAATTTGCAGGGAAATGGATGGCACTAGAGCAGATTATGCTTAGTGAAGCTAGCCAATCCCTAAAAAACAAATACCAAATGTCATCTTTGATATAATGAGAGCAACTAAGAATAAAGCAGGGAGGAAGAGCAGGAAGAAAAGATTAACATTAAACAGAGACATGAGGTGGGAGGGAAAGGGAGAGAAAAGGGGAATTGCATGGAAACGGAGGGAGACCCTCATTGTTATACTAAATTACATATAAGAGGTTGTAAGTAGAATGGGAAAATAAACAAGGTGAGAAATGAATTACAGTAGAAGGGGTAGAGAGAGAAGATGGGAGGGGAGGGGAGGGGGGATAGTAGAGGATAGGAAAGGTAGCAGAATACAACAGTTACTATTATGGTATTATGTAAAAATGTGGATGTGTAACCCATGTGATTCTGCAATCTGTACTTGGGGCAAAAAAGGGAGTTCATAACTCACTTGAAGCTAATGTATGCTAATTTATGAAATATGATATGTCAAGAGCTTTGTAGGGTTTTGAACAACCAATAAAAAAAAAAAAAAAGAAATTTCCGTCCAAATCCTGTACTCACTCTTCTTCCTAAACCTACCGACTATCTATCTAATCGTACCGACTATCCTTTTTTGACTGGATGTTCTCTTCCTCATTCAATCATCCAATGTACAAGGTCCTATGCCATTGTAAATGGATTTATCTGAGACAACTGTGCAGAACCTAATTCAACACTACGTATCCCAATCAAGGGCCCAATGCCCTTCTGGGCTTCAAATCCTAGATTTCTGTTTTCATACATATATTTTACCAATATAATTTAATAAATATCGCAGGTTCCCAATACCATTATTCATCGCGCAGAATGATTCCTAACCCAAATCGAACCTGTTATTACACTAACCATACACTGTTCCCTCATTCTAACTTTACAGAAAAGCAGGGACAGAGTTGGTCTTACAATACAGGAGTGTAGGGAAACTTCCACCTGCTGAGAACCTCGAAGGTCCATGCAGAAATGATCCATGGAGAAGATGTAGGCAGCTATGAAGGACCTGAGGGAGGAAAAGTCAACTTCCATGGTAAACAACCTGGTCAGGATGAAGGGATGTGTCTGAATCAGCCTCTTTCATCTTAATGTAGAGAAGATGGACCAAACCAGGCCTGTGTGGAGAGCTGTTCCCGGGTGCCTATGGTTGATATACCATTCTAACTTGTGAAAATGTCAGAGCGAGTAGGTGCATCCTCCATCTCATGGGACCCTTAGAAGCAACTTTTAGGAAAAAGTTGTTGCCAAGGCAGTGACCTCATTTAGTTCCTGAAGGAAGTGACCTCACCTCACTTCCTTGGTGATGGAACTCTCTGAACTTGGGATACAGGAAGTCAGGCACCCAGAGCCAGTCCCAGTTCATGTCCCAGTGGTCAAACTTGTTTGGATTTTCCAAGGACAGAGACAGTCTTTCTTGGTACCTACTGATGTGAGGATGGCCTAATGCCAGGAAGGTCTGAGGAGGGGCCTTTCCTGAGAAAGAATGTAGTGGCTCACCGCTGGCTCCTAACAGCTTCACAGAGTTGGACACGGAGACCAGATCTGAAAGAGAACAGCCCATTATGGGGGAATATATTATGGCCCACCAGTCAAAGGACACTCCATATTTTCACAGACCTACTTGGGGGTCTGTGTGGGTGTGGGTGTGGGTGTGGGTTTGTGGTTTTGTCTCATGTTCTGAGAATAGGTAGGAAAGTCGTTTTGTTTGGTTTGGTGTGAATTGTTTCTAGTAAGTCTTTTGACAAGGCGAGTGTTTCTATGTCTGTGTATCCCACTGTGTCCGTGGTTGTAGACATTAGAAAAGAGAGTGCATCAATACATATGTCCTATCTAGTAGAAATCTTACCAGCGTTCATCCTGTCCTATTTATGAATGGTCTACGGCTTGCCATATGGATCGGCCACTCCTAATATCTTCCTAAGATCCTATTTTCTTTCTGAATTTTGGCCAAACTCCAGAATAGGCTCATGGTTTTGTGTCCAAGATATGTACCACCTTTAAGCTCTGTGACATGGCCATGTACTGGATAGCTGAAGGCAATGGTAAGCATCTCAGAAAACTCAGATATCAGTGTGATCAGGAAAGTCTCAGTGGAGAAACCCTGCTTTGGGCCTTTTGCTTACCTATTGTACTATTGCCCTTAATGTCAGGAAAGTCTTTGCCTCAGGCCACCCCTTTGTGAAGACTGAAGTGTTTTCAAATGGAAATGAATGGGCATCACCTTTGGCTCTTTGCTTAATTGCTTTGAAAGTGCTGTGTCTGAATCAGCTTCTTGGCCCTGTGTGAGGTTGTGGCTTAGATTCTCAGCACCTAATGCATCTAAAAAAATCCCATGTGTGCATCCAAAACCAAAATACCCATAAGAGCAGTCATTGTGGATGAAGTCTCTCACCTTCCTCTGTAAGGTTCCTGACCTCCATCTTTGAGAATAGGGATCCTTTGGGTCAAATGAGTTCTTCAAATCACTACAGAGGCTAGGCCATAGGTGCTTGGGTTTTCTCATGACCCCAATTAACATAAGGAATCTAAACCCCACAGTAATTAGGCCACAAAATGGAGAATCAGAGCAGTATTAAGGGCAGGCCTCTTTCATCACTTCTGGTTCACAGGAAGGGTCTCCCTGCCACACTGACTTTAAGCAAATGGGGGAAAGGGACCTTATTTTGGATACTGTCTTTGGCTTTGGCCCTCATGGAAACCTACAGCCTGAGGTTATGATTAGTGTCTATATGGAAGAAGATGAGGGCCATGTGGGAGTGTTTTGGTTTTAATTGTGGTCATTTTTGTGGCCGTTGGAAGAGATGACTGGGTCCACCTGGGCTTGAACACTGGTGTGATTCCCCTTAGAAACTGAGTTATGGAACTGACCTCAAAGAAGTATTGCCATGTATTGTGTTGGGATTTTAGGAGGCCACGCATGAGAGTCGCCCTTGGAAACTGAGATCAAGGCCCAGGGTGGCTTTCCACAGAGCACTGGGAATCTCAGGCTTGATATCACATGATTTTATTTTTAAAGAATTGGCAGCCATAGTTGCAAGTCAAAGCACAAAAGGATCACACATTGTAGACCTCAAATGCCTGGCTTAATGTGACCTTTTAGCCTGTCGTTGGGAATCATTGCCTGTTAGAATTCTCCAGAGACTTCATTGAAATAAGCTTCCTCTCCATTTCACGGTTCCTGAATGAATTAAACACCACAGTGCCTCAAACTTCATCCTTGAAAAAAGGCTAGATAAATACCATTAAATTTTTGAAATTCCCATGAACAGGTGTCAGTGGAGAACCTTTGGATGTCTTATACATGATCATGAGTGTACCAGACAATGCCTTGATTGACTGGGTTTCATGAAAATCATGTAGAACAGAGATGCCAGTAATTTACAGCCCGATGAGTAGTCGGCCTAGAGCAGTGGAGTGTAGGTGTTTGTTAAAACATCTGTGATGGGGTCATGTGGATCTGCCATTGGCTTCCAAATGGTTTGTGACTGACATGGTGCAGCCCCCATACCCTTGTATGTAAAGGCATCTTGTTATACGGAGAGGTTTCAGGGCAATGTTTAGAATCAGATTGCTATTGTCAAGGGGGCAAGCTATGTGGGATAGAAGCCTGGTTGGTGCACTCTCCTGCAGACCCTTAACCAACACACGTGACAGAACTCCCTCCAGCACTCTGTCCTAGTTGACCTCTTCGTATTTCGTGAAGCAAATACTAAACTCCCAATGCAGCTGCAAGAAACACCATGAAAAGTAGAGGAAGACCAAATGGCTTCAAAGTCCACACTGGGAGACACTTTGCCCCCAAATGGCAACAAATTACCTACAAAGAGAGAATTCAGCCCTGCTGCCTCATGTTTATTGGAAAATAAGAAACCATGTGCTCCAGGTCACACAGATGCAGACCCAGATTTGATGGTCTCACTACAAAGGAAGTTAAAACTCCTGACAACAACATATATTTCAAGTGCCCAACCTCAGAGGCAGTTTCTCAAGAAGTCTTTAGGCCAACAGAGCTCCATGTTTGTGGAGTTTTTACCATGTACCTTACTTTTCGAAACACCTCTACCACCTCCAAGGTTGTTAACTACTGAGAATTTTCCATTCCAGATGTGTATTCACAGATTTTCTATCTCTTCTTCTCTTATTGTGTCTTACTTGGGGTGAAGGTAATGTCAAGGCATTGTTCTGAATGAGAGTGGGAAGACTTTTGGGTAGCACATATTTGCATAAACATTGCATTCATTTTCCAATTTTCTATTCGAAATACTGAATCCCTGACTGTCAGAGTTAGAAGGAATTCTATTCTCCTTCAAAGAATAGCCTGACACTTACAAGAAACAGCCACCAGGAAACATCCTGTCTGAGAGACATCCTGTAGCCATCTGTCTCCCTGAGACATCCTGCGGCCATCTGTCTTTCTGAAACTTCCTGAGGTTATCTCACCTTGTGAAGACATCTAGGAACTGCCGATAAGAGAGATTTCCCACATCCAGCATACAAATACCCCTGTGTGAACAATAAAAGTTTGCAGCTTGATCAGAACTCCTGTCTTGCTGTCATCTCTCGTGTCTCTTGTCCCTTCATTCCTCCCTATCTAGGTTTGCTGCCCACGTTGATGTGTCCTGCCTGCTGGGACATCTGGCGCCCACCGACTGGGGCTTGAGCTTTTGATTGAGGGGGACCCCGTCCTCCTGGAAGATTTGGTCAAGCGGAGCTTGCAATAACTGCAGAAGACACCACCGAGAGACAGATCCAGGAGGAGCGTGGGGATGACGCACGGTGATTGGCCCACTATGGGACAAGCAGTTTCGTCACATGATTTGTTTTTGTCAGGCTACAAGGAGTCCTTGCAGACATGGGGGCGCGTGTTTAGAAAAAAGACTTAATTTTTTTTTTCATACATAAGAGAGCAGTGTCCATGGTTTCCTCTTGAAAGGACCATTGATGGTAAAAGATGGCTTGGAGTAGGAGACTGTTTAAAAGATTATTATGAATCCTTTGGCCCAGAAAAAGTGCCTGTTCCCACCTTTTCTTACTGGAACTTAATTAATGAAATTCTTAAAAGTTCACCCTTTGACAATGGTACCTTAAAACTTGTCGAGGTTGGGGAAGAGGCTATGCAAATACTTCTTGTATCCCCTCAGCATGCCTATCAGTTAGTATAGACATAGACCCTTCTCAGGTTCCCCAGGACCATGGGAACCTTCCTGGTCCCCCTCAAAATACCACCCTAATGATTAAGGCTCCAATGGTTACCAACTGCCTTTATCCAGTTTTAAATTCTGGAGACTCATTGACCCCTGTAGAGGAGGCTACCTTGGAGAAGGAAGCAGCTCGCTACCATTCAGAAGACCCTGCACCTCTCAAGACCCTGCCACAGCCTATAGGACTTACACATCCAACCCCTCCTATATCCCTCCTGCCTTTTGTGCTCTGGCCCTTCAGGGTACAAATGCCGCCCCCCCCAGATATTTTTTCCCCACTTCCCTTGCCTAAACTGGCTCCTTTGTGAGCATCCTTCCAACATAGACAGGAACAGATCCAACCTTTAAAAAAATTAAGATCCCTTCACTCTGAGCTCTGTTCATTAGCCTTAGGTATGGAGTCAAAGTAACTGGCCTACAGTGGTCTAATACAAAGGCAAAGCCACTCCATCAACCTGTGCTCGCCTTCCCAGTCACCACCAGTCAGATAGATAAGCCTGCCCAGGCTGAGGTCAAAGACTTAGACGAGGATCAAGAGGAGGAAGCGGAGAAATGGAATAAGGAGATCAGGACTCAGAGGATGAGGAGTTCAGCCCAAGGCAGGCAGGAACCCAGAGTCTACAAAAAATTAAGCCTGCATTTTCCTGAAAAACTTAAAAAAGCTTGTGCTCACTATGGCCCCTTTGCACCCTACATGTTGGCTTTATTAGAAAGCCACAGCACACAATGACTTACTCCCAATGATTGGAAATTTTTAGACCAAGCTACCCTCAGTGCCAGAGACTTTTTGTTATGGAATGCAGATTTCAAAGAGCACTGTCGGGAAACTGCTCAAAAAATTTTAACTAAGGCCTCCTCTAAGTCCGGGACTTATGTTAAGCTAGTGGGCAATGAGCCTTTTGACACTAAAACTAAACAGGCACATTTCCCTGCTGGACTTTTGATGCAGATTCAGATGGCTGGCTTACATGCTTGGAGACACCTCCCTCAAAAGCCTCGGCTACCACTTCCCTGGCAAAAATTCGACAAGGGCCCGACGAGCCTTATAGCGACTTTGTTCCCAGGCTTAACCTAGCTGTGGAATGCTTGCTTGGACCAAGTGAAAACAAAAGCTCTTTTGTAAAACATCTTGCCTTTGAAAACGCCAACCCGGCATGTCAGGATGTTCTTCAACCACATAAGGATAAAGGGAAACTTTCTGACTTTATTAGACTCTATGCAGGGGTAGGTGCAGCTCATGCCATGGGTCTTGCCCTAGGTGCCACCTTTACCAAGACCTTTCACAATCCTGGCTCACGTACTTGCTTTACTTGTAAACAACCTGGCCATTTTGCACGCAAGTGTCCGACAGGCAAAGAAAGCCTAGGAATAGCATCTCCTTCAACTGGGGCTATACCGCCCCAAGCTACCCTTTGCCCTAGATGTGGTAAAGGTCATCACTGGGCCAGTGAGTGTAGATCTAAGACAAATGCCCTCAGACAGCCTATTTTTTCCTGCTTCTTGGGAAACTCCCTGCGGGGCCAGCCCCGGGCCACGACATCCCCCAGGACAAAACCAGGGGCAATAAGATTTTTTCCCTTCCAAACTCCCAACCTACCTCAAAATTCTTCTCCACAATTGCTTCCCTCCAACTAGCCACTCCAGGCAGCGCAGGATTGGACATCTGTGCCACCACTGAAACTATATTAGACTCAATGCAAGGGCCCCAGATAATACCCACTGGAATTATGGGTCCCCCTCCATCTCATATCTGTGCCCTTATTTTTGGAAGAGCCTCTACTAACTTACATGGTGTTCAGGTCTTCCATGGCATTAATAATAATGACTTCACTGGAGAAAAAAAATACTGGCCACAGCTATTAATGGAGTTTTGGCCATCCCAGCAGGAACAAGTCTTGCACAATTAATACTCCTTCCCTTGAATCCAGGAGGCACTTAACCACCCAAACCTACCGCGGGGGACTGCCTCCTTGGGCTGCTCTGATGTAAATTGGGTTCAACCCGTTTCTCAAAATAGACCCACCATTTCCTTACTTATTGAAGGAAAGGAATTCCAAGGAATTCTAGATACTGGAGCTGATGCCACAATTATTTCTCAAAAATATTGGTCATCAGCTTGGGCCCTCACCCCATCCTTGACTGACCTTAAAGGGATAGGACAGTCAAAAAATCCTCTGGTCAGCTCTACGGCTCTTAGCTGGACTGATAAAGAGGGTAATAAGGGAATTGTCACTCCTTTCATTGTTCCTGACCTCCCTGTTAACCTATGGGCCCGAGATATTTTGAGTCAAATGGAAGTTATTCATGCCAGTCCCAATTCCATGGTGACTCATCAAATGCTTCGTATTTATTTTGTCCCTGGTATAGGCCTTGGGAGACTGAGACAAGGACTGGTTGAGCCAATAAAACCCATACAAAAAAGAAATACATATGGACTTGGGTATTCGGATTTTTAGTGTCAGTCTCTGACTCTCCTGTACCCCATGGAGATAAAATTATTTGGGAGACTCAGACTCTTGTGTGGTTGGATCAATGGTCCCTTACCCAAGAAAATTTGGAGGCTGCCTCCATGTTAGTGCAGGAACAGCTGGCAGCCGGCCATGTAGAGCCCTCAACCTCACCATCGAATACTCCAATTTTTGTTATCAAGTAAAAATCAGGCAAGTGGTGCCTTTTACAATATTTGTGTGCCATTAATAAACCTATGTGCAGATTAAGAGCACTACAGCCAGGCATTCCCACACCAGTGGCTATTCCCAAAAACTATTGTAAAATGATTATTGACTTAAAAGGTTGTTTTTTTTTTTTTTTTTTTTTACCATTCCTTTACATCCTGAGGATAGACACTATTTTGCCTTTAGTCTCCCTCACCTTAATTTTCAGGGCTCTATGCAGAGATTTCAATGGAAGGTTCTTCCCCAAGGTATGGCCAACAGCCCTAGTCTTTGCCAAAAATATGTTGCTCAAGCAGTAGACCCTGTGAGAGAGCTATGGCCACAAATTTATATTTTACATTATATGGATGATTTGTAATTGCTGCACCTAATAACCATGACCTTAATAGTTGTTACTTGGACCTTTACAAAATCCTCACTACCTTGGGACTACAGATAGTTCCTAATAAGGTTAAAACACAGGACTGTTATACCTATTTGGTCCTTAAACTTCAAGATAATCAGATCCAAATTCCTAAGATACAACTATGGGTGGACCATCTTCGCATCCTTAATGATTTTCAAAAATTACTGGGGAATATTCAATGGCTAAAAACATATTTAAAATTACCCACTTGTATACTTTTGTCCCTTAATGATATTTTGAGAGGTGATTCCCACCCCTCCTCCCCTCAAAAGCTTACTCCCGAGGCATGACAGGCATTAAACCAAGTCACAGAAGCCATTGCCAAACAGTTTTTTACAGAACATTCTTATAACCTTCCTCTGGTTCTGGTTATTTTACACACTCCTCATACACCCACAGGAATATTTCGGCAGCGAAATACACATTTTAGAAATAAAGGCTGCCTTTGCTTTGGGTCCATTTACCCACCACATTCTCCAAGGTTATTACTGTTTTTCTTGCTCAGGTAGCTTCTATTATTTTTAAATGTCGTTTGCTATCTCGACAACATTTTGGCAAAGACCATGATAATATTTTAATTTCATATACTAAAGACCAAACCCAATTTTTACTACAGACAGAGAATGAATGGCGTATTGCCTTATTAGGCTTTTTGGGAACAATTGATAACCACCTCCCCTATGACCCCCTTTTATATTTTGTCCAGTTACATCCATTTATTTTTGCCAAAATTACTCAAAAGGCTCCCATTCCTCAAGTCCTTACTGTCTTTACAGATGGTTAAAGTAATGGCCGAGCAGTCTTTGTTGTCAATAAGCAACCTAACACCTTTGATACTGTCTATCATTCAGCACAGTTTGTGGAATTGTTTGCCATAACACAAGTTTTTAAAACATTTCTTGATAATCCTGTTAATATTTATACATACAGTGCCTACATTGCTCATTCTGTGCCCCTGCTTCAGATTTCACCCACCATTAAGGCTTCTTCCAATGTGGCCCATCGGTTTCACCAGCTTCAGAAGCTAATTCAGGCCAGACAACACCCATTTTTCTTAGGACACATCAGGGCACACTCTGATCTTCCCAGCCCTCTAACACAAGGTAATGCCAAAGCTGATGCAGCAACTCGTTTCATCTTTTCAATTTTTGTTGGCTCCATTCAGAAGGCCACGGATTTACACAATCTTCACCATCTAAATTCCCAGAACCTTCGATAACTATGTAAAATTACCAGGCAACAGGCACGAGAAATAGTAAAAGCATGCCCTGGTTGCCCTGTCTCCCTCCCCATTCAACACTTGGGAGTTAACCCCCGAAGATTACTGTCCAATCAGTTTTGGCAAATGGATGTTACTCATTTTTCTGAATTTGGAAAAACCAAATATATACACGTTTGTGTAGATACCTTCAGCGGCCTTATTTTTGCATCACCACATTCTGGAGAGGCTATCAAAGATGTCCTTTCTCATCTTGTTTCAGTGTTTTCCGTAATGGGTAAACCAATACATATTTAAAAAAAGATAATTGTCCTGCATATACCAGTGCCAAGTTTAAACAGTTTTGTGCTTCCTCGCAAATTTGTCATACTACTGGAATTCCATACAAGCCTCAGGCATTGTGGAACGTGCCCACCTTACCTAAAGTCTTGGCTAACCCGCTTTAATGCTTCTGCACTTGTATTTACCACTCACAGGCATCGCCTTAATCATGCATTATTTGCCCTTATTTTTCTTTCCCTAGACAATGAAGGCCATTCGGCTGCAGACTGACACTGGCAATCCTCCTCCAATTCTGTTCGCCAACCTGTTATGTGGCACAATCCCCTTACAAATAAATGGAAAGGCCCAGGTCCTGTCCTCATCTGTGGACGAGGCTCAGCTTGTGTTTTGGACCAAGAGCAAGCAGCCCCAAGATGGTTACCAGAACGCCTGGTTAAACAGGTTAATGGCTTACCTCAACACGGGGATGGAGGCCCTCACCCTGAGGACAAATTTTCCTCTTTTTCAGATGCAGCCAACAATCTGTGTGAGGATCCTACTTAAGGCACTTATGCTGAACAGGATTGTACACGGAGGCTTTGGCCCTCCACCTTCCAACATCATGGAGTACCTTTTTGGCCCTCCCTGTGAACGCAAGGGAGGATCTTGGACTCAGGCTCCCACTAGTTTGACCCAGACTGCTGACTGCGTGACTAAGGTGGCTTACCTCCGGGCCGAGGTTGACCATAAACTCAGAGGAGTTCATCAGCCTAAATTGGTATGTGTTAACAAGCCAAAGATTATTCCCCCTAGTACAAGTAATGCTCTCTAAAATTGTTCTGCAACTTGAACGCATACCCAAGCGATGCATGCCACTTGTTATGCGTCGGCCTCAATTTGTGTCAACAAGAAGGGAGAACAATTTTTTGAAGCCTCCCTAACTAAAACTCATGCAGCAGGAGGGACCACTATTCATTATACCCCCGTTCTTTTTGACCGGGGAGGAGAAGGCAAATACACCAAGCTACAGTCAGCTGGGTGCCAAGGCCCTGTTGGTAAACCCCCCTTCTGCCCCATTAAGGCACCTACAGGGGTCGCTGATGGTGGAGGATTCCCTTATGCTGTCAAGCATCCTCAGATAATCAAACTTTTGAAACCCCAAATCCCTGAGCTCACATATCATCTCTTAATATAGCCAAAATGCCAGCTCCCCGGTTTAGATAACAATATATTAGATATTTTGGAAACTACCTTCTCCTTGCTTAATAATTCCAACCCCACCTTTGCTGGTGATTGCTGGCTCTCCATGACAACAGGGGCAATCATGCCTATTGCAGTTCCTATTAATTCTATCAGAGACGATGATAATACATGCCAACCCAGATTTCCTTTTAAAGTACAGTCTATAGGCACTTTTACAATATGTCTTTTAGGCGCGATGCAAAATAATACCTATGATATTGATGTTGGAGTTCCTTCCTTTGGAAATTGCTCAACAGTACAAAACTATTCCTCACCCACCCCATCTCTTTGTCCCTTCAATGGCACAGTTTTTATGTGTGGAGGAAACTCGGCCTTCCTGAGGCTTCCATCGAATTGGACCGTTGGCTGTGTTCTTGCCTTATTACTCCCTGATATAACTATTGTCCCAGGAGACAAAACTCTATGCATTCCTAGTCTAGACACCTTAGTCAAAAGACACAGGCGGGCAATACAGGCCTTACCACTCTTTGCCAGCCTTGGAATAACAGCTGCTGTGAACACAGGTACAGCTGGCTTAGGCATGGCTATACACTCTTAGCGTCGCCTGTCTCAACAACTTATAAATGATGTAAAAACTCTATCAGGAACCATTAAAGATTTGCAGGACCTAGTAGACTCCCTGGCAGAAGTGTTCCTTCAAAACAGAGAAGGCTTAGATTTACTGACAGCTAACCAGGGAGGTATTTGCTTGGCCTTAGGGGCACGATGCTGCTTTAATGATAATAAATCAGTCATAGTACGCACTAAAATTAAGCAGCTTCAAGAAGATCTAGAAAAGAGAGGAAGGGAACTTTTTGAAAATCCCCTCTGGACTGGGTTTAATGGATTTCTACCCTACCTTCTTCCCCTATTAGGCCCTTTGTTGGGTTTACTTTTAATGGTGTCCATAGGACCCTGCATTATAAACAGGCTTGTACAATTTATTATAGAACAGATTAATATTTTGGCCTCTAAGCCCATACAGGTCCACTATCATCACCTGGAGATGGAAGACCATGCTGCCAACATTTAAAAGGATGTTCTACCCTTCTCACAGGCTTATTTCTTAAGTTTATATCCCCACAGATCTCTCTTTCTTACATTAAACTATAAGTAACAGCTCTGACCAACCATCTTCTGCCATTGCCATAAGGGTTCGTCCTCCATGGGCCCCTTCACTTGGGGGGGGATGCACCCATGGAGTGAGGACGTTAGGCCATAATAACGGAGGATGCAGGATGGACTGCAGGAGGAGGGATCCACGGATACCAAAACAGAAGACCTCTTAGTGACACGCTCTGGTGCATGGCGGTCGGCATGCTTCCCTTTTAAAGCCGTCTCCTCCAAAAATATGCCAAGGCCACCACGAAATCTTGTAAACATGCTCTCTCGAATCAGGAGATATTCAAAGGCCTGCTAGAGAAACAGAGCCTCTATCACCCCCTAAAACATTGGCCGGTAAGGTATGGTCAAATATTTTATATAAGAAAGGGGGAGAGGTCAGGGGCTAGAAGGAAGTTCTCCTTCAAAGTATAGCCTGACACTGAAAAGAAACAGCCCCCTGGGAGATATCCTGCCTGGGCGACATCCCGCAGCCATCTATCTCCCTGAGACATCCTGCAGCCATCTGTCTTCCGGCAACATCCTGAGGTTATCTCACTTTCTGAAGACATCCAGCAACTGCCGATAAGAGAGCTTTCCCATCCACAGCATATAAATTTCCATGTAAGAACAATAAAAGTTTGCAGCATGATCAGAACTCCAGTCTTGCTGTAATCTCTCGTGTCTCTTGTCCCTTCATTCCTCCCCAACTAAGTTTCTTGCCCACGTTGATGTGTCCCACCGGCCGGGACAACTGACACTAACCCATACCCTACTACACTCTGACAACTAATCCTAATATGATGGAGAAAAATAACCCAAACAGAATAGAAATACAAGCAGTTCAGAGGAGGCATGGTGTATATTTGGACTTGCCTTTTGCATGATATAGGGTAGGTGTTATAAATCTAGTTAACAACACCTACTATCTTCCTAAGCTCCTGTTTTCTTCCTGAATTCTGGCCACTCTCCAGAATAGGCTCATGGTTTTGTGTCCACGATATGTACGACCTCCAAGCTCTGTGACATGGCCATGTACTGGATAGCTGAAGGGAATGCGAGCATCTCAGAAAACTCAGATATCAGTGTGACCAGGAAAGTCTCAGTGGAGAAACCCTGCTTTGGGCCTTTTGCTAACCTATTTGCCTGTTGCCATGAATGTCAGGAAGGTCTTTGCCTCAGGCCAGCCCTTTGTGAATCCTGAAGAAAACTGTTTTCAAATGGTAATAAATGGGCATCACCTGTGGCTCTTTGCTTAAATGCTTTGGAAAGGGATGTGTCTGAATCTGCCTCTTTGCCCTGTGTGAGGTAGTGGCTTAGATTCTCAGCACCAGTTGGATCTAATGAAAAATCCAATGTGTGCATCCAAAACCAAAATGCAAAAAAGATCAGTCATGGTGTATGAAGTTTCTCACCTTCCTCTTTTAGGTTCCTGACCTCCATCAAGTGAGAATAGGGATCCTTTGGGACAAATGAGTTCTTTCATGCCCTGTAGAGATGATTGGGTTTTCTCATGACGCCAAATCACATGAAGAAACTATACCTGACAGTCAGTAGGCCTCAAATTGGAGAAGCAGAGCAGTATTAATGGCAGACCTATGTGATCAATCCTGGTTCACAGAAATGGTGTCCAGGCTACCCTGATGTTAGGCAAATGAAGGGAAAGAGACCTTATTTTGGAAACTCTCTTTGGCTTTGCCATTCATGGAAACTTCCAGCCAGAGGTTATGATGAATGTATACATGGAAGAAGATGAGGGCCTTGGTGGAGTGTTTTGGTTTTAATTGTGGTCATTTGTGTGGAGTTTGGAAGAGATGACTGGGTCCACCTGGGCTTGAACTCTGGTGTGATTCCCCTCAGAGACTGAGTTCAGTGACTGACCTCAGAGAAGTAATAGCTTTGGAAAGAAATGTGTCTTAATCAGCCTCTTGGCCCTGTGTGAGGCTGTGGCTTTGATTACCAGCACCGTATGGATCTAAAAATGATCCCATGTCTGCTTCCAAAACCAAAATGGCCAAAATTGCAGTCATTGTTGATGAAGTCTCTCGCCTTCCTTTGTAAGGTTCTGAAAGAATAAAAGAAATTGAAATTGAAACGTAAAGAAACAGGTTCTGTAAATTTTCCAGGCTGCACGCAGAACCTGAAATTCCTGTGGCAGTTAAGACAATTCCCGGAACTACCCATTAGATGTGTGTTGAAATCTTCCCTGACCACCTAGTTACTTAACAACCTCTTCCCAAAAACCGTGCAGCTAAGCACATATACATCTCAGGGCTTCAACCAATCAGTTTAAATGTATACCCCTTCTCAGGGCTGACCAATCACCCCCTGCCTGAACTGTTCCCACCAATGAATGTGCAAATCATGTTTTAGAGTTGTTATTTGATTTTCCCACAGTATACGGTGATTTGCTAAAGGAAGCTAGGATGTATGTTAAGTCCCTGCCCTCTCTAAAGAATGTATATAAAATCTGCTCATGTTGTTCTTGGGGCTCTTTGTTTTTTGCTCCTCTGAAGTGAGCTCTGAGCCCCAGCATGCTGGACCCCCAATAAACCCTTTGCTGTTTCATGAGAAATTCTCTTGGTGGTCTTTTCCTCCGACGTTCGGCCCACCTTTTCATCTGGAGGCCCTAGCTGAGAAATCCAGCAGTGACGAACAAAAGACCCCAATGGACTCCTTTCAGAGTAATTAAGGTGCCTCTTTCTGGTTTCGGGTTTCATGTTAGGGCTTTTCAAAATGGCTGTCGGTGAAGAACATTAGCTCTCTGCGATGGTGGCTGACAGATGTGTCACAGAGTCACAGGCCACGTCCCTGGGGGAAACTCCAGAGGACTCGGGAAATTGAGGATTAGTAGATTCCTCAACTCGGTTATTTTTTGCTTCAGGATTCGGTTTTCCAGCCCATCAGGTTTTGCTGGCTACTCAGTTTTGTTCATTGTCAGGAACTCATGTTGAGTTTACTGTCTGTCTTTATTGTCTAACCCATCAGGTTTGGCCAGTTACTCAGTTCTAAACTTTTTCTTGGACTCATGTTAAACGTTTACTGTTTGTCTTTGTCTGTGTCACGTTTGTGTATTCACTGTCCCTGTTTGAGTAACTCCCATTATGGGACATTATGGGACAAAGCACTTCCATGCCTCTGTCCCTTAACCTTGATCATTGGACTGATGTTCGCTCAAGTACCAAGAATCTTTCTTTTTCAGTAAAATGCCGGATCTGGCAGACTCTCTGTGCTTCAGAATGGCCCATCCTAGGAGTCGGATGGCCCCGAGAAGAATCCTTCCACTTCCCTCTAATCCAAAAAGTCAGAGATATTGTCTTTCACCGGGGCCACTTGGCCACCCAGATTAACAGCCATATACCCCTTCCCCCACGATCTTATCATTCCAACATTCTGCTCCTCCCCCTCTTCCCTCCATTCTGAGTCACAAGACTGGACACTCCTCTCTCTCCTTATCCTCTACCCTCGCTCCCCAACCCACAACATGTTCCAGATGATCCTCCCGCCGCTGACTCAGCCTCTCCGCCGCTAGAGGCAATTGGGCCAGACCCAAGCCCTCCAGGGGACTTCCCCGCAGCAGCAGCAGACCCTGCTCCCCTGAAGGAAGCTGGGCCACCTAAAGGAACCCGCAGGAGATAAATAATATAAAACTCGGAAGCCCCAGTGATGCTCCCTCTCTGTCCCTACGGGCCCATGAACCGACCCAACTGGGACCCCAACACCTTTGAATGTAGGTAGCATCTGTCCACTTATCACCGTTCTCTAATAGTGGGTCTCTGAGCGGCCGCCAGAGGGCCGACTAATTTGGCCAAGGTAAGAGAGATTATCCAAGGGCCTAATGAGTCTCCTTCTATGTTTCTGGAGAGAATTATGGAAGCGTATAGGAAATATATTCCTTTTGATCCTCAGGCAGAAGACCAAAAGCCATCTGTTGCAATGGCCTTTATCGAGCAGACTGCCCTAGATATTAAGAGAAAGTTACAACGTCTAGATGGATTATAAGATATGACCTTAAGAGATTTAGTCAGAGAAGCTGAGAAAGTATATTATAAGAGAGAAACTGAGGAGGAAAGGGAATAGAGGAGAGAGAAGGAAAGGGAACAAAAGAAGGAGGAAAGAAGCAAATGGCAGAGTAAAGCATTGCCTGAGGTTCTGGTCACAGCAGCAAATAGGCCAGAAGTTAAAAAGCAGGGATACATAAAGGCATACCTGGGCCCACGCCAAAGGCTGCTGTTGGCCTCAAATCAATGTGCCCACTGTAATAAAAAAGAACACTGGGCCAAAGAGTGCCCCCAAAAGAAACAGCCACGCCAGCCCGCCGTGCTGACTCTAGAAGAGGACTAGGAAATTCGGGGCTCAGATCCCCTCCCCCAGCTCAGAGTAACATTTGAAGTTGAGGGGAACACAGTGAACTTTGAAGTGATTACAGGAGCAGTATACTCAGCCCTTAAGACTTCACTGGCCCCCCTATCAATTAAATCGTCCCTAGTTCAAGGGGCTAATGGCAGTAGATATCAGGCTTGGACAACTAAGATGAATATGGACCTCGGAAAGGAAAAAGTCCACCACTCTTTCCTAGTAATCCCAGAATGCCCGGCCCCATTGATGGGCAGGAATATGCTTACCAAACTCTGGACTAGAATAACCTTTAACCCTAATGGTCCCCAAGTAGGGGTTCTAAAGCCTGCAGTATTAACTCCCATAGTAACATCTTTGACTATGTCTGTAGAAGATGAACATCAACTCTTCGCGCCCCCTAGGACTGATCAAACAGGCAAACTACCCCAGAAATGGATAAAAGATTATCCTAATGCCTGGGCAGAAACTGCTGGGTTAGGTCTAGCCATCAACAACCTCCAATAGTAGTAGAATTAAAAGCCTCTGCGTCTCCAATTAGTGTTAAACAATATCCTCTAAGCAAAGAAGCTAAGGATGGGATAAGGCCCCATATTCATAAATACCTGGGTCTTGGGGTCCTAAGGCCCTGTCAATCAGCCTGGAACACCCCCCCGGTACCAGTAAGAAAGCCAGGAACTGGGGACTACCGTCCTGTTCAAGACCTAAGAGAGATAAACAACAGAGTGCAGGACATTCACCCCACAGTACCCAATCCATATAATTTGCTTAGCACTCTGAATACAGAGCAGAAATGGTACACTGTGCTGGACTTAAAAGATGCTTACTTCTGCTCGCCTCTACATAAGGACTATCAGTTGCTGTTAGCTTTAGAGTGGATAGACCCAGAACCTGGAACATCTGGCCAACTAACCTGGACTAGACTCCCACAGGGGTTCAAAAAATCCCCCATTCTCTTTGATGAAGCCCTCCACAGAGACATCAATGACTTCAAAACTGCACACCCCAAAGTCACCCTACTCCAATAGTGGATGATCTTCTACTGGCAGCCAACACCAAGGAGACCTATGAGTCTGGGACCCAAGCACTATTATTTGAGCTTGCTCGGCTTGGATATATGGCTTCTGCCAAAAGGCCCAAACTTGTCAGCAAGAAGTAATCTTCCTGGGTTATTCTCTTAGGGGTTGCAAACGATGGCTCCCTGAGCCCAGAAAAAAAACCGTTTTGCAGATACTGCCCCCATCTAATAAGAGAAAACTCAGAGAGTTTCTTGGGACTGCCAGCTTTTGCAGGTTATGGATTCCTGGGTTCGCATCTCTGGCTGCCCCTTTATACCCGCTGATAAAGGGGGATGCCCACTTCCAATGGACCCCTGAGCACCAACAAGCTTTTGATAATGTCAAAAAAAAGGTGCTGCTATCTGCTCCGGCCTTAGCACTCCCAGATGTAGAAAACCCTTCACTCTCTATATGGAGGAAAAGAAAGGAATAGCACGGGGAGTGCTCACTCAGTCTTTGGGACCTTGGAAAAAGCCAGTAGCGTATTTATCCAAAAAACTGGACCCATTGGCTAGCGGGTGGCCCCATTGCTTAAGTGCTATAGCAGCGGCAGCCCTTCTAATAAAAGATGCTCATTAATTAACGTTGGGACAGAAGCTAACCATTATAGCCCCCCATGCCCTGGAGAGCATCATCTGTTAGCCTCCAGAGAGGTGGCAATCAAACTCCAGAATAAACCACTACCAGAGCCTCTTGCTTGACAAAGACAGAATAACGCTGGGACCCCCTGCTCCACTCAACCCACCTACACTGCTGCCAGAAGAATCATCAGGACCCGTCACTCATGAGTGTCAACACATACTGGCAAGGAAACCAGTATACAACAAGACTTGAAGGATCAGCCACTGCCTCGCCCTGAAGTCGTATGGTTTACGGATGGCAGCAGCTTCCTCCAAGATGGTAAGCGGCGGGCTGGAGCAGCAGCAGTTAGCAAAACTGATTTCATCTGATACTCTGGTCTCCCAGAAGGGACATCAGTCCAAAAAGCAGAACTGATTGCCCTTATGAAAGCATTGGAACTAGCAACAGGGAAAAGGGCCACCATATAAACTGATAGCCACTATGCATTTGCCACTGTTCATATGCTCGGGACTATTTACCAACAATGCGGGCTATTAAACTCTGCCGGGAAAAAAATAAAAAATAAAGATGAGATCCTCCACCTTGGCTCAGCAGTGCAGGGCCATAAGGAACTAGCTATAGTGGACTGTCCCGGGCACCAGAAGAGAAACAACCCTGTGGCAGTTGGAAACAGAAGGGCAGATGAGGAAGCTTAATTGGCAGCCCTAAACGGAGTGACTCTGTTAACTTTTTCCACACCGGGGGGAACAAAAATCAGGAGACTTGGCCGCCCTGGAACATTCAGGCAACTTATCATCTGAGGAGACAGATACAGAAATCTGGGACCCTACAGAGCCAAGTTTACAATTTCAAAAAGCCCACCTTTATGTCAAAGACGTACACCAGCTCAACCACTTAGGCTCAAAGAAGTTATAGGCACTCTTAAAGGACCGAAGAAAGGACTTATTATTGACTGACTCAAAGAGGAAAAAAATAGCTGAGCAGGTGACTAGAGCTTTTCAAGTCTTCCAATTAGTTAATACTTTCCCATCCAAGATTCCTGCAGGGAAGCGCATTCGAGGAAACAGACCAGGACAATTCTGGGAAGTGGACTTTTCTGAAATTAAGCCAGCAAGGTATGGACTTAAATATCTCCGAGTCTTTGTAGATACTTTTTCAGGATGGGTCGAAGCCTTCCCCATGAAGAAAGAAACAGCTCAGATGGTGGTCAAAAAGATCCTAGAAGACAGTTTTCCAAGGTTCGGCCTGCCTAAGGTAATAGGGTCTGATAACGGACCGGCATCCGTGACCCAGGTAAGTCAGGGATTTTCCAGGACCCTGGGGATTAATTGGAAGTTATATTGTGCTTATAGACCCCAGAGCTCAGGACAGGTAGAAACGATGAATAGAACCATCAAAGAGACTTAACGAAATTAATCTTGGAGACCGGCATAAAAAATTGGACTATGCTCCTACCTCATGTACTTTTTCGTGCAAGAAATACCCCTCCGCCCCTTTGTGTAACCTCACCCCTTATGAAATTCTCTACGGTGCCCCTCCTCCATTAAGGGACCTAACCCCAACTCTGAGATTAATGATTCCTTTCACACACCCTTGCTAGACAGACTTAAAGCCCTTGAACAAACCCAGCACCCAGCGATACCTGTGGAAAAAGTTGGCCACTGCTTATCATCCTGGAGACGAGGGAACTCCACATCGATATCAAGTGGGAGACTTCGTCTACATGAGACAGTATCGGGTGTCATCCCTGGAACCCTGCTGGAAAGGACCATACCAGGTGCTGCTTATAACACCTACAGTGGTGAAAGTGGATGGGATCACTTCCTGGATCCATGCCTCCCATCTCAATCCTGTGCCCTGTCCATACTCTGGCTGGAAACTGGAACAGACTGGTAACCCTCTCAAGTTGCATGTCTGTGGTGTGGGTAGGGCTATGGATTCTTCCCCTGACCACCAGCAGTCCTAATCCCCATCAGCCTGTTCAGCAACAATGGCAAGTTATAAATCCTACTGGGCAAGTAGTGTGGTCTATTTCACATACAGCCCCCTTATGGACTTGGTGGCCATCTCTCCACCCGGACATTTGTCAGCTTGCCATAGGCCTCTCTGACTGGGATCTCCCTGACATAGTGGACCCCACACAGATCCCACTAAAGCCCAAACCAGGGCAACATAGACCAACTTACCCCATGAATTATTGATGTCATCTCCCCAGCTCAGGTGTAAACTAGCCAGTCTTGTTTATTAAGTGTGCCCAGCTGATTTCTGAAATCGCAAACAGGCCCAAATCTGTGGAGGACCCAGTGACTTTTATTGTAGATCTTGGGGTTGTGAACACACGGGAGCTACATTGTGAAACCCAAACTCCCCAGACAGTATGATTCGGTAGGATGAAATGACATCTGGATTGATCCCAATAAATGTGCCGCTGTCCAAGTGGTGTCAAAAACTTGCTGTGGAAAAAATAGTCTATGTTACCCCCTCAATATAACTTTCACTTCCAAAGGAAGGGGCTACCTCAGAACAACATGGCCTATGGGAAATACTTGGGGAATGCGATTCTATATTAATGGCCCTGGTTATGACTTTGGTCTCTGGTTCACCATCCGGCTTAAAAAGGAAGAAAATCCCACAGCAATAGGGCCCAATCCATTCAAGTCAGGAATTAAGCCTCCTAAACCTCCCATGCCTAGATCTACCAAAACCCCTCTACCATCTCATACTTCGCAGTTTCCGTCTTTGCCTACTTCCCCAGTCCAGAGTACAGCTGACTCCTCCCCCTGGGAACTAATTAAAGGAACCTTTATGGTACTGAACTCCACACAGTCAGAACTCCTTGCATTTCAGCCCAGGTATTTGACAGCTCTGTACATTATTGTGTAATGGTGCAGATACCCCCCAGGGTGCTCTATCATGATCCAGAATCCTTTGAAGGTCTACTAGGTGGACAAACAACCCAATTTTGCCGGGAGCCAGTGTCCCTTACTCTAGCCATCCTATTGGGGCTAGGAGCTGCTGCAGGAGTGGGTACAGGAACAGCTGATATGATCCATGGGTCACAACAAATGGCCTGATTAGAAACAGCAATAAATCAAGACTTGAAGACGTTAGAGACCTCCATCACAGTTTTGCAGGAATCCTTAACCTCTCTCTCTAAAGTTGTTTTACAGAACAGGTGAGGATTAGACCTCCATTTAATAAGGGAGGGGGGCCTCTGTGCTGTACTGAGAGAAAAATGCTGTTTTTATGCTGACCATACTGGAGTTGTAAAATAATCCATGAGTAAATTGAGAAAATGCCTTGAAGAGCACCAGAGAGAAAGGGAGATTCAACAAGTGTGTTTTGAGTCATGGTTTACCTTGTCCCCCTGGTTAACTACACTCCTATCAGCCTTAGCTGGACCCCTGATCATGCTTATGGTGTTGATAACTGTGGGACCTTGTTTGCTTAACCTCATAGTTTCCTTTCTCCAGGCTCAGATTGGGCAGGTAAAACTCATGGTAATCAGACAGAAATACACTTCACTGGCAGAAATAGAATGTGAGACCCCACAAAAATTATGATTCATTACTTTTAAAATTAAAAGTAGGCAGAAAAAGGAGAAATGAAAGAATTAAAGAAATTAAAATTGAAACGTAAAGAAACAGGTTTTGTAAAGTTTACAAGCTGTGCTCAGAACCTGAAATTCCTGTGTCAGTGAAGACAATTCCCGGAACTGCCCATTAGATGTGTTGAAATCTTTCCTGACCACCTAGTTACTTAACAACCCCTTCCCAGAAACCGTGCATCTCAGCACGTATACATCTCAGGGCTTCAACCAATCAGTTTAAATGTATACCCCTTCTCAGGGCTGACCAATCACCCCCTGCCCGAACTGTTCCCGCCAATGAATGTGCTAATCATGTTTTAGAGTTGTTATTTGATTTTCCCACAGTATATGATATTTACTAAAGGAGGCTATGATGTATATAAAGTCCCTGCACTCTCTAAAGATTGTATATAATCTCTTCTCAAGTTGTTCTCGGGGCTCTTTGTTCTTTCCTCCTCTGAAGTGAGCTTTGAGCCCCAGCATGCTGGACCCCCAATAAACCATTTGCTGTGGCATGAGACAATAGGTGCTTGGGTTTTCTCATGTCTCCAAATCACATAAAGAATCTATACCTGACAGTCAGTAAGCCTCAAATTGGAGAAGCAGTGCAGTATTAGCGGCAGGGCTATTTGATCACTCCTGATTCAAAGGAAGGGTGTTCAGGCCACCCAATGCCCTTCTGGACTTCAAATATTACCTAGATTTCTGTTTTCATACTTATTTTTCACCAGTATATTCTTGTAAATATCGCAGGTTCCCAATACCATAATTCATCCTGCAGAATGATTCCTAAACCAAATCGAACCTGTTATTACCCTTAACCATGCAATATTTCCTCAATATAACTTAACAGAAGAACAAGGATATTGTTGGTCTTACAATACAGGAATGTAGGGGATCTTTCTCCTGCTGAGAACCTCAAAGTTCCGTGCAGAAATGATCCCTGAAGAAGATGTAGACACCTATGAAAGACCTGAGAGAGCAAAAGTCAACTTCCATGTAAAACAACCTGGTCAAAATGAAGGGATGTGTCTGAAACCTCTCTCTTCTTAATGTAGATTAAATCGACCAAACCAGGCCTGTGTGGAGAGCTGTTCCCGGGTGCCTATGGTTGATATACCATTCTATCTTGTGAAAGTGTCACAGGAAGTATGGGCAGCCTCCATCTCATGGGACCCTTGGAAGCAACTGTTAGGAAAAAGTGGTTGCCAACGCAGTGACCTCATTCAGTTCGTGAAGGAAGTGACCTATCACACTTCCTTGGTGATGGAACTCTCTGAACTCGGGATCCAGGAAGCCAGGCACCCAGAGCCAGTCCCAGTCCCAGTCCCAGTGGTCTCATTTGTTTGGATTTACCAAGGACAGAGTCAGTCTTTCTTAGTACCTACTGAAGTGAGAATGGCCAAATGCCAGGAGAGCTCTGAAGAGGGGCCTTTTCTGAGAAAGCAGGTAGTGGCTCAACCATGGCTCCTGACAACTTCACAGAGTTGGCAAAGAAGTCCAGGTCTGAGATAGGACAGGCCATTTTGGTGGAACATAGTATGGCCCACCAGTCAGAGGACACTCAGGATACTCACAGACATACTTGGGGGAAGGAGATTCCGTTGTGGGTGTCTGTGTGAGTTTGTGGTTTTGTCTCATGTTCTGAGAATAGGTAGGAAAGGCGGTTTGTTTGTTTAGACTGGAATGTTTCTAGAAAGTCGTTTGACAATGCGAGTGTTTCTATGTCTGTGTATCCCACTGAATTCGTTTTTGTAGACATTTGAAAAGAGAATTCATCAATGGTTGTGTCCTGTCTAGTAGAAAGCTTCCCAGCATTCATCTAGCCAAATTAAAGAATAAAGAGCTGCTTGCCTTATGGATGGGCAACACCTATTATCTTCTTAAGTTGCTCTTTTCTTCCTGAATACTGGCCACTCTCCAGAATAGCCTCATGGTATTATTTCCAAGATATGTACCACCTCCAAGCTCTGTGACATGATCATGTACTGGATAGCTGAAGGGAATGAGAGCATCTCAGAAAACTCAGATATCAGTGCGAACAGTAAAGTCTCAGTGGAGAAATACTACTTTGGACTTTTGCTTACCTATTGTTCTGTTGTCCTGAATGTCAGGAACGTGTTTGCCTCAGGCCACCCCTGTGTGAAACCTGAAGAAATCAGTTTTCAAATGGAAAAGGATGGGCGTCACCTGTGGCTCTTTGCTTAATTGCTTTGGAAATGGATGTGACTGAATCAGCCTCTTTGCCCTCTGTGAGGCAGTGGCTTAGATTCTCAGCACCTGATGGATCTAAAGAAAGTTTCCAAGTGTGCATCCAAAACGAAAATGGCCAAAAGAGCAGTCATTGTGGATGAAGTCTCTCGCCTTCCTCTGTAAGCTTCCTGACCTCCATCAAGTGAGAATAGGGATCCGTTGGGTCAAACCAGTTCTTCAAAGCTCTGCAGAGGCTAGCCAATAGGTGCTTGGGTTTTCTCAGGACACCAATTCACATAAAGAATCTATACCAGTCAGTTGGCCTCAAACTGGAGAAGCAGAGCAGTATTAAAGAAGGGCTATTTGATCACTCTTGGTTCACAGGAATGGTGTCTAGTCCACTCTGACTTTAGGCAAATGAGGGGCAAGGGAGCTTATTTTGGACACTGTCTTGGGCTGCGCCCGTCATGGAAACCTCTAGCTAGAGGTTATTCAGAGTGTCTATGTTGAAGAAGATGAGGGCCATGTGGGAGTTTTTTGGTTTTAATTGTGGTCAATTGTTGGTGGTTAGAAGAGAATCCTGGGTCCACCTGGGCTGGAATTCTGGTGCGATTCCCCTTAAAGACTGAGTTCTGGAACTGACCTCAGAGAAGTATTGCCATTAATTGTGTTGGGATTTTAGGCGGCCATGCATGAGAGTCGCCATTGGAAACTGAGATCTAAGCCTGGGGTGGCTATTCACCAAGCACTGTCAATCTCAGCCAGGACATCACATGATTTTATTCTGAAAGACTTGGCAGCCATTGTTGACAGTCAAAACACACATGGACCTCACATTGTAGACCTCAATGGGCCTGGCTTCATGTGGCCTTTTGGCCACTCTTTGGGAAGACTTGCCTCTGAAAATTCTCCAGAGTTTTCCTTGAAATGTGCTTCCTAAAAATTTAATGGTTCCTGAATGAATTGAAACCCACAGTTTCTCCAACTTCATCCTTGAAAAATGTCTAGATAAATACCATGAAATTTTTGAAATTTCCACGACCAGGTGGCACTGGAGAACCTTTGGATGTCCTGTTGCTGATCAAGAGTGTACCAGACAGTGCCTTCCTTGACTGGGTTTCATGAAAATGGTGTAGAACAGAGCTGCCAGTATGGTGGAGCCTGCTGAGTAGTGGGCCCAGAGCTGTGGTGTGCAGTTGTGTGATAAAACATCTGTGGTGGGGTCATGTGGATATTACTTTGGCTTCCAAATGCTTGTGACTGACATGGTGCAGCCAGCATACCTTTGTATATTAAGCCATCTTGTTAGATGGAGAGTTTTCAGGGCAATGTTCAGAATCAAGTTGCTATGGTCAAGGGGGCAAGCAATATGGCGTAGAAGCCTGGTTGGTGCATTCTCCTGCAGACCCTTACACACCACACGTGACAGAACTCCCTCCAGCACTGTGTCCCAGTGGAACTCCTTGTATTTTGTGAAGCAAATACCAAACTCCCAGTGCAGCAACAAGAAACACAACAAAATTGGAGAATGACCAAATGGCTTCACAGTCTACACGGAAAGATTCTTAGACCCCAGTGGCCACAGTAAACCCACAAAGAGAGAATTCAGCACTGCTACCTCATGTTCATTGGAAAATAAGAAACCATGTCCTCCATGTAACAGATGCATACACAGCTTTGATGGTCTCACTACAAAGGAAGCTAAAGCTCCTGAAAACAACATATATTTCAAGTGTACAACCTCAAAGACAGTTTCCCAGATGTCTTGAGGCCTGCACACTTCCATGTTTGTGGAGTTTTCACAGTCTCCATTACTTTTGGAAACTCCTCTACCACCTCCAGTGTTGTGAACTCCCGAGCATTTTCCATTCCAGATATGTATTCCTAGATTTTCTAACTCTTCTCCTCTAATTGTATCTTACTTGGGGCTAAGGTAATGTCAAGGCATTGTTCTGGATGAGAGTGGGAAGATTTTTTTGTAGCACATATTTGCATACACATTGGATTCATTTTCCAATTATTTATTCAAAATACTGAATCCCTCATAGTAACCCACTCCCTACTAGACTCTGACTACAAATCCTATTATGATGGATAAAAATAGACCAAACCAAATTGAAATACAAGTAGTTCAGAGGATGCAAGGTTAACATTTGGACGTTCCTTTTGCATTATATATGGTAGGAGTTTTAAATCTAGTCATTTTTTTGTTGAAACACTTCTCCATGTGTTTTTAAAGTTAACAAATATGTGAATTCATGTCTCCATTTCTCTGTAGCCTATTCAGCACATATATTTTTATATGCACATATAGAATCCTACCTGGTACCACACGTACATTCTTGTGAGGTGGCTCACTTGGCAGATACAAACTGTGAGAAGAGATCACTCCTGTTAAACACTGTTGAAACTGAAAATTCAACCTATGAGTGAGTATCCTAGCTGAACAACATTATACATAAATTCATGTTCAGTAAAATGAATATTTTTAGATCTGTGGATGATATATATTTCATGGTGAATTTCATTTGGCTTGTATATTAATACTTTTTAATTTCTGTGTGTGTATTTATATATATATATATATATATATATATATACACTCTCCAGAGATTTCAAAATATGAAATAAATGTATCTTATTATGTACTCCCTAAATTCATTAATATTTAAGTGCGTATTTAGAATCAACTTTTCATAAGATTATTCTAAGACATATTCATCCTCCTGAAATACGTATTTGTTTCCTATTACTGAAAACTAAGTTAAGTGAATTGTGCATATATATCCTAATATTTTTACACTAATTGACCCAGGTTAATATTAATGCAAGTAGATTTCTATAGGACATGATGTGTATTTTGACGTTCATTTTTTTCAACACTTGTACATTACTATTTCCTCAGTTTATGCACATCATAAGATATATATTTTATCCACAAGTTCACAAATTTAAAGGCTTTTGTTTCACTTTCAATCACTTCCTGCTTCAGAACCCATGTATTCCTCCAGGTTACATGACTGGTCTTTTCATGAGACTTCTTTCCAAACACATTATTTTCAATTTCCACAATTACTTTTGAAGCAAAACTCACACATTCTTCATGATAAACCATAACCCTAATATTACCATTAGATGTATAACTGGTTTGAATGAATGGATATATATCAATATTAGGTTTCCTGTATATTTTCAGATATCAATTTGAACCATTATTTAAGTTGGAACCAGTTATATTATTTATTCACAGTATGGTCTATTCATGCATTATTTCTATATTCATAGACACAGTGAACACCTATTTGTATTCAAAATACTAATTTACACGTCTTCAAAATACTGTTCCTAGAAATGGTGAAAGAAATACTCATGTCACCTGATCTACATATACATTTTATCACAGTAATATTCTGGAAACAAAAAGCAAATGTCACACTTATGATTGTACTAAAGCCTAAATGGAAATTGAACATGGATTACTAAAATCATCCATGTCCAGTTTGCCTATTGCTCTCAAATGTGGATCCTATTGGTGACTACATATTTGTTTCTTCCTAAGATTATATATTCAACCTCAAACCTGTTGAAAATGTCTAATCCAATTACTCACCTTATACTTTGCCTGATTTCCTAATGTCTCTATTGATATATATTTTCCCCAGTTCATCATTGTGACTGCCTCTTAACATGTGCTGACATTTACATTCACTCTCTACATGAAACCCTATTGCTAAAGACCATTTTGTCCAAATCCTATACTCACTCATCTTTCTAAAACTACCGTCTATCTTTCTAATCCTACCGACTATCCCTTTTTGACTGCATGTTCTCTTCGACATTCAATCATCCAAGGTACAATATCCTATACCATTGTATATTGATTTATCTGAGACATCTGTGCAGAAATTAATTCAAAGCTAAGTATCCCAATCAAGGGCCCAATGCCCTTCTGGGCATCAAATCTTACCTAGATTTCTGTTTTCATACTTATATTTCAACTGTATATTTTGTAAATATCACATGTTCCCATAACCATTATTCATCCTGCAGAATTATTCCTAACCCAATCGAACATGTTGTTAACCCTAACCATACACTGTTCCCTCAATCTAACTTTACAGAAGATCAGGGAGAGAGTTGGTCTTCCAATACTGGATTGTAGGGTATCTTCCACCTGATGAGAACCTCAAAGGTCCATGCAGAAATGATACATGGAGAAGAAGGCAGCTATGAAGGACCTGAGAGAGCAAAAGTCATTTTCAATGTTAAACAACCGGGTCAGGATGAAGAGATGTATCTGAATCAGCCTTTCTCTTCTTAATATAGAGAAGATGGACCAAACCAGGCCTGTGAGAAGAGCTGTTCCCGGGTGCCTATTGTTGATATACCATTCTAACTTGTGAAACTGTCACAGAAAGTAGGGGCAGTCTCCATCTCCTGGGACCCTTAGAAGCAAATATCAGTACACACTTCCTTGGTGATGGAACACTCTGAACTTGGGATCCAGGAAGCCAGGCACCCAGAGTAAGTCCCAGTCGCAGTCCCAGTGGTCTCAATTGTTTGGATTTACCAAGGACAGAGTCAGTCTTTGTTGGTACCTACTGAAGTGATAATGGCCAAATGCCAGGAGACCTCTGAAGAGGAGACTTTTCTGAGAAAGCAGGTAGTGGCGCAACCATGGCTCCTGACAACTTCACAGAGTTGGCGAAGGAGACCAGATCTGAGACAGAACAGGCCATTTTGGGGGAACATAGTATGGACCACCAGTCAGAGGACACTCAATATATTCACCAACATACTTGGGGGAAGGAGGTGCCGTTGTGGGTGTTGGTGTGAGTTTGTGGTTTTGTCTCTTTTCTGAGAATAGGTAGGAAAGACTGTTTGTTTGTTTGGACTGGAATGTTTCAAGAAAGTCGTTTGACAACGCGAGTGTTTCTGTCTGTGCATTCCACTGTATCTGTGGTTGTAGACATTTGAAAAGCGAATGCATCAATGGTTGTGTCCTGTCTAGTAGAAAGCTTCCCAACATTCATACTGCACAATTTAAGAATGGAGAGAGGCTTGCCTTATGGATGGGCAACACCTACTATCTTCCTAAGTTCTTGTTTTCTTCCTGAATACTGGCCACTCTCCAGAATAGCCTCATGGTTTGGTTTCCAAGATATGTACCACCTCCATGCTCTGTGACATGGCCATGTACTGGATAGCTGAAGAGAATAGAAGCATCTCAGAAAACTCACATATCAGTGTGACCATTAAAGTCTCAGTGGAAAAACACTGCACTGGGCCTTTTGCTTACCTATTGTTCTGTTTTCCTAAATGTCAGGAAGATCTTTGCCTCAGGAAACCCCTTTGTGAAGCCAGAAAAAAAGAGTTTTCAAATGGAAATGAATGGGCATCACCTGTGGCTCTTTGCTTAATTGCTTTGGAAAGAGATGTGGCTGAATCAGCCTCTTTGCCCTGTGTGAGGCAGTGGCTTAGATTCTCAGCACCTGATGGATCTAAAGAAAGTTTCCAAGTGTGCATGCAAAACGAAAATGGCCAAAAGAGCAGTCATTGTGGATGAAGTCTCTCGCCTTCCTCTGTAAGCTTCCTGACCTCCATCACGTGAGAATAGGGATCCTTTGTGTCAAATCAGTTCTTCAAAGCCCTACAGAGGCTAGCACATAAGGGCTTGTGTTTTCTCATGAAATCAATTCACATAAAGAATATATACCAGACAGTCAGAAGGCCTCAAATTAGAGAAGCAGAGCAGTATTAAGAGCAGGACTATTTGATCACTATTGGTTCACAGGAAGGGAGTCCAGGCCACCCTGACTTTAGGCAAATGAGGGGCAAGGGAGTTCATTTGGAAAACTGTCTTGGGCTGTGCCCCTCATGGAAACCTCCAGCCAGAGGTTATGAAGAGTGTCTATGTGGAAGAAGATGAGGGCCATTTGGGACTGTTTTGGTTTTAATTGTGGTCATTTTTTGGTGGTTGGAAGAGATGCCTAGGTCCACCTGGGCTTGAACTCTGGTGTGATTCCCCTTACAGATTGAGTTCAGGAACTGACCTCAGAGAAGTATTGCCATGAATTGTGTTGGGATTTTAGGAGACCACGCATGAGAGTTGCCTTTGGAAACTGAGATCAATGCCCAGGGTGGCTTTCCACAGAGCATTGTCAATCTCTGCCAGGGCATCACATTATTTTATACTGAAAGACTTGGCAGCCATCGTTGACAGTCAAAACACACATGGGCCTCACATTGTAGACCTCAATGGGCCTGGCTTCATGTGTCTTTTTGGCCACTCTTTGGGAAGCCTTGCCTCTGAGAATTCTCCAGAGTTTCCTTGAAATGTGCTTCCTCAAACATTAATGGTTCCTGAATGAATTGAAACCCACAATTTCTCCAACTTCATCCTTGAAAAATGGCTAGATAAATACCATGACATTTTTGAAATTTTCATGACCAGGTGGCACTGGAGAACCTTTCAATGTCCTCTTGCTGATGAAGTGTGTACCAGACAGTGCCTTGATTGACTAGGTTTCATGAAAATGATGTAGAACAGAGATACCAGTATGTTGGAGCCTGCTGAGTAGTGGGTCCAGAGCTGTGGTGTGCAGGTGTGTGATAAAACATCTGTGGTCAGGCCATGTGTATCTGCCATTGACTTCCAAATGGCTTGTGGCTGACATTGTGCAGCCAGGAATCACTTATATGTCTGATAACTCTCCATATAAGGCATCTTGTTATATGGAGATGTTTCAGGACAATGTTCAGAATCAGGTGCAATGGTCAAGGGGACAAGCTATGTGGAATAGAAGCCTGGTTGATGCATTCTCCTGCAGACCCTGACCCATCTCATGTGAAAGAACTCCCTCCACCACTGTGTCCCAGCTGAATTCCTTGTATTTTGTGAAGCAAATAACAAATTCCCAGTGCAGCAGCAAGAAACACCACGAAAAGTGGAGGATGACCAAATTGCTTCACAGTCCACACGGGGAGTCACTTAGCCTTCAGTGGCGACAGTTTACCTACAAAGAGTGAATTCAGCATTGCTGCCTCATGTCCTTTGAAAAACAAGAAACCATGTCCTCCAGGTCACATAGATGCAGATCCAGCTTTGATGGTCTCATTAGAAAGAAAGCTAAAGCTCCTGACAACAACATATATGTCAAGTGCCCATCGTCAGAGGCAGTTTCTAAGGAAGTCTTCAGGCTGGCAGAGCTCCATGTTTGATAGCATTTACCTATTAGACCAGGATGCAAGAAAAGACCACTGATTCCAATTAAAATCAAGTTAAAGCAAGTTTATATTTTCCACTGCCCAGGTGGCCTCTCCCTCCCAAAACAGTGGGAACAAGACAGCCACCCAAATTTCCTACAGCCCAGGTTTATAACCCAGAATTTTACACTACAGGGGGGTTAAAATATCAGAACTTTGACAAGCATCAAACTAATCGTAGTTTATATATATATATATATATATATATATATATATATATATATATATATATATATATATATATATATTTGCTGGCCCCAACATCAGAATTTATGAAGACTATTAGAGCCTCAGAGAGGGTCATTGTCTGGCCAGGGAAGGCCAGTATTTATGAGGTGTCAATAAAGTTTCATAGAGGGCTGTTCCTGGTCAAAGAGCCAGGCATGGGTGAGTTCAAGGCCACAGGCAGGCATTGCAAGCAGGTTCAGAATTTGGTGTAATTTATAGTTAAGCCAAAATTTTCTTTTCATGGCTTTGTGGCAAGATGGATCCCAATTTTAATAAAAGATCAGATTGGGTCAATGATTCCCCCCTTTTCTAATGTGTCCCTTTCAAATCTTTGATAGGGTAGGGGAAGAGCACTGAGGGAATTTTAATACCTCACGTAACAGTCTCCATATTTTTTGAACTCACACAAAACCAGTCTCCCTGATTTTACCTGACTTAATTAATTACTTAAAATGAAAGTCTATTTATTTTTGGCTCCATTGTTGTAAGAAGAGTGGCGTCACTCATTTTGGCTTCTTCTGAGCTGAGAGAGGGTGACATGAGGGGGCACAGCATGAGGGACATGAGTTGCCTTTTAGAAGTCAGTTTGGTTTGAAGTCTGGTTGTGGTAGAACATTTTGTAAAGTCATCTGGGGATGGGTTCTTCTATGAGAGAAACAAAAACCATGAGTACTGAATAAATGTTGAAGCAGCTGAAACAAGTCACTGTATAGATGTCCCCTCATCTGTCTTCAATATCCCCAGTTATCAGGACTTTCAACTTAATATTTAACTTTTAGTGTCACAGTTGTCCCACCCCATAAGATACAGTTTAATAATTTAATGTCATCTGATCTAGCAAATTCCTTTTACTAGTATGACCTCTGTGTGTAATAGAGAAACCTTTAATTCTGTTAGTCAGGGCTGGATAATCATACTAGCAAACACCAAGCCTACCTGTGTAGGTTAGGAATATCTGTAGGCCTTAAACAAAAAACTTCTGCCTCTGGTAGCTCCTCTTGATAGTCTCTTTTTATTCTCATCAGGCATTCCTCTCTGAGAATCCTTCTTTGTAGCCTCCAGTCTTACTTATTTTAGGAGGCTACCATAAAGTGTATACGTTAAAATATTATTATAACTATTATTATTTAAAATGCCCAGGAATGGCTGTATTTTGGGTTTATCTGACTTTGCTAAGAGTTTAAGATGAAGCAGTAAAACTGACTTTTGTTTCTATCTATTGTTAACAGTCAGCTGAGATTTTATGGGAGTCATTTCTGGGGAAACTTGAGAGCAGCTTCTCAGTTCTGCTAGTGCCATTTGCGCTAGGTGATTCCAGGTCTTGCTTGACCATGTGGCTTCTCTCAGAAGCATCAGGAATATCTCCCTTCTCTGATGACTCTCTTCTTCGTAGAAAATGCACTGATTGGCTTTCTGTTCTCCAGTGGCCTCATTAATCTTCCTGATCAGGAGTTTATGTGGCTGAGAGTTGCAAAGTTCTTTAGAGAAGTCTCCTGTTCCCTGGATACAAACTGACTCAGAGGGCAAGAGCCAAAATTTGTTTTATTGTCCCTTTTCATTTAAATTAAATTTTAAATCATAATCTTAAATATCCAGCAAATAAATTTTAACAGCCTTATATTAAGAGTACTGTGCTTTAATGTCTATAATTTAAAATTATTTATCTTTTTATTATTTGGGATCTGTATTTTTCTGTCTTGTAGGTGATGCCTTATTATCTCAAATTAACCAATGTTGTGTTCAAAAGCAACTCTTTTGTAAAACACTAACAGGGAATCTTTAGTTAACTTATAAGGAAATTACAAAATAAAATTAACAAGAGTAAAAATACTTAGTTCGTGTAATAGCTACCCTGAATTTTTGGCTGAGTTATAAATTATATCCCCTTTTTGAGATCCTAGTAATCTTGACAGAAAAAAAAAAAAAACTTCTGAACGTAACTTTAAATTAAATAACATCTGACCTACTACTTTCGTAGTTATTCTCACATGTTGTAAGATGAGACACAGAGCCTTATCTCAGGTAAGGCAGGGGTCTATATAAATCTTAAGTCTTTTAGTTCTAAAGCTGATCTTTTTTTTTTAAATATCATCTTACACAGTTTACATAAATTGCTTGAGGTCACATGAACATTAGCTAACACCATATGATATCACATTTAAAACATGAATTAAAGAAAGGCTGAAAGTTTTTAACCTTTACATAGATTAGGCGCTCATTAACTTAAAAATATATTTAAATTTTTCCCCAATGTAAAAAGTAACATAAAACTTTACATATCTTATTGATAACAAGTAAATAAATCCCCAATATATATATATATTTTTACCATACAACTTCAGAACACCAGCTTGATGTAATGCTCTTTTAAAGTTTCTACCTTACAGACTTGTATACCTGGAAGATATGAGCACATTAATAGCATCACAATGACATTGATGTTTTTACATTAACCAAATTTAGCTTTTAAAGAAATTCCAGTACAGTGCTCTAAAATAACAGTTCTTATTTAATCAGTTGTTTAATTTTTATGGTTGCTTGCTCTAGAAAAATAAAAATAAACACAATGTTATGGGTAAACTTTTGTTTTCAGAAATTTGTGTCGCTTTATCACATGACTGATTTTTACAATCTTATACAGACTTTAGAACAAACTTATACAGACCTTACTAAATCAATCAGATATCTAATAAAAGTACTCATGAATGAGTAATCCCATATCAAATTTACTTCACTTATTTATCAAAATATTAGAGAAATGTATTGAACAGTGTAAACAATTTTTTTGTTAAAGGAAAAGTCCTAGAACCAAGGCATATTAGACATTTTATAGACATTAATATTTTATTAGATTTTTGAGCAGCTAGAAAAACTTGTAAGCTTAAATTTAAAGACATTTATTGTTATTTGTTTATCCAAATTTAAAGTGAACCATTTAACTCACGTGAATTAAAGATCTTCGAATCCACTTTTTAAAATTTGTTTTTATGAGTGCTTTTTTTAATGATCGCTCCTTATATATGTTAATTTGTATATCATATATATGATATACGAACATATAGATATATGGACATACAACACACAACAAAAGTGTGCACAAATAATAATAGTAAGGCCTTGTAGCTTTTCACAGGTGAAATCTCCATTGTAATGTTTCAGAACTCCACTGTTGGTCAAAGATAGAACTGATGAGAAAAATATTAACCTAGTTCTCTAGGATCAAAATAATGAGCTCAAAAAAAATACAGAATCTAAGGAAAAAAATGAGAGTCCTAGAAAAAATGACTGGCCAGTAATTAGTAAATACCATACGATTTACCTTTTTTTTTTCCCACTTAGACATAAGATCAGTCTCCTACTGAGCTTGCAGGCTTCTTTCATTTACATTTCAACATAAGTCCTGGCTGAGTTCTGGAAGGAGCTGGACAAAACTGCTATTCTGAGCGGACACCTCAGGCCTAAGGCACTTTAACCATAATTTTCAGGTGAGGATGTTGAAAATTATGATACAATTTTAAGATACAATTCAAAATTTTATACCTTAACATCTTGTTTTGTCAACAGATACCATACTATGATTTACTATCCTTGTCCAAATTAATGCACTGACACACTGTGACATTTTCCCAGGCTACCCAATTAAAAATTGGTGAAAAAAAAGACTAAATGATTGGGAAGTTACTTGCCAACTTGGAAGTAGAATTCTTTAGTTTTCCATTTTAAGTATTTAAGTTCTCTGGCATGAATTATCTGAAATCATAAACTAAAAAATTACCTAAACCCGACTTTTAACTGCAAGATTGAGCAATGCTACAAAAACCCATCCAGATACCATATTGTTACAATAAAACTTCATCATTTAGACACACATTCAGCTAAGATCATTCCCAAGAAACAATTTATAATATCAACACATTATTGCACATGTCTTAAATGGCCAGAAACAAAGACAAAAGACAGACAGAAAGGAGCTCCAGACTATGGCTGACAGGACAGAAGCCTTTAAAACAGCAGATAAGAGAAAAATCTCCTACACCAGTGGCATGATAGATGTCCCCACAAGGGCATCAGATGTTTTCACAGAGGGGCAACCTGAAATGTAATATCAAAGGTCTCCATGGTGACTTTACTGCATTTAGTGTCTCCTTTTTCTTTTTCTCTTTTTTAAGAAAACAGAGGTGGCATAATACTTACAGTGCAGGGAAGGAAGGAGGGAATTTACTGAAGCAACAGGACTTCGGCAGCTGCTGGGAGTCCCTCAGTCCCGTCTTTTACTTACAGGATTAGCTCCTCTGGTGTGGTTCCACCCCAAGCACGCTGAATCTCCTAACATTTCAGTAGTCAGCTCTCAAAAATTCCGAGGTCGGGGGGGTATCAAAATTCGTAACTTAAATTTCGGTTCTGGACCTTGAAGCCAATTAATACCAATTTAATATAAGAACAGGGTTTGAGAAAAAGTAAAAGGGAGGTTTACTGCTTTGCTAACAAAGGATAAAAACAGGGGACTCTGTCCAAAGTTGTGACTCTCTTGATCTGGAGGGACAAGGGGTTTTAAAGGAGCTTCACTTGTTAACCTGGGAGATACTCAGTTATTAGGTCTCCAGCAGGCATTGCCCTCTGCAGTGGGTGTGCTCCAGACAGCCAGCTAGGGGCTTCTCTCATCCCGTTTAACAAAGGGGGGTATAGTGCATCACATTTCTTTAAAACACAGTCCAAAGGGGTGACAGGCTTACATGCTTTATTACCCATTTTCACGTCCAATATCCTTAAGTTTTTACCACAGAAATCACACAACAAAACGCACAAAAACAAACAAATAAAAAACATTTAGAACACAGAACAAAACACAAAAAAAACAATAACTCGGCGAATAAACAGAAAACCAGAGGAGCAATGCAGCGTCTTGCTAAAGCTCCGGGGTAGGAGCTCCTGCGTGCCAGTCGGCACCTCTCTACACTTTCAGAGGTATTCCCTACAGAAAAGAACAGAGGAAAGAAGGATTCCTATTACTGTCCCGGACAGGAGTATATGTGAGCCTTCCCAGGCCACCTCTCTGTCATCAGAAGAGTACTCCCTTAACCGGATATCAGATGTTATAAAGGCGCCTCTTACCTATGAAGACCTCCTCCACCAGGTGCTTGATAATAGTTTTAGTGCGATGGTTCACTGCAGTGATCCACGGACTGAAGGCTCATTCCAAGGCCTTGGAACTTGTCTCTCCAGCCTGGAGTCCTGGAGGATAGGCCAGCTTCAGAATTTCCAGCAGTCTGGCTTTGTGATCTGGTCGGGTCATGTTGCTGGGGAACTCCAAAATGTTAGTCCAGGACACAAGAAAAGACCACTGACTCCAATTAAAATCAAATTAAGGCAAGCTTAATATTTCAACCAGCCAGGCTGCCTCTCCCTCTCAAAATGGCGGGAACAAGACAGCAACCCCACCTTTCCTACAGCCCAGCTTTATAGACCAGAAAGTTACACAAAAGGGGGGTTACAGAAAACAGAACTTTGACAAGCATCACACTAATTGTAGTTTACATTTGATTTTCTGGCCCCAGCATCAGAAATTATGAGGACCATTAGAGCCTCAGAGAGGGTCATTGTCTGGCCAGGGAAGGCGAATATTTATGAGGTGTCATTAAAGTTTCAGAGAGGGCTGTTATCTGGTCAGAGAGCGAGGCATGGGTGAGTTCAAAACATGGTCAGGCATTCTAAGCAGGTTCAGAATTTGCAGTAATTTATAGTAAAGCAAAAATTATCTTTTCATGGCTTTGTGGCAAGATGGCTCACAATTTTAATGAAAGATCATGTTGGGTGATCAACCCTGTCCCCTACTTTTGGAAAATCCTCTACCACCTCCAAGGTTGTGAACTCCTGAGCATTTTCCATTCCAGATATGTATTCACAGAATTTCTAACTCTTCTTCTCTAATTGCGTCTTACTTGGGGCGAAGTTAATGTCAAGCCATTGTTCTGGATGAGAGTGGGAAGAATATTGTGCTGCACATAATTGCATACACATTGGATTCACTTTCCAATTTTCCAATTGAAATACTGAATTCCTGACAATAACCCATACCCTTCTAGACGCTAACTACAAATACTAATATGATGGAGAAAAATAACCCAAACGGAATTGAAATACAAGCAGTTCAGAGGAGGCATGGTGTATATTGGACTTGCCTTTTGCAAGATAAAAGGTAGGTGTTATAAATCTAGTCATTTTTTAATTGAAATAGTTTTATATGTGTATTAAAGTTAACAAATATGTGAATTCCTATCTCCCTTTCGCTGTAACCTATTCAGCACATTAATTTTTATATACACATATAGAATCCTACCTGATATCACACGTACATTTTTGTGAGGTGCCTGACATTGCAGATACAAATTGTGAGAAGAGATTACTCCACCTAAATGCTGTTGGAACTGAAAATTCAAGCTAATGGTGAGCTTCCTAGTTGAATAACATTATACATAAATCCATGTTCAGTAAAATGAATATTTTTGGATCTGTGGATGATATATATTTCATGGTGAAATTCGATTGGCATATATAATTCTACTTTTGAATGTCTTTGTTTGTGTGTGTGTTTGTGTGTGTGTGTGTGTATATATATATATATATATATATATATATATATATATATATATACAAAATAAATCTCCAGATTTTTCAAAATATGAAATATATGTGTCTTATATACACTCCCTAAATTCATTCATGTTCATGTATGTGGATTAATAATCAACTTTTCACAAAATTATTCTCAGAAATATTCATCCACCTGAAATACATATTTGTTTCCTAGTACTGAAAACTAACTTCAGTGAAAGGTGCAAACAAATCCTAGTATTTCTACATTAACTGACCTAGTTTAACATCAATGCTAGTAGATTCCTATGGGACATGATGTGTATTTTGACATTAATTATTATTCAACACTGGTACATTACTATTTCTTCAGTTTATGCACATCATAGGATATATATTTCATCCACTACTTAGCAAATTTATAGGCATTTGTTTCACTTTCAATCACTTCTTGCTCCAGAACACATGTATTTCCCTATGTTTCTTGACTGGTCTTTTCATGAGACCTTTTTTCAAATATATTATTTTCAATTTCCATGATCAATTTTTAAGCAAAACTCACACATCCTTCATGATAAAACATAACCCTAAGATGACCATTAGATATATAACTGGTTGGAATGATTGATTGTGCATCTTTATAACATTTCTTATATATTTTCAGATATCCATTCAATCCATTATTTAAAGTGGATCCAGTTATATTATTTATTCCCAGTATGGTCTATTCATGGGTTATTGCTATATTCATAGACAGAGGGTATACCTATTTGTACCCCAATACAAATTTATATGTCTTCAAAATATTGCTCCTGGAAATGGTGGAAGAAATACTCATGTCACGTGATATACATATACATTTTATCACAGAAATATTCTGGACACAAAAAGCAAAGGTCACACTTTCAATTGTACCAAAGCCTAAATGGAAAGTGAGCATGGATTATTAAAAACATCTATGTCCAGGTTGCCTAATGCTCTCAAATGTCAATCCTATTGGTGACTACATATTTGTTTCTTCCTAAGATTATATATTCAACCTCAAGCCTGTTGAAAATGTCTAATCCTATCACTCACTTTGTACTTTGCTTGATTTCCTAATGTCTTTATTGATATCTGCTTTCCCTCATATTTTCCCCAGTTCATCATTGTGACTGACTCTTCACATGTGCTGACATTAACACTCACTCTCTAACCGAAACCCTATTGCTAAAGAACTTTTTGTCCAAATCCTATACTCACTCTTCATTCTAAACCTAACGACTACCTTCCTCATCGTACTGAATATCGCTTTTTGACTGGATGTTCTCTTCAACATTCAATCATCCAAGGTACAAGGTCCTATGCCATTGTATATTGATTTATCTGAGACAACTGTGCAGCACATAACTCAAAGCTAAGTATACCACTTAAGGGTCCAATTCCCTTCTGGGCTTCAAATCTTTCCTAATTTTCTGCTTTCATACTTATATTTCACCTATATACTCTTGTAAATATCGAAGGTTGCCAATACCATTATTCATCCCGCAAAATGATTCCTAACCCAAATCAAACATGTTATTAACCCTAAACATACACTGTTCCATCAATATAACTTACAGAAGAGCAGGGACAGAGTTGGTCTTACAATATAGGAATGTAGGTGATCTTCCACCTTCTGAGAACCTCAGAGATCCATGGAGAAATGATCCTTGGAGAAGATTTATGCAGCTATGTTGGACCTGAGAGAGCAATAGAAATCTTCCATGGCAAACAACCTGGTCAGGATGAATTGATGGGTCTAAGTCAGCCTCTCTTTTCTTATTGTAAAGAAGTTGGAAGAAACCAGGCCTGTGTGGAGAGCTGTACCTGGGTGCCTAAGGTTGATATTCCATTCTAACTTCTGAATGTGTCAGAGGATGTTGGGGCAGGCTCCATCTCATGGGACCCTTGGAAGCAACTGTTAGGACAAAGTGGTATTCAAGGCAGTGACCTCATTCAGTTCCTGAAGGAAGTAACCTCTCCTCACTTCCTTGGTGATTGAATTCTCTGAACTTGGGATCCAGGAAGCCAGGCATCCAGAGCCAGTCCCAGTCCTAGTCCCATTGGGCTAACTTGTTTGCTTTTTCCAAGGACAGAGTCAGTCTTTCTTGGTACCTACTGATGTGAGGATGGCCAATTGCCAGCAGAGCTCTGAAGAGGCACCTTCCCTGAGAAAGCAGGTAGTGGCTCACCGCTGTCTCCTGACAACTTCACATAGTTGGCCAAGGAGACCAGATCTGAGAGAGGACAGGCTATTTCGGGGGAACATAATATGGCCCACCAGTCAGAAGACACTCTGGATAGTCACAGACCTACTTGGGGGAAGGAGGTGGCTTTGCCGCTGTGGGTGTGAGTTTGTGTTTTTTTTCTCATGTTCTGAGAATAGGTAGGAAAGGCGTTTATTCTGGTGTGGAGTGGACTGTTTCTAGTAAGTCCTTTGACATTGTGAGGGTTTCTATGTCTGTGTATCCCACTGTATCCATGGTTGTAGACATTAGAAAAGAGAATGCATCAATGGATTTGTTTTCTCTAGTAGAAAGCTTCCCCACATTAATACTGCCCAATAGATTAATGGACTTCACTTTGCCTTATGGATGGGCAACACCTACTGTCTTCTTAAGTTACTGTTTTCTTCGTGAATTCTGGCCACTCTACAGAATACGCTCATGGTTTTGTGTCCCAGATATGTAACACCACAAGGTTCTGTGACATGGCCATGTACTGGATAGCTGAAGAAATTGAGAGCATCTCAGAAAACTCAGATATCAGTGTGACCAGTAAAGTCTCAGTGAAGAAACCCTTCTTGGGCCATTTGCTTACTTGTGTTTCAATTACCCTGAATGTCAGGAAGGTCTTTGCCTCATGCCAACCCTTTGTGAAGCCTGAAGAAAACTGATTTCATATGGAAATGAATGGGCTTCACCTGTGGCTCTTTGCTTAATTGCTTTGGAATGGGATGTGTCTGAATCAGTCTCTGGTCCTTGTGGGAGACTGTGACTTAGATTCTCAGCACCCAATGGATCTAAAGAAAAATCCCATGTGCTTCCCAAACCGAAATGGCCAAAAGAGAAGTCATTGTGGATGAATTTTTTTGCCTTCTTGTTTTAGGTTCCTGACCTCCATTAAGTGAGAATAGGGATTCTTTGGATTAAATGAGTTCTTCAAATCCCTGCAGAGGCTTGCCCATATGTGCTTGGGTTTTCTCATGACTCCAAATCACATAAAGAATCTATACCTCACAGCCAGTAGGCCTCAAATTGGAGAAGCGGAACACTTTAACAGCAGGAATATTTGATCACTCCAGGTTCACAGGAGGAGTGTCCAGGCCACCATGATTTTAGGCAAATGAGGGGCAAGTGAGCTTATTTTGGACACTTTCTTAGGCTGTGCCCCTCATAGAAATCTCCAGCCAGAGGTTATGATGAGTGTCTATATGGAAGAAGATGAGGGCCCTGTGGGAGTGTTTTGATTTTAATTGTGGTCATTTTTGTGGTGGTTGGAAGGAATGACTGGTTCCACCTGGGCTTGAACTCTGGCGTGATTCCCCTTAGAGACTGAGTTCTGGAATTGAACTCAGAGAAGTATTGCCATAAATTGTGTTGGGATTTTAGAAGGCCATGCATGAGACTCACCCATGGAAACTGAGATCTAGGCCCAGGGTGTCTTTCCACAAAACAATGGGAACCTCAGCCAGGATATCACATGATTTTATTCTGAAAGATTGGCAGGTATAGTTGAGAGTCAAAACACACGTGGACCTCACATTGTAGGCCTCAATTTGCCTGGCTTCATGTGACCTTTTGGCAACTCTTTGAGAAGCCTTGCCTGTGAGTGTTCTCCAGAGCTTTCATTGAAATGAGCTTTCTCAACACTTAATGGTTCCTGAATGATTTGAAACCCACAGTGCCTCCAACTTAATCTTTGAAAAATGGCTAGATAAATACCATGAAATTTTTGAAATTTCCATGACCAGGTGGCACTGGAGAATCTTTGGAAGTCCTGTGGTTGATCATGTGTATACCAGAGAATGCCTTGTTTTACTGGGTTTTATGAAAATGGTGTAGAACAGAGATGCCAGTAATTTGTATCCTGCTGATTAGTGGGCCTAGAGCAGTGGTGGGCAGGTGTGTGATAAAACACCATGGTGTTGCCATGTGGATCAGCCATTGGCTTCCAAATGGATTATGACTGACATAGTGCAGAAATCAGACACTTATATGTAAAGGCATTTTTTATATGGAGAGGTTTCAGGGCAATGTTCAGAATCAGTTTACTATGGTTATTGGGGCAAGCTGTGTGGGATAGAAGCCTGGTTGGTGCATTCTCCTGCAGACCCTGACCCACCACACGTGACAGAACTCCCTTCAGCACTGTATCCTAGTAGAACTCCTTGTATTTGGTGAAGCAAATACCAAATTCCCATTGCAGCAGCAAGAAACTCCACGAAAAGTGGAGGATGACCAAATGTCTTCACAGTCCACACGAGGAGACACTTAGCCTCCAGTGGCCACAGTTTACATACAAAGAGAGAATTCAGCACTGCTGCCTCATGGTCATTGGAATATAAGAAACCATGTCTTCCAGGTCACATAGATGCAGACCCATTTTGATGGTCTCACTACAAAGGAAGTTAAAGCTCATGACAACAACATATATTTCAAGTGCCCAACCTCAGAGGCAGTTTTCCAAGAAGTCTTAGGCCAGCCGAGCTCCATGTTTGTGGAGTGTTTACACTGTTCTTTACTTTTGGAAACTCCTCTACCACCACCAAGGTTGTGAACTCCCGAGCATATTCCATTCCAGATATGTATTCACAGATTTTCACACTTTTCTACTCTAATTGTGTCTTACTTGGGCCAAGGTAATATCAAGGCATTGTTCTGAATGTGAGTGGGAAGATTTTTGTGTAGCACATATTTACATACACATTCGATTCATTTTTCAATTTTCTATTTGAAATACTGAAACCCTGAAACTAACACATACCCTACTATACTCTGACTAATAATTCTAATATGATGGTGAAAAATAAACCAAACAGAATAGAAATACAAGCAGTTCAGAGGAGGCATGGTGTATTGTTACAATTGCCTTTTGCATTATATAGTGTAGGAGTTATAAATCTAGTCATTTTTTTGTTGAAATAGTTCTACATGTGTTTTTAAAATTAACAAATATGTGAATTCCTGTCTCCCTTTCTCTGTAGCCAATTCAGCACATGTATTTTTATATGCACATATAGAATTCTACCTGGTACCACACGTACATACTTGTGAGGTAACTGAATTGGCAGATGCAAATTGTGAGAAAGGATAACTCCTCCTAAATGCTGTTGGAACTGAAAATTCAACCTATGGGTGAGCTTCCTAGTTGAATAACATTATACATTAATCCATGTTCAGTAAAATGAATATTTTTCGATCTGTGGATTATATATATTTCATGATGAATTTCGATTGGCATATATATTGCTACTTTTTTTCTTTTATTGGTTGCTCAAAACATTAAAAATCTCTTGACATATAATGTTTCATACATTACATTCAAGTGGCTTATGAACTCCCATTTTTAGCCCAAATAGAGATTACAGAATCACATCGATTACACATCCACATTTTTACATAATGCCCTATTAGCTACTGTTGTATTCTGCTACCTTTCCTATACTCTACTATCTCCCCTCCCCTTCCTTCAGATCTTCTCTTTTTTCCCCATCTACTGTAATTTATTTCACTCCATGTTTATTTTCCCATTCCACTCACAACAATATGTAATTTTGTGTAACAATGAGGGTCTCCCTCCATTACCATGCAATTTCCCTTTTCTCTCACTTACCCTCCCACCTCATGTCTCTGTTTAAAGTTAATCTTTTCTTCCTGCTATTGCTCCCTGCTCTGTTCTTAGTTGCTCTCATTATATCAAAGAAGACATTTGGTATTTATTTTTTAGGGATTGGCTATCTTCACTAAGCATAATCTGTTCCAGTGCCATCCATTTTTCTGCAAATTTTATGATTTTGTCATTTGTTAGTGCTGCGTAATACTCCATAGTGTATAAATGCCACATTTTTTTTATCCATTCATCTATTGAAGGGCATCTGGGTTGGATCCACAGTGTATCAATTGTGAATTGTACTTCTATGAAAATCCATGTGGTAGTATCCCTGTATTACTCTCTTTTAAGGTCTTCAGGGAATAGTCAGAGAAGGGCAATAGCTGAATCAAATTGTGGTTCCATTCACAGCTTTCCCAGGAATCTCCATACTGCTTTCAAAATTGGCCACACCAGTTTACAGTCCCACCAGCAATGTACAAGAGTATCTTTTACCCCACATCCTTGCCAGCACTTGTTGTTGTTTGACTTCATATTGGCTACAAATTTACTGGAGTGAGATGGTATCTTAGGGTGATTTTGATTTGAATTTCTCTGACTGCTAGAAATGGTGAGCATTTTATTATGTACTTGATGAATGATTGTATGTCCTCCTCTGAGAAGTGTCTGTTCAAGTCCTTGACCCATTTGTTTATTGGGTTATTTGTTATCTTATTGTCTAATTTTTTGAGTTCTTTGTATATTCTGTATATTAGGCCTCTATCTGAAGTGTGAGGAGTAAAAATTTGTTCCCATGATGTATGCTCCTTATTTACCTCTCTTATTCTTTCTCTTGCTGATAAAAAACTTTTCAGTTTAAGTAGTCCCATTTGTTGATTCTTGTTATTAACTCTTGTGCTATGGATGTCATATAAAGGAATTTGGAGCCCGACCCCATAATATGTAGATCAGAGCCAACTTTTTCTTCTATCAGACACAGAGTCTTTGATTTGATATCTATCACCTTGATCCACTATGAGTTAACTTTTGTGCATGGCGAGAGAAAGGAATTCAGTTTCATTTTGTTGCACATGGATTTCCATTTTTCCCAACACCATTTGTTGAAGATACTATATTTCCTCCATTGCATGCTTTTAGCTCCTTTATCAAATATAAAATAGTTGTAGCTTTTTGGATTAATCTCTGTGTCCTCCATTCTGTACCATTGGTCCACCCGCCTGTTTTGGTACCAGTACCATGCTGGTTTTTTTTAATTAATTTTATTGTAGGTTGTTCAAAACATTTCATAGTTCTTGATATATCATATTTCACACTTTGATTCAAGTGGGATATGAGCTCCCATTTTTACCCCATATACAGATTGCAGAATCACATCAATTGCACAACCATTGATTTACATATTGCCATTCTGGTGACTGTTGTATTCTGTTGCCTTTCCTATCCTCTACTATCCCCCCTCCCCCCTCCCCTCCCCTCTTCTCTCTCTACCTCCTCTACTGTAATTCATTTCTCCCCCTTATATTTTTCCTCCTTTCCCCTCACTTCCTCTTGTATGTAATTTTGTATACCCCTGAGGGTCTCCTTCCATTTACATGCAATTTTCCTTCTCTCTCCCTTTCCCTCCCACCTCTCATCCCTGTTTAATATTAATCTTCTTCTCATGCTCTTCATCCCTACTCTGTTCTTAGTTACTCTCCTTATATCAAAGAAGATATTTGGCATTTGTTTTTAAGGGATTGGCTAGCTTCACTTAGCATAACCTGCTCTAATGCCATCCATTTCCCTCCAAATTCTATGATTTTGTCATTTCTTAATGCAGAGTAACATTCCATTGTGTATAAATGCCACATTTTTTTATCCATTCTTTTATTGAAGGACATCTATGTTGGTTCCACAGTCTTGCTATTGTGAATTGTGCTGCTATGAACATGGATGTAGCAGTGGCCCTATAGTGTGCTCTTTTTAGTTCTTTAGGGAATAGACCGAGAAGGGGAATAGCTGGATCAAATGGTGGTTCCATCCCGAGCTTTCCAAGAAATCTCCATACTGCTTTCCAAATTGGGCGCACCAATTTGCAGTCCCACCAGTAATGTACAAGAGTACACTTTTCCCGACATCCTCGCCAGCACTTGTTGTTGTTTGACTTTCTAATGGCTGCCAATCTTACTGGAGTGTGATGGTATCTTAGGGTGGTTTTTATTTGCATTTCTCTGACTGCTAGAGATGGTGAGCATTTTTTCATATACTTCTTGATTGATTGTATGTCCTCCTCTGAGAAATTTCTGTTCAGGTCCTTGGCCCATTTGTTGATTGGGTTATTTGTTATCTCATTGTCTAATTTTTTTAGTTCTTTGTATATTCTGGATATTAGGGCTCTGTCTGAAGTGTGAGGAGTAAAGATTTGTTCCCAGGATGTAGGCTACCTATTTACCTCTCTTATTGTGTCTTTTGCTGAGAAAATAAATTTTTAGTTTGTGTAAGTCCCATTTGTTGGTTCTAGTTATTAACTGTTGTGCTATGGATGTCCTATTTAGGAATTTGGATCCCGACCCCACAGTATGTAGATCATAGCCAACTTTTTCTTCTATCAGACGCCATGTCTCTGATTTGATATCACGTTCCTTGATCCACTTTGAGTTAACTTTTGCGCATGGTGAGAGAAAGGGACTCAGTTTCATTTTGTTGAATATGGATTTCCAGTTTTCCCAACACCATTTGTTGAAGATGCTAGCCTTCTTCCATTGCATGCTTTTAGCCCCTTTATCGAATATAAGATAGTTGTAGTTTTGTGGATTGGTTTCTGTGTCCTCTATTCTGTACCATTGGTCCACCCGCCTGTTTTGGTACCAGTACCATGCTGTTTTTGTTTCTATTGCTCTGTAGTATAGTTTGAAGTCTGGTATACCTATACAGACTGATTCACACTTCCTGCTTAGCAATGTTTTTGCTATTCTGGGTCTTTTATTTTTCCATATGAATTTCATGATTGCTTTCTCTATTTCTACAAGAAATGCCATTGGGATTTTGATTGGCATTGCATTAAACCTATTGAGAACTTTTGTTAATATCGCCATTTTGATGATGTTAATTCTACCTATCCATGAACAGGGTATATTTTTCCATCTTTTAAGATCTTCTTCAATTCTCTCTTCAGGGTTCTGTAGTATTCATTGTATAAGTCTTACACCTCTTTTGTTAGGTTGATTCCCAAGTACTTTTTTTTTCTGAGGATATTGTGAATGGGGTGGTTGTCCTCATATATATTTTAGAGGATTTGTCGCTGATATACAGGAATGCCTTTGATTTATGCGTGTTGATTTTATATCCTGCCACTTTGCTGAATTCATTTATTAGCTCTAATAGTTTCTTTGTAGACCCTTTTGGGTCTGCTAGGTATAGAATCATGTCATCTGCAAATAGTGATAATTTGAGTTTTTCTTTTCCTATTTTTTTGCCTTTAATTTGTTTTGTCTGTCTAATTGCACTGGCCAGTGATTCGAGAACTATGTTGAACAGAAGTGGTGAGAGAGGGCATGCCTGTCTTGTACCAGATTTTAGAGGGAATGCCTTCAGTTTTTCTCCATTCAGAATGATGCTAGGCTGAGGCTTAGCATTGATTTCTTTTACAATATTGAGGTATGTTCCTGTTATCCCTAGTTTTTCCAGAGTTTTGAACATAAAGGGATGCTGTACTTTGTCGAATGCTTTTTCCGCATCTATCGAGATGATTATATGGTTCTTATATTTAAGCCTATTGATGTGGTGAATAACATTTATTGATTTTCGTATATTGAACCAACCTTGCATCCCAGGGATAAATCCTACCTGATCATGGTGCACAATTTTTTTGAAATGTTTTTGTATCCGGTTCGCGAGAAGTTTATTGAGCATTTTTGCATCTAGGTTCATTAGAGATATTGGTCTGTAGTTTTCTTTCTTTGGAGTGTCTTTGTCTGGTTTAGGAATCAGGGTGATGTTGGACTCATAGAATGAATTTGGAAGTTCTCCCTGTTTTTCATTTTCCTGAAATAGCTTGAAAAGTATTGGTATTAGTTCCTCTTTAAAGGTTTTGTAAAACTCTGCTGTATACCCATCCGGTCCTGGGCTTTTCTTAGTTGGTAGTCTTTTGATGGTTTCTTTATTTCCTCAGTTGATATTCGTCTGTTTAGGTTGTCAATATCCTCCTAACTCAATCTGGGCAAATCATATGACTTAAGAAATTTATCGATGCCTTCACTATCTTCTAATTTATTGGAGTATAAGGATTCAAAATAATTTCTGATAATCTTCTGTATTTCTGAAGTGTCTGTTGTGATATTGCCTTTTTCATCCCATATGCGAGTAATTTGAGTTCTCTCTCTTCTTCTCTTCATTAGCGTGGCTAAGGGTCTGTCAATTTTATTTATTTTTTTCAAAGAACCAACTTTTAGTTTTGTCAATTTTTTCAATTGTTTCTTTTGTTTCAATTTCATTAATTTTTGCTCTGATTTTAATTATTTCTTGTCTTCTACTTTTTTGCTGTTGTTTTGCTCTTCTTTTTCTAGGACATTGAGTTGAAGTATTAGATCATTTATTTGTTGGTTTTTTTCTTTTTTTAAGGAATGAACTCCAAGCAATAAATTTTCCTCTTAGAACTGCTTTCAATGTGTCCCATAGATTCCGATATGTTGTGTCTGTGTTTTCATTAATCTCTAAGAATTTTTTAATATCCTCCTTGATGTCTTCTATAACCCATTTATCATTCAGTAACCTATTTTTCATTCTCCAATTGATGCATGATTTTTCCTTACTTCTTTTATCGTTGATTTTCAATTTCATTTCATTATGTTCAGATAAGATGCATGGTATTATCTCTACTCCTTTATATTGTCTAAGAGTTGCCCTGTGACATAATATATGATCTATTTTTGAGAAGGATCCAAGTGCTGCTGAGAAAAAAAGTGTAACTGCTTGATCTTGGGTGGCATATTCTATATATGTCAATTAAGTCTAGGTTATTAATTATGTTATTGAGTTCTATAGATTCCTTATTCAACTTTTCTTTGTAAGATCTATCCAGTGGTGAGAGAGGTGTGTTGAAGTCTCCCATGACTATTGTATGGTGGTCTATTAGACTCTTGAACTTGAGAAGAGTTTGTTTGATGAACATAGCTGCACCATTGTTTGAGGCATATATATTTATGATTGTGATGTCTTGTTGGTGTATGGTTCCCTTGAGCTGTATGTAGTGTCCCTCTTCATCCCTTTTGATTAACTTTGGCTTGAAATCTATTTTATTTGATATGAGTATGGACACTCGTGCTTGTTTCCGAAGTCCATAAGGGTGATATGATTTTTCCCAACCTTTCACCTTCAGTCTATGTATGTCTTTTCCTATCAAATGCGTCTCCTGAAGGCAGCATATTGTTGGGTCTTGTTTTGTGATCCATTCTACTAGCCTGTGACTCTTAATTCGTGAGTTTAAGCCATTAACATTTAGGGTTATTATTGAGATATGGGTTGTTCTTCCAGTCATATTGGTTTATTTATGTTACTAAACATGGTTTGTTTTCCTCTTTGATTATTCCCCCTCTTTACTGTACTCCCTCCTGCTGTTGGTTTTCATTGTTATTTTCCATTTCCTCTTCCTGCAATGTTTTGCCGAGGATGTTTTGAAGAGATGGTTTTCTAGCTGCAAATTCTTTTCACTTTTGTTTATCATGGAAGGTTTTAATTTCATCTTCCATACTGAAGCTTAATTTTGCTGGATACACAATTCTTGGTTGAACCCATTTTCTTTCAGTGTTTCAAATATGTTATTCCAGGATCTTCTAGCTTTCAGAGTCTGTGTTGAAAGATCAGCTGTTATCCTGATTGGTTTACCCCTAAATGTAAACTGCTTCCTTTCTCTTGTAGCTTTTAAAATTCTCTCCTTATTCTGTATGTTGGGCATCTTCATTATAATGTGTCTAGGTGTGGATCTCTTATGATTTTGCACATTCGGCGTCCCGTAGGCTTCTAGGATATGGGATTCTGTCTCATTCTTCAAGTCTGGGAAGTTTTCTCGTATTATTTCATTGAATAGATTGCTCATTCCTTTTGTTTGGAACTCTATACCTTCCTGTATCCCAATGACTCTTAAGTTTGGTCTCTTTATGTTATCCCATATTTCTTGAATGTTCTGCTCATGGTTTCTTAACAGCTTTGCTGAGCTGTCTATGTTCTTCTCCAGTTGAAATACTTTGTCTTCATTTTCTGATGTTCTATCTTCTAAGTGTTCTACTCTGCTGGTAGTATTCTCAATTGAGTTTTTAATTTGGTTTATTGTTTCCTGCATTTCCAGGATTTCTGTTTGTTTGTTTTTTATAACCTTGATCTCCCTGTATAATTGATCTTTTGCTTCTTGTATTTGTTTATGTAATTCATTTTCGAAGTGGTCGAAGTGGTCTTTCATTGTCTGATTATGCTGTCTAATGTCTTCCTTGAGATTCCAGATAATCTGAAGCATGTATATCCTGAATTCTTTATCTGACATTCCATCTGATGCAGATATTACCTCTTCTAAAGTTGAGTTGACCTGCATTACTTGTGGTCCTTTCTTTCCTTGTCTTTTCATATTGATCGCGTTTCTTTCTGTTTGGTGAAACAGTTGTGTTATTGATTTTCCCCCTATATATTTATATTGCTCTTGTATAGTTGCAAAGTCTCCCTCGCAGGCTTTGGCGGTGGTTCTGCCCCTCCTCCAATTGGGGCAATGTGCCTACTACGCCGGCAGGCTGCTGTGCATCTACTTTCGGTGGGCCTGTTCTTTCGGTGGTCACAGGTTCGCCTACCTTGCAGGCGTGAGCAGCGGCTCTGCACCTCCGCTGGCCGCTAGGCCTGTTCTGTCTGTCGTTTGCAGGTCTGTCTACCTAACAGGTGCTGGTGGCGGCTCTGCGGCTCCCCCAACCGGGGTGATGTGTCAGACGGCCACTGGGCCTGTTGTGTCAGTGGTCACGGTATCGCCTACCTTGCAGGTGGGTGGGGCAGCTGTGCCCCTCTGCAGGTTTCTGGGCCTGACCTGCCGGTGGGTCCCAGGTCATTCATTTTTTAGTTCTAGTAGTTTTTGTACACCTTTTTGTGTCTTCTATGTATAGAATAATGTCACCCGAAAATAGTGATAATTTGTGTTCTTATTTTCCTATTTTTATGCCTTTTATTTCTTTAGTATGTCTAATTGCTCTGGCCAGTGTTTCGAGAACTATATGGAATAGAAGTGGTGAGAGAGGGCATCCCTGTCTTGTTCCAGATTTTAGAAGAAATGCCTTCAATTTTTCTCCATTCATAATGATGCTAGCCTGAGGCTTAGCATAGATAGCTTTTACAATGTCGAGGTAACTTCCTGTTATCCCTATTTTTTCTAATGTTTTGAACATAAAGGGATGCTGTACTTTGTCAAATGCTTTTTTTGCTTCTATTGAGATGATCATATGGTTCTTATCTTTAAGTCTATTGATGTGGTGAATAACATTTATTGATTTCCGTATATTGAACCATCCTTGCATCCCAGCTATGAATCCTACTTGATCATGGTGCATAATTTTTTTGATGTGCCTTTGTATTCGATTCACCAGAGTTTTATTGAGGATTTTTGCATGTAGGTTCATCAGATATATTGGTCTGTAGTTTTCTTTCTTTGAGGTGTCTTTTTCTGATTTCGGAATCAGCGTGATGTTGGCCTCATAGAATGAATTTGGAAGAGCTCCCTCTTTTTCTCTATGCTGAAATATCTTTAAAAGTATTGGTATTAAATCTTCTTTAAATGTTTTGTAAAACTCCACTGTATAGCCATCCGTTCCTGGGCTTTTCTTGGTTTGTAGTCTTTTGATTGCTTCTTCTGTTTCATCCATTGACATTGGTCTGTTTAAATTGTGTGTATCCTTCTGACTCAGTCTGGGAATATCATATGACTTAAGAAATTTATCGATGTCTTCACTATATTCTTTTTTATTGGAATATAGGTTTTCTAAATAATTTCTAATTGTCTTCTGTATTTCAGAAGCATCTGTTGTAATATTGCCTTTTTCATTCCATATGTTAGTAATTTGAGTTCTCTCTTTTCTTCTCTTCATTAGCATGCCTAAGGGTCTGTCGAACATATTTATTTTTTCGAAGAACCACCTTTTAGTTTTGTTATTTTTTTCAATAGTTTCTTTTGTTTCAATTTCGTTGATTTCTGCTCTGATTTTAATTATTTCTTGCTTTCTGCTACATTTTTTGTGGTTTTGCTCTTCCTTTTCTAGGGCTTTGAGTTGAAGTGTGAGCTCATTTATTTGTTCGTTTTTACTTTTTTTCAGGAATGACCTCCAGAAGATGAATTTCCCTCTTAAAACTGCTTTCATTGTGTCCCATAGATTCTGATATATTGCGTCTGTATTTTCATGTATCTCTAAGAATTTTTTGATTTCCTCCTTTATATCTTCTGTAACCCACTGATCATTCAGTAACATATTGTTCATTTTCCATGTGATGTAGGATTTTTCCTTCCTTTTTTTTATCATTGGTTTCCAGTTTCATTCCATTATGATCAGAAAAAATTCATGGTATTATCTCAACCCCTGTATATTTACTGAGGGTTGCCCTATGACATAATATATGGTCTATTTTTGAGAAGGATCCACGTGCTACTGAGAAAAAAGTATATCCACTTGATGATGATTGATATATTCGATATATGTCAGTTAAGTCTAGGTTATTGATTGTGATATTGAGTTCCATAGTTTCTTTATTCACTTTTGTTTGGAGGATCTGTCCAATGGTGAGAGAGGTGTGTTGAAGTCACCCATAATTATTGTGTTGTGGTCTATTTCATTCTGGAACTTGAGGTGAATTTGTTTTTTGAACATTGCAGCACCATTATTTGGTGCATAAATATTGATAATTTTTATGTCTTGTTGATGAATGGTTCCTTTTCACAGTATATAATGTCCTTTCTTATCCCTTTTGATTAAATTAGTCTTGAAGTCGATTTTATTCGATATGAGCATGGCCACCCCTGCTTGCTTATGGGGAGCGTTGCATGGTATATTTTTTCCAAAACTTGCACCTTCAGCCTGTGTATGTCTTTTCCATTCAGATGTGTCTCCTGGAGGCAACATATTGTTGGATTCATTTTTAATCCAAGTTACCAGCCTATGTCGCGTTATTGGAGAGTTTAAGCCATTAACATTTAGAGTCACTATTGATATATGGTTTGTACTGCCGCTCATGATTGATGATTCATTTTTTTTTTTTAATTTAGTTTGTTTCTCCATGATTAGCTTTTGCCCCACCCTCAGTCATTACTGAGGCACTTCCCACTGATCGTTTTGGTTGTTGATTTTCATTTCTTCTTCGTGTATTGTTTTGCTCAAGATGCTTTGCAATGCTGGTTTTCTGGCTACAAATTCTTTTACCTTTTGTTTATCATGAAATATTTTTATTTCATCGTCATACCTGCAGCTTAATTTTGCTGGATACAGAATTCTTGGTTGGCATTCATTGTCTTTCAGTGTTTGAAATACGTTGTTCCAGGATCTTCTCGCTTTCAGCGACTGTGATGAAAAATCCATTCTCAACCTTATTGGTTTACCCCTTAATGTAATCTGCCTCCTTTCTCTTAGAGCTTTTAATATTTTCTCTTTGTTTTGTATATTGGATATCTTCATAACAATGTGTCTTGGTGTTGGTCTACTGTGATTTTGTGTGCTCCGTGTCCTGTAAGCATGTCCAATTTGTATATCCATTTACTTTGTATTTCTGGAAATATTTCTGTAATTATTTCATTCAATAGATTACTAATTCCCTTAGTTTGAATCTGTGTACCTATCCAGATGACTCATTAATTTTTTTTTATGTTATCCCATATCTCTTGGATGTTTTACTCATGATTTTTTACCAGCCTTTCTGTGTTGGCTAGATTCATTTCAAGATGATATATTTTGTCTTCATTATCTGACATTCTGTCTTCTACTTGCTCCACAGTGTTAGTGATACTCTCAATTGACTTTTTAATTTGGTTTATCGTTTCCTTCATTTCTAGAATTATTGTTTGATTTTTTTATAATCTCTATCTCCTGATAAAGATGCATAACTTCTTCTTTTATCTGTTTATGTAATTCATTTTCAATGTGTTCTTTCACTGTTTGGATTTGCTGTCTCGTATCCTCTTTAAGTTTCAATTCCATCTGTCTAAGGTATTCCTTGAGTTCTTTATATGACCATTTTTCTGATGACTATAGGTCCTCCTGAATATTTTGGCTGTCCTTCGTTGTTTGTACTTATTTTCTTCCTTGATTTTTTGTGCTGCTCATGTTACTTCTTGCTCTGTTTGACTTTTGAGTTACTGCTTACTCTTATAAATTTATTTGATGCTTGGAAGAAAAGATATTAGAAGGAAAGGGAAGAAGTCACTAAAGAGAATGAGAGTAGGCAGGTAGAATTTGAGGAAGGGGAAATCAGAAAATTGAAAAGAAATGATAAGACTAAAGAAAAAATAGAAAAGAAAGAAAGAAAGAAAAAAATTTAAAAATAATGATCATTTAAAAGATGTAAATTAAAGTTTAAAATAATAATAATAATAAAATAAAAATATTTAAAAAATGAAAACATATTAAAAAGTTAAAGTACAACAACAAAAAATATGAATTTACATAAAGAATCTAAACCCCACACTCAGTAGGTCTCAAGTTGGAGAAGTAGAGCAGTATTAACGCCAGGCCTATTTTTTCACTTCTGTTTCACAGGAAGGCAGTCCAGGCAACCCTGATGTTAGGCAAATGAGGGGCAAGGGAGCTTATTTTGGACACGGACGTGGGCTGTGTACCTCATGGAAACCTCCAGCCGGAGATTATGATGAGTGTCTACATGGAAGAAGATGAGGGCCATGTTGGGGTGTTTTGGTTTTAACTGTAAACATTTGTATGGCAGTAGGAAGAGATGACTGGGTACACCTGGGCTTGAACTCTTGTGTGATTCAACATAGAGACTGAGTTCTGGAATTGACCTCAGAGAAGTATTGCCATGGATTGTGTTGGGCTTTTAGAAGGCCATGCATGAGAGTCACCCTTGGAAAGTGAGATCTACGCCCAAGTTGGCTTTCCACAGAGCAAAGGGAATCTCAGCCAGGATATCACATGATTTTATTCTGAAAGACATGGCAGCCATAGTTGAGAGTGAAAACACACATGGACCTCACATTGTAGACCTCAATGGGCCTGGCTTCATGTGACCTTTTGGCCACCCTTTGGGAAGCCTTGCCTCTGAGAGTTCTCCAGAGCTTTCATTGAAATGAGCTTACTCAACATTTAATGGTTAATGAATGAATTGAAACCCACAGTGCCTACAACTTCTTCCTTGAATAATGGCTAGATGAATACCATGAAATTTTTGAAATTCCCAAGACTAGGTGTCACAGGAGAACCTTTGGATGTCCTCTAGCTGATCATGAGAATACAAGACATTGCCTTTATTGACTGGGTTTCGTGAAAATGGTGTATAACAGAGATGCAAGTAAGTTGGAACCTGCTGAGTAGTGTTCCTAGAGCCGTGGTGGGCAGGTGTGTGATAAAATATCTCTGGTGTGGCCATGTTTATCTGCCATTGGTGTCCAAATAACTTGTGACTGACATTTTGCAGCCAGTAGACCCTTATATGTAAAAGAATCTTGTTATATGGAGAGGTTTCAGGGCAATGTTCAGAATCAGGTTGCTATGGTCAATGTTGCAAGCTATGTGGGATAGAAACCTGGTTGGTGCATTCTCCAGCAGAACCCAACCCACCACAACTGAAAGAACTCCCTACAGCACTGTGTCCCAGTTGAACTCTTTTTATTTCATGAAGCAAATACCACACTCCTAGTGCAACAGCAAAAAACACCACAAAGAGTGGAGGATGACCAAATGGCTTCACAGTCCAGATGAGGAGACACTTGCCCTCAGTGGCCACAGTTTACCTACAAAGAGAAAATTCAGCACTGCTGCCTCATGTTCATCGGAAAATAAGAAACCATGTCATCCATGTCACATAGATGCAGACCCAGGTTTGATGGTCTCACTACAAAGGAAGCTAATGCTCCTGACAACAAAATATATTTCAAGTGCTCACCCTCAGAGGTAGTTTCTCCAGATGTTTGGCCAGCAGAGCTTCATGTTTGTGGAGTGTTTACCCTGTCCCTTACTTTTGGAAACTCCTCTACCACCTCCAAATTTGTGAACTCCTGAGCATTTTCTATAACAGGTATGTATTCACAGATTTTCTAACTCTTCTCCTCTAATTGTGTCTTACATGGGGCGAAGGTAATGCCAAGGCATTGTTCTGAATGAGAGTGGGAAGATTTTTGTGTAGCACATATTTGCATACACATTGGATACATTTTCCAATTTTCCATTCGAAATACTGAATCCCTGACACTAACAAATTCCCTTCTAGACTTTTACTTCTAATCTTAATATGATGGAGAAAAATAACCCAAACAAAATAGAAATACAAGAGGTTCACAGGAGGCATGGTGTATAGTTGGACTTGCCTTTTCTATGATAAATGGTAGGTGCTATAAATCTAGCAAATTTAAATTGAAACAGTTCTTTATGTATTTTAAAAGTTAACAAATATGTGAATAACTGTCTCCCTTTCTCTGTAGTCTATTCAGCACATGTATTTTTTTATGCACATATTGAATTCTACCTGGTATCACACATACATTTTGTGAGGTGGCTGACTTGGCAGATACAAACTGTAAGAAAAGATCACTCCTACTAAATGCTGTTGGAACTGAAAATTCAACATATGGGTCAGCTTTCTAGTTGAACAACATAAATTGATGTTCAGGAAAATGAGTATTTTTGGATCTGTGGATGATATATATTTCATGGTGAATTTCAATTGGCATACATAATGCTACTTTTTAATGTCTCTCTCTGTGTGTGTATCTATCTATCTATCTATCTATCTATCTATATATATATATATGTATTCACTCTCCAGATTTTTCAAAATATGAAATGTATTTGTCTTATTTTACACTCCCTAAATTCATTCATATTTATGTATGTGGATTTATAATTAACTTTTCACAAGTTTTTCTCAGAAATATTCATCCACCTGAAATACATATTCGTTTCCAGTACTGAAAACTAACTTCAGGGGATCATATGATGGCAGCGAAAGGAGTGCATCAACCCCATATACAGCATCACTGTGCAAGAGAATAACGAATTTCCAGCAAAATTTGGGTGCTCCAAAACCTAGTGGAAGTATTTCCATCTCATGAGGATTAGCTACGGGGCTCAAACGTGAGTGATTTGTCCGCATGGAGCGTCATGCTGCTTATTCAGCAAATCGCCCTGCGGCTAGAGTCTGTGGCGCATGCTGGCAAACAATGAGATAGCAACACAAATATTCAGTGGTGCGGATTCTGTGGGCTCCTGCCAGCTGTACAATCACTGTGCTCATTGCTGAATTCTGGGTTTGAAACCGGGGAAGGACGCGGTCCAATTCGGTTTTCCACACCAGTCAGACCACAGAGGAAGCCAGGGGCCACCATCTTGGAGAGCTGACGTCACCATTCCTGTTTTCAACTCATAGCAGCTCATTCAGCTATAGAACAGGTAATCTCAGGCTGCCATTCGCCTGTGTCTCGGAGACAAATTACTCAGGCCTGTTGCTATCAGAACATACACCAAGCCCAGAGCGGCCGAATTCTGGCTCCTGGAACTGATCAGGCCCAGGGCTAAAGAACCCGCGGAAACTCCTTCTCGGTCTAGGTCTTGCTGAATACTGTGGAGGTAAATACCTACCTAGCCTTCATAGGCAGTGGCAACAGGATTGATACGGGGCTTGTGAGGGCTGGTCAGGACTCACCCATTGCTTTGGTCCTCCGGCAAAGGGAACGAAATGCTGCCATTCACATGGGATACCAACATGTTAGAGATCTGATGTCATCACAAAGTGGTGGAGGAGATAACTTCATCGATACCAGCGGTGACAGAAACAGTTGGTCTCCTGGTAAAAAAAGTGAGTCACAAACACCCGAGTCTCTCTCACTTTGTCTTCAAGCCAGAGGGGCAGAGCAGAGCCGCCGCCCATGCCCGGCACAGGCCCAGCGACGTGCAGGCGTGGTAGTCATGCCATCCCAATGGGAGTAGTGACAGAGCAGAGCTGCCGCCCGTGCCCGGAACAGGCCCATCAACCAGCAGGCGTGGTAGTCACGTCACCCCAATTGGAGTAGGGGCAGAGCAGAGCCACCGCCTATGCCCAGAACAGGCCCAACGACCCTCTGGTGTGGTAGACACGGCACCCCTATTGGAGTAATGGCAAAGCAGAGCCTTCTCCCGCGCCCAGTACAAGCCCAGCGGCCCACCAGCGTGGTTGTTAGGTCACCCCAATAGGAATAGGGGCAGAGCAGAGCCACTGCCCAAAACAAAACAGTTTCAACAAGCAGAGAGAAACGCGAGCAGTATGAAAAGACAAGGAAAGAAAGGACCACAAGCAATGCAGGTCAACACAACTTTAGAAGAGGTAATAGCTGCATCAGATGGAATGTCAGATAAAGAATTCAGGATACTCATGCTTTAGATGATCTGGAGTCTCAAGGAAGACATTAGACAACAAAATCAGACAATTAAAGATCACTTCGACAATGAATTACATAAACAAATCCAATAAGCAAAAGATCAAATATATAGGGAGATAGAGGTTTTAAAAACAAACAAACAGAAATCCTAGAATTGCAGGAAGGAATAATCCAACTTAAAAACTCAATTGAGAATACTACCAGGAGAGTAGAACACTTAGAACATAGAACATCAGACAATGAAGACAAAGTATTTCAACTTGAAAAGAACATAGACCACTCAGTAAGACTGTTAAGAAACCACGAGCAGAATATCCAAGAAATATGGGATAACATAAAGAGGCCAAACTTAACAGTCATTGGGATACAGGAAGGTATAGAGGTCCAAACCAAAGGAATGAGCAACCTATTCAATGAAATAATACGAGAAAACTTCGCAGACTTGATAAATAAAACAGAATCCCAAGTCCTAGAAGCCTACAGAACGCCGAATGTGCAAAATCATAAGAGAGCCACAATTAGACACATTATAATGAAGATGCCCAACAAACAGAAAAAAGAGAGAATTTTAAAAGCTACAAGAGAAAGAAGCAGATTACGTTTAAGGGTAAACCAATCAGGATAACAGCTGATCTTTCAACACAGACTCTGAAAGCTAGAAGATCCTGGAATAACATATTTCAAACACTGAAAGAAAATGGGTTCCAATCAAGAATTGTGTATCTAGCGAAATTAAGCTTCAGTATGGAAGATGAAATTAAAACCTTCCTCGATAAACAAAAGTGAAAAGAATTTGCAGCTAGAAAACCATCTCTTCAAAACATCCTCGGCAAAACATTGCAGGAAGAGGAAATGGAAAATAACAATGAAAACCAACAGTGGGAGGTAGGACATTAAAGGGGGGAAAATAATCAAAGAGGAAAACAAACCATGTTTAGTAACATAAATAAACAAATATGGCTGGAAGAACAACCCATATCTCAATAATAACCCTAAATGTTAATGGCTTAAACTCACCAATGAAGACACACTGGCTAGTAGATTTGAACAAAAAACAAGACCCAACAATATGCTGCCTACAGGAGATGCATTTGATAGGAAAATGCATACATAGACTGACAGTGAAAGTTTGGGAAAAATCATATCACTCATATGGACTTCGGAAACAAGCAGGAGAGTCCATACTCATATCAAATAAAATAGATTTTGAGCCAAAGTTAATCAAAAGGGATAAAGAGAGACACTACATACTCCTCAAGGGAACCATACACCAACAAGTGACAGCAATCATTAATATATATGCCCCAAACAATGGTGCAGTAATGTTCATCAAACAAACTCTTCTCAAGTTCAAGAGTCTAATACACCACAATACAGTAATCATGGGAGACATGAACACACCTCTCTCACCACTGGACAGATCTTCAAAACAAGGAATAAGGAATAAGGAAACTATAGAACTCAATAACACAATTAATAACCTAGACTTATTTGAGATATGTAGAATATAACACCCAACATCAAACAGTTACCTTTTTTCTCAGCAGCACATGTATCCTTCTAAAAAATGATCATATATTATGTCACAGTGCAACTCTTAGACAATATAAAGGAGTACAGATAATACCATGCATATTATCTGATCATAATGGAATGAAACTAAAAATCAATGATAAAAGAAGGAAGGAAAAATCATGCATCACTTGGAGAATGAACAATAGGTTACTGAGTGATCAATGGGTTATAGAAGACATCAAGGAGGAAATTTAAAAATTCTTAGAGATAAATGAAAACACAGACACAACATATCGGAATCTATGGGACACATTGAAAGCAGTTCTAACAGGAAAATTCATTGCTTGGAGTTCATTCCTTAAAAAAAGAAACAACCAACAAATAAATGATCTCATACTTCATCTCAAAATCCTAGAAAAAGAAGACGAAAGAAACAGCAAAAGAAGTAGAAGGCAAGAAATAATTAAAATCAAAGCTGAAATTAATGAAATTGAAACAAAAGAAACAATTGAAAAAACTTGACAAAAGTAGAAGTTGGTTCTTTGAAAAAATAAATAAAATTGACAGACCCTTAGCCATGCTATGAAAGAGAAGAAGAGAGAACTCAAATTACTAGCATAAGGGATTAAAAAAGAAAATATCACAACAGATATTTCTGAAATACAGAAGATAATCAGAAATTATTTTGAATCCTTATACTCCAAACAAATAGAAGACAGTGAAGGCATCGATAAATTTCTTAAGTCATATGATCTGCCCATATTGAGTCAGGAGGATATAGACAACATAAACAGACCAATATCAATTGAGGAAATAGAAGAAACCATCAATCCACTACCAACTTAGAAAAGCCCAGGAGCGTATGGGTATACAGCAGAGTTTAACAAAACCTTTAAAGAGGAACAAATACCAATATTTTTCAAGGTGTTTCAGGAAATTGAAAAAGAGGGAGATCTTCCAAATTCATTCTACGAGGCCAAGATCACCCTGATTCTTACACCAGACAAAGACACTTCAAAGAAAGAAAACTACAGACCAATATCTCTAATGAACCTACATGAAAAAATCCTCAATAAAATTCTGGCGAATTGGATACAAAAACATATCAAAAAAATTGTGAATCCTCATCAAGTAGGATTCATCCGTGTGATGCAAGGCTGGTTCAATATACGGAAATCAATAAATGTTATTCACCACATCAATAGACTTAAAAATAAGAACCATATGATCATCTCGGTAGATGCAAAAAAAGCATTCAATAAAGTACAGCATTCTGTTATGTTCAACATTCTAGAAAAACTAGTGATAAGAGGAACATACCTCAATATTGTAAAAGTAATCTATGCTAAGCCTCAGGCTAGCATCATTCTGAATGGAGAAAAATTGAAGGTATTTCCTCTAAAATCTGGAACAAGACAGGGATGCCCTCTCTCACCACTTCTGTTCAACATTGTTCTCGAAACACTAGCCAGAGCATTTAGACAGACGAAAGAAATAAAAGGCGTAAAAATTGGAAAAGAAGAACTTCAATTATCAGATCACATGATTCTATGTCTAGCAGTCCCAAAAGGGTCTACAAAGAAACTAATAGAGCTAATAAATGAATTCAGCAAAGTGGCAGGATATAAAATCAACATGCATAAATCAAAGGCATTCCTGCATATCAGCGACAAATCCTCTGAAATAGAAATGAGGACAACCACTCCATACACAATATCCTTAAAAAAATAATAATAATTAGGAATCAACCTAACAAAAGATGTGAAAGTCTTATACAATGAAAACTACAGAACCCTAAAGAGAGAAATAGAAGAAGATCTTAGAAGATGTAAAAATATATCCTGTTCATGGATAGGCACAACTAATATCATCAAAATGGTGATATTACCAAAAGTTCTCAATAGGTTTAATGCAATGCCAATCAAAATCCAAACGGAATTTTTTCTAGAAATAGAGAAAGCAATCATGAAATTCATATGGAAAAATAAAAGACACAGAATAACAAAAACAACACTAAGCAGGAAGTGTGAATCAGGCGGCATAGCGATACCAGACTTCAAACTATACTACAGAAAAATAGTAACAAAAATACCATGGTACTGGTACCAAAACAGGCGGGTGGACCAATGGTTCAGAATAGAGGACACAGAAACCAAGCCAGGAAACTACAACTATCTTATATTTGATGGAGGGGCTAAAAGCATGCAATGAAGGAAAATAGCATCTGCAAAAAATGGTGCTGGGAAAACTTGGAATCCATATGTAACAAAATGAAACTGAATCCCTTTCTCTCGCCATGCACAAAAGTTAACTCAAAATGGATCAAGGAGCTTGATATCAAATCAGAGACATGGCGTCTGATAGAAGAAAAAGTTGGCTACGATTTACATACTGTGGGGTCGGGCTCCAAATTCCTGAATAGGACACCCATAGCACAAGAGTTAATAACTAGAATCAACAAATGGGACTTACTCAAACTAAAAAGTTTTTTATCAGCAAAAGGAACAATAAGAGAGGTAAATAGGGAGCCTAAATCCTGGGAACAAATCTTTACTCCTCACACTTCAGATAGAGCCCTAATATTCAGAGTATACAAAGAACTCAAAAAAATAGACAATAAGATAACAAATAACCCAATAAACAAATGGGCCAAGAACCAGAACAGACACTTCTCAGAGAAGTACATACAATCCAAAAACAAGTACATGAAAAAATGCTCACCATCCCCAGCAGTCAGAGAAATGCAAATCAAAACCACCCTAAGATACCATCTCATTCCAGTAAGATTGGCAGCCATTATGACGTCAAACAACAACAAGTGCTGGTGAGGATGTGGAGAAACAGGTACACTTGTACATTATTGGAAGCACTGCTAATTGGTAGAGCCAATTTGGAAAGCATTATGGAGATTTCTTGGAAAGCTGTGAATGGAACTACCATTTGACCCAGCTATTCCTCTTCTTGGTCTATTCCCTAAAGACCCTAAAAGAGCATGCTACAGGGACACTGCTACATTGATGTTCATAGCAGCACAATTCACAATAGCAAGACTGTGGAACCAACCTAGATGCTGTTCAATAGAAGAATGGATAAAAAAATGTGGCACTTATACACAATGGAGTATTACTCTACTTTAAAAAATGACAAAATCATAGAATTTGCAGGAAAATAGATGGCATTAGAGCAGATTATGCAAAGTGAAGCTAGCCAATCCCTAAAAAACAAATGCCAAATGCCTTCTTTGATAAAAGGAGAGTAACTACGAACAGAGTAGGGATGAAGAGCATGAGAAGAAGATTAATATTAAATAGGGATGAGAGGTGGGAGAGAAAGGGAGAGAGAAGGGAAATTGCATGGAAATGGAAGTAGACCCTCAGGGTTATACAAAACTACATAAAAGAGGATGTGAGGGGAAAGGGAAAAATAATACAAAAGGGAGAAATTTATTACAGTAGAGGGGGTAGAGAGAGGAGAGGGGAAGAGAGCGGAGGGGAGGAGGGATAGTAGAGGATAGGAAAGGCAGCAGAATACAATAGACACTAGTATGGCAATGTGTCAATCAATTTATGTGTAACTGATGTGATTCTGCAATCTGTATACGGGGTAAAAATGGGAGTTCATAACCCACTTGAATCAAAGTGTGAAATATGATATATCAAGAAATAAATAATGTTTAGAACAACCATAAAAAATTAAAAAAAAAAAGAAAACTAACTTCGGTGAATGAGGCACTCGAATCCTAATATTTCTACAGTAACTGACCAAGTTTAACATCAATGCAAGTAGATTCCAATGGGACATGATGTGTATTTTTACGTTAATTTTTATTCAAAACTGATACATTACAATTTCATCAGTTTATGCACATCATAGGATATATATTTCATAAAAAAATTAGCAAATTTATAGGCATTTGTTTCACTTTCAATCACTTCCTGCTTCAAAACACATGTATTCCTCCATATTTCTTGACTGGTCTTTGCATGAGAATTCTTTCCGAACACATTATTTTCGATTTCCATAATCACTTTTGAAGCAAACTTCACACACTCTTCATGATAAATCAAAACACTAATATTACCATTAGATGTATAACTGGTTGGAATGAATGAATATATATCAATATAAGATTTATTGTATATTTTCAGATATCAATTCAATCCATTATTTAAAGTTGGAACCAGTTATATTATTTATTCACAGTATGGTGTATTCATGCTTAATTTCTATATTCATGGACACAGGGTACACCTCTTTGTACCCCCAATACAAATTTTACGTCTTCAGTATATTGCTCCCAGAAATGGTAGTAGAAATACTCATGTCACCTGATCTACATATAGATTTTATCAGAGTAATATTCTGGACAAAAAATGTAAAGGTCACACTTATGATTGTACCAAAGACTAAATGGAAAGCGATCATGGATTACTAAAAACATCCTTGTCCAGGTTGCCTAATGCTCTCAAATGTCAATCCTATTGGTTACTACATATTTGTTTCTTCCTAAGATTATATATTCAAACTCAACCCTGGTGAAAATGTCTACTCCTATCACTCACTTAATACTTTGCCTGATTTCATAATGTCTCTATTGATATCTGCTTTTCTACATATTTTCCCAATTTCATCATAGTGACTGACTCTTCATATGTGCTGACATTTACATTCACTCTCTATCCGAAACCCTATAGCTAAAGAATTTTTAGTCCCAATCCTACACTCACTCTTCTTCCTAAACCTACCGACTATCTTCCTAATTCTACTGACTATCCCTTTGGATTGGATGTTCTCTTCTACATTCAAACATCCAAGGTACAAGGTCCTATGCCATTGTATATCAAATTGTCTGAGACATCTTTGCAGAATATAATTCAAAACTAAGTATCCCAATTAAGGGCCCAATGCCCTTCTGGGCTTCAAATCATACCTAGATTTCTGTTTTCATACTTATATTTCACCTCGATATTCTTGTAAATATCGCAGGTTCCCAATACCATTATTTATCACACAGAATGATTGCTAACCCAAATCGAACCTGTTATTAAGCCTAAACATACACTGTTTCCTCAATCTCATTTTACAGAAGAGCAGGGATAGAGTCGTTCTAACAATACAGGAAAGTAGGGGACATTCCACCTGCTGAGAACATCAAAGGTCCATTCAGAAATGATACCTGGAGAAGATGTAGGCAGCTATGAAGGACCTGAGAGAGCAAAAGTCATCTTCCATGGCAAACAACCTGGTCAGGATGAAGGGATGTGTCTGAATCAGCCTCTCTCTTTATATTGTAGAGAAGATGGACCAAACCAGGCCTGTGTGGAGAGCTACTGCTGGGTGCCTATGGTTGACATACCATTCTACCTTGTGAAAGTGTCACAGGAAGTAGGGGCAGCCTCCATCTCATGGGACACTTGGAAGCAACTGTTAGGACAAAGTGGTTGCCAAGGCAGTGACCTCATTCAGTTCCAAAGAAAGTGATATACCTCATTTCCTTGGTGATGGAACTCTCTGAACTTTGTATCAAAGAATCCAGGCACCCCGAGGCAGCCCCAGTCCCAGTGGACTCACTTGTTTGGATTTACCAAGGACAGAGTCAGTCTTTCTTGGTACCTACCGATGTGAGGATGGCCAAATGCCAGGAGAGCTCTGAAGAGGGACCTTTCCAGAAGAAGCAGGTAGTGGCTCACCCCTTTTTCTTGACAACTTCACAGAGTTGGACAAGGAAACCAGATCTGAGAGAGGTCAGGCCATGTTCTGAGAACAGGTAGGAAAGTTGGTTTGTTTGGTTTGGAGTGGATTGTTTTTAGTAAGTCGTTTGACCAGGCGAGTGTTTCTATGTCTGTGTATCCCACTGTGTCCATTGTTGTAGACATTAGAAAAGAGAATGCATTAATGGATGCGTCCAGTCTACTATAAATCTTCCCATAATTCATCCTGCCCAATTTATGAATGGACTGCAGCTTGTCTTATCGAGAGGCAACACATTCTATCTTCCTAAGTTCCTGTTTTCTTCCTGAATTCTGGCCACTCTCCAGAATAGGCTCATGGTTTTGTGTCCAAGATATGCACCACTACAAGCTCTGTGACATGGCCATGTACTGGATAGTGGAAGAGAATGGCCAGCCTTTCAGAAAACTCAGATATCAGTGTGAACAGAAATGTCTCAGTGGAAAAACCCCGCTTTGGGCCTTTTGCTTACCTATTGTTCTGTTGCACTGAATGTCAGGAAAGACTTGGTCTCAGGCCACCCCGTTGTGAAGCCTGAAGAAAGAGTTTTCAAATGGAAATGAATGGGCATCACCTGTGGCTCTTTGCTTAATTGCTTTGGAAAGGGATGTGGCTGAATTAGCCTCTTGGCCTGTGTGTGGCTGTGTCTTACATTCTCAGCACCTGATGGATCTAAAGAATGATCCCATGTGTGCATCAAAAACCATAATGGCAAAAAGATCAGTCATTGTGGATGAAGTCTCTTGCCTTCCTCTGTTAGGTTCCTGACCTCTGTCAAGTGAGAAAATGGATTCTTTGGGTCAAAAGAGTTCCTCAAAGCCCTGCAGAGGTGTTTGGGTTTCGCATGACTCCAAATCACAAAGAATATATACCTGAAAATTAGTAGGCCTCAAATTGGAGAAACAGAGCATTATTAATGACAGGCTTATTTGATCACTCCTGGTTCACAGGAAGGGTGTCCAGGCCACCCTGACTTTAGGCAAATGAGGGGCAAGTGAGCTTATTTTGGACACTTTCTTGGGCTTCGCCCCTCATGAAAATCTTCATCCAGACATTATGATGAATGACAATATGTAAGAAGATGAGGGCCATGTGGGAGTCTTTTCGTTTTAATTTTGGTCATTTGTGTGGCGGTTGGAAGAAATGACTGGGTCCACCTGGGCTTGAACTCTGGTGTGATTCCCCTTAGAGACTGAGTTGTGGAACTGACCTTAGAGAAGTATTGCATTGAATTTTGTTGGGATTTTAGGAGGCCACGCATAAGAGTCACCCTTGGAACTGAGATCTAGGCCCAGGGTTGCTTTCCACAGATTTTTCAATTTCTGAAAGAAGTGACCTCACCTCACTTCCTTGGTGATGGAACTCTCTGATCTTGGGATCCAGGAATTCAGGCAAAAAAGCCAGGGCCAGTTTCAGTCCGAGTGGTCTCATTTGTTTGGATTTACCAAGGACAGAGTCAGTCTTTCTTGGTACCTACTCATGTGAGGATGGCCAAATGGCAGGAAATCTCTGAAGACGGGCCTTTCCTGAGAAAACAGGTAGTGGCTCACAGCTGGCTCCTGACAATTAAATAGAGTTGGCCATGGAGTCCAAATCTGAGACAGGAGTGGCCATTTCGGGGGAACATAGTATGGCCCATAAGTCAGAGGACACTCAAGTTAGTCAAAGACCTACTTGGCAGAAGAAGGTGCCTTTGTAGGTTTGGTTGTGGTTTTGTGGTTTTGTCTCATGTTCTGAAAATAGGCAGGGAAGTCGGTTTGTTTGGTTTGGAGTGAACTGTTTCTAGTAAGTCGTTTGGCAAGGCGAGTGTTTCTATGTCTGTGTATCCCACTGTTATCTATGGTTGTAGACATTAGAAAAGATATTGGATCAATGGATATGTCCTGTTTAGTAGAAAGCTTCCCAGAATTCATCCTGCACAATTTATGAATGGACTGCGGCTTGCCTTATCAATTGGCTACACCTGCTATCTTCCTAAGTTCCACTTTTCTTCCTGAATTCTGGCCACTCTCTAGAATAGGCTCACGGTTTTTTGTGCAAGATATATACCACCTCCAAGCTCTGTGACATGGCCATGTACTGGATAGCTGAAGGGAATGGCGAGCATCACAGAAAACTCAGAAATCACTATGACCATTAAAGACTCAGTGGAGAAACCATGCTTTCGGCCTTTTGGTTACCTATTGTTCTGTTGCCCTAAATGTCAGGAAGGTCTTTGCCTTAGGCCACCCCTTTGTGAAGCCTGAAGAAAACAGTTTTCAAATGGAAATGAATGGGCATCACCTGTGGCTCTTTGCTTAATTGCTTTGAAAAAGATGTGTCTCATTCAGACCATTGGCCCTGTGTGAGGCTGTTGCTTAGTTTCTCATCACCTGATGGATCTAAAGAAAGATTCCATGTGTACATCCAAAACCAAAGTGGCAAAAAGAGCAGTCATTGTGGATGAAGTCTCTCGTCTTCCTCTGTAAGGTTCGTGACCTCCATCAAGTGAGAATAGGGATCCTTTGTCTCAAATGAGTTCCTCAAAGCCCTGCAGATTCTATCCCATAGGTGCTTGGGTTTTATCATGACTCCAGTTCACATAAAGAATCTAAAACCCACAGTCAGTAGTCCTCAAATTGGAGAAGCGGAGCAGTATTAATGGCAGGTCTATTTGATCACATCTTGTTCACAGGAAGTGTGTACAGCCACCCTCAGTTTAGTCAAATTAAGGGGCACGGGAGCTTATTTTTGACACTGGCTTGGGCGGAGCCCCTTATGGAAACCTCCAGCCAGAAGTTATGATGAGTGTCTATATGGAAGAAAATGTGGGTCATGTGGGAGTGTTTTGGTTTTAATTGTGGTCATTTGGGTGGTGGTTGGAAGTGACGACTGGGTCCACCTGGGCTTGAACTCTGGTGTTATTCCCCTTAGATACTGAGTTGAGGTACTGACCTCAGAGAAGTATTGCCATGAATTGAGTTGGGATTTTAGGAGGCCACGCATGAGATTTGCCCTTGGAAACTGAGATCTAGGCCCAGGTTGGCTTTGCACAGAGCACTTGGAATCTCAGCCAGGGTATCACATAATTTTATTCTGAAAGACTTGGCAGCCATAGTTGAGAGTCAAAACACACATGGACCTCACATTGTAGACCTCAATGTGCCTAGCATCATGTGATCATTGGCCACTCTTTAGGAAGCCATGCTTATGAGAGTTCTCCAGAGCTTTCATTGAAATGAGCATCCTCACCATTTAATGTTTCCTGAATGAAGTGAAACCCACAGTGCCTTCAACTTCATCCTTGAAAAATGGCTAGATAAATACCGTGAAATTTTTTTAAATTTCCATGACCAGGTGGCACTGGAGAACCTTTGGATATCCTGTTGCTGACTATGAGTATACCAGACAGTGCCTGATGGACTGGGTTTCCAGAAAATGGTGTAGAACAGAGATGCCAGTAATTTGGAGCCTGCTGAGTAGTGGGCATAGAGCTGCAGTCGGCAGGTGTGTGATAAATCATCTGTGGTGGAGCCATGTGGATCTTCCATTGGCTTCCAAATTGCTTGTGACTGACATGGTGCAGCGAGCAGACCCTTATATGTAAAGGCGTATTTTTATTTCTAGAGGTTTTAGGGCAATGTTCAGAATCACGTTGCTATGGTCAAGAGGCAAGCTATTTGGGATAGAACCTTGGTGGGTGCATTCTCCTGCAGACCCTGACCCACCACACGTGAGAAACTCCCTCCAACACTTTGTCCCAGGTGGACTCCTTGTATTTTGTGAAGCAAATACCAAACTACCAGTGCAGCAGCAAGAAACACCACAAAATGTGGAGGATGACCAAATGGCTTCCCAGTCCACACGGGGAGACACTTAGCCCCCAGTGACCACAGTTTACCTACAAAGATTGAATTCAGCACTGCTGACTCATGTTCATTGGAACATAAGAAACCATGTCCTCCAGGTCACATAGATGCAGACCCAGCTTTGATGCTCTCATTACAAAGGAATCTAAAGCTCCTGACAACAACATATATTTCAAGTGCCCAACCTCAGTGGTAGTTTCTGAAGAAGTCTTTAGGCCAGCAGAGCTCCATATTTGTGGAGTGTTTACCCTGTCCCTTACTTTAGTAAACTACTCTACCACCTCCAATGTTGTGAACTTTTGAGCATATTAAATTCCAGCTATGTATTCCCAGATTTTCTAACTCTTCTCCTCTAATGATGTATTACTTGGGGCGAGGGTAATGTCAAGGCATTGTTCTGGAAGAGAGTGAAATATTTCTCCATGTGTTTTTTTTTTTCAATTATTTTATTTCATATTATTTTTTTATTTTTTTAATTGGGTGTTCAAAACATTACAAAGCTCTTGACATATTATATTTCATACATTAGATTCAAGTGGGTTATGAACTCCCATTTTTATCCCAAATACGGATTGCAGAATCATATGTGTTACACATCTGCATTTTTATAATGCCCTATTAGTAACTGTTGTATTCTGCTACATTTTCTATCCTCTAGTATCCCCACTCGCCTCCCATCTTCTCTCTCTACCCCATCCACTGTAATACATTTATATCTTTGTTAATTTTCCCATTCCCCTCACAACCTCTTATATGTAATTTTGTGTAACAATGAGGGTCTCCCTCCATTACCATGCAATTTCCTTTATCTCTCTCTTTACGACCCCCACCTCATGTCTCTGTTTAATGTTGATCTTTTCTTCCTGCTCTTCCTCCCTGCTCTGTTATTAGTTGCTCTCATTATATCAAAGAAGACATTTTTATTTGTTTTTTAGGGTTTGGCTAGCTTCACTAAGCATAATCTGCTCTAGTGCCATCCATTTCCCTGCAAATTCAATGATTTTGTCATTTTTTAATGATGCATAATACTCAATGGTGTATAAATGCCACATTTTTTTATCCATTCATCTACTGAATGGCATCTGGGTTGGTTCCACAGTCTAGCAATTTTGAATGGTGCTGCTATGAACATCAATGTGGCAGTATCCCTGTAATATGCTCTTTTAAGGTCTTCAGGGAATAGTCTGAGAAGGGCAATAGCTGGGTCAAATGGTGGTTCCATTCCCAGCTTTCCCAGGATTCTCCATACTACTTTTCAAATTTGCCACAACAGTTTGCAGTCCCACCAGCAATGTACAAGAGTACCCTATTCTCCACATCCTCGCCAGCACTTGTTGTTTGACTTCATAATGGCTGCCAATCTTACTAGAGTAGGATGGTTTCTTAGGGTGATTTTAATTTGCATTTCTCTGACTGCTAGAGATGGTGAGCATTTTTTCATTTACTTACTGATTGATTGTATGTCCTCCTCTGAGTAGTGTCAGTTCAGGTCCATGGCCCATTTTTTGATTGGGTTATTTATCATCTTATTGTCTAATTTTTTGAGTTCTTGGTATACTCTGGATATTAGGGCTCTATCTGAAGTGTAAGGAGTAAAAATTTGTTCCCATAATTTAGGCTTCCTATTTACCTCTCTCATTTTTTATGCTGCTGAGAAAAAACTTTTCAGTTTAAGTAAGTCCCATTTGATGATTCTTGTTATTAACACTTCTGCTATGGGTGTCCTGTTAAGGAATTTGGAGCCCGGCCCCACATTATGTAGATCGGAGCCAACTTTTTCTTGTATCAGATGCAGAGTCTCTTATTTGATATCTAGCTCCTTGATCCACTTTGAGTTAACTTTTGTGCATGGCAAGAGGAGGGGATTCGGTTTCATTTTGTTGCAAATGGATTTCCATTTTTTACAACACCATTTGTTGAAGATGCTATATTTCCTCCATTGCATGCTTTTAGCTCCTTTATCAAATATAGCATAGTTGTAGCTTTGTGAATTAGTCTTTGTGTCCTCTATTCTGTATCATTGGTCAACCTGCCAGTTTTGGTACCAGTGCCATGCTGTTTTTGTTAATATTGCTCTGTAGTATAGTTTTAAGTCCGGTATCACTATACCGCCTGATTCACACTTCCTGCTAGAATTGCTTTTGCTATTCTGGGTCTTATATTTTTCCATATGAATTCCATGATTGCTTTATCTATTTCTACAAGAAATGCCATTGGGATTTTGATTGGCATTGCATTGAACCTATAGAAAACTTTTGGTAATTTCGCCATTTTGATGATGTTAGTTCTGCCTATCCAGGAACAGGGTATATTTTTCCATCTTCTAAGATCTTCTTCTACTTCTCTTTTTAGGGTTCTGTAGTTTTCATTGTATAAGTCTTTCACCTTTTTTGCTTGGTTGATTTTCAAGTATTTAATTTTTTTGAGGGTATTGTGAATGGAGTGTTTTTCCTCATTTCTGTTTCAGGAGGTTTGTCGCTGATATACAGAAATGCCTTTGATTTATGCGTTTTGATTGTATATCCTGCCACTTTGCTGAATTCATTTATTAGTTCTAGTAGTTCTTTTGTAGACCCTTTTGGGTCTTCTATGTATAGAATCATGTCACCAGGAAATAGTGATAATTTTCGTTCTTATTTTCCTATTTTTATGCCTTTGATTTCTTTCGTCTGTCTAATTGCTCTGGCCAGTGTTTTGAGAACTATATTGAATAGAAGTGGTGACAGAGGGCATCCCTGTCTTGTTCCAGATTTTAGAGGGAATGCCTTCAATTTTTCTCCATTCATAATGATGCTAGCCTGAGACTTAGCATAGATAGCTTTTACAATGTCGAGGTTAGTTCCTGTTATCCCTATTTTTCTAATGTTTTGAACATAAAGGGATGCTGTATTTTGTCAAATGCTTTTTCTGCATCTATCGAGATGATCATATGGTTCTTATCTTTAAGTCTATTGATGTGATGAATAACATTTATTGATTTTCGTATATTGAACCATCGTTGCATACCAGGGATGAATCCTACTTGATCCTGGTGAACAATTTTTTTGATGTGCCTTTGTATTCGATTAGGCAGATTTTTATTGAGGATTCTTGCATCTAGGTTAATCAGATATATTGGTCAGTAGTTCTCTTTCTTTGAGGTGTCTTTTTCTGGTTTTGGAATTAGGGTGATGTTGGCCTCATAAAATGAATTTGGCAGAGCTCCCTCTTTTTCTATTTCCTGAAATAACTTGAAAAGTATTGGTATTAATTCTTCTTTAAAGGTTTTGTAAAACTCCGCTGTATAGCCATCCGTTCCTGGTCTTTTCTTGGTTGGTAGTCTTTTGATTGCTTCTTCTATTTCATCCATTGATATTGGTCGGTTTAAATTGTGTGTATCCTCCTGACTCAGTTTGGGCAAATCATATGACTTAAGAAATTTATCGATGTCTTCACTATTTTCAATTTTATTGGAATAATGGTTTTCAAAATAATTTCTAATTGTCTTCTGTATTTCTGTAGCATCTCTTGTGATGTTGCCTTTTTCATCCCATATGTTAGTAATTTGAGTTCTTTCTCTTCTTTTCGTCTTTAGCATGGCTAAGGGTCTGTTGATCTTATTTATTTTTTCGAAGAACCAACTTTTAGTTTTGTTAATTTTTTCAATAGTTTCTTTTGTTTCAATTTCCTTGATTTCCACTCTGATTTTAATAATTTCTTGCCTTCTGCTAAATTTGCTGTTGTTTTGCTCTTCCTTTTCTAGGGCTTTGAGATGAAGTGTGAGCTCACTTATTTGTTGGTTTTTCCTTGTTTTTCAGGAATGACATCCAGGCGATGAATTTCCCTCTTAAAACTGCTTTCATTGTGTCCCATAGATTCCGATATGTTGTGTCTATAATTACATTTATCTTTAAGAATTTTTTGATTTCCTCCTTTATGTCTTCTGTAACCCATTGATCATTCAGTAACATATTGTTCATTTTCCATGTGATGTAGAATTTTTCCTTCCTTCTTTTATCATTGATTTCCAGTTTCATTCCATTATGATCAGATAAAATGCATGTTATTATCTCCACACCTTTATATTTACTGAGGGTTGCCCTATGGCATCATATATGGTATTTTTTTGAGAAGGATCCATGTGCTGCTGAGAAAAAAGTATATCCACTTGATGATGGTTGATATATTCTATATATGTCAGTTACATGTTGGTTATTGATTGTGATATTGAGTTCTATACTTTCTTTATTCAACTTTTGTTTGGAGGATCTGTCCAATGGTGATAGATGTGTGTTGAAGTCACCCATAATTATTGTGTTGAGGTCTATTTCATTTTGGAGCTTGAGGAGAATTTGTTTCATGAACATCGTAGCACCATTATTTAGTGCATAAATATTGATAATTGTTATGTCTTGTTGGTGAATGGTTCCTTTTAACAGTATATAATGTCCTTCCTTATCCCTTTTGATTAACTTAGTCTTGAAGTCGATTTTATTTGATATGAGGATGTCCACCCCTGCTTGCTTATGAGGATAAGTGTGCATGGTGTATTTTTTCCCAACCTTTCACCTTCAGCCTGTGTGTCTTTGCATTTCAGATGTGTCTCCAGGAGGCAACATATTGTTGGATTTGTTTATTTAATCCAAGTTACCAGCCTATGTCGCTTTATTGGAGACTTTAAGCCATTTACATTCAGAGTTACTATTGATGTATGGTTTGCACTGCCAGCCATGTTTGATTATTTATCTTTTTTTAAATTTAGTTTGTTTCTCCATGGTAAGTTTTCACCCTGCCTCTGTCATTACCAAGGTACTTCCCACTGATGGTTTTGGTTGTTGTTTTTCATTTCTTTCTTGTGTAGTGTTTTGCTCAAGACGCTTTGTAAAGCTTGTTTTCTGGCTTCAAATTCTTTTAGCTTTTGTTTATCATGAAAGATTCTTAATTTATTGTCGTACCTGATGGTTAATTATGCTGGATACATAATTCTTGGTTGGCATCCATTGTCTTTCAGTGTTTGAAATACGTTTTTCCAGGATCTTCTCGCTTTCAGCATCTGTGATCAAATATCCGTTGTTAACCTTATTGGTTTACCACTGAATGTATTCTGCCTCCATTCTCTTGTAGATTTATTATTTTCTCTTTGTTCTGTATATTGGATATCTTCATAACAATGTGTCTTGGCATTCGTCTACTGTGATTTTGTGTGCTCTTGTCCTGTATGCATCTACAATTTGTATATCCATTTCCTTTTTTATTTCTGGAAAGTTTTCTGTAATTATTTCATTCAGCAGTTTTCTCATTCCCTTGGTTTGAGTCTCTGTACCTTCCTCTATCCTGATGACTCGTAAGTGTGGTTTTATTTATGTTATCCCAAATCTCTTGGATGTTTTTCTTGTGATTTTTTTGCCAGCCTTTCTGAGTTGGCTGGACTCGTTTCAAGATGATATATTTTGTCTTCATTATCTGACGTTCTGGCTTCTACTTGCTCCACTCTGTTAGTGATACTCTCAATGGAGTTCTTAATTTGGTTTATCATTTCCTTCATTTCTAGAATTATTGTTTGATTTTTTTTATAATCTCTATCAACTGATAAAGATGCTTAACTTTTTCTTTTATATGTTTATGTAATTCATTTTCAATGTTTTCTTTTACTGTTTGCATTTTCTGTCTCGTATCTTCTTTACGTTTCCATTCCATCTGTCTAAGGTATTCCTTGAGTTCTTTATATGACCACTTTTCTGATGAATCCTGGTCCTCCTGAATATTTAGGGTGTTCTTCGTTGTTTGTTCTCCTTTTCTTCCTTGCTTGTTTATGCTGCTCATGTTACTTCTTGTTCTGTTTGACTGCTGAGTTACTGTTTACTCTTATAAATTTATTTGATGCTTGGGAGGAAAGATTTTAGAAGGGAAGGGAAAAAGTCACTAAAGAGAATGAGAGTAGGCAGGTAGAATGCAAGGAATTGGAAATAAGAAAATTGAAAAGAAATGAAATACAATAGAAAAAATAGAAAATAAAGAATGAAAATGATTTTTTTTTAAAAAAATGATAATGATAATATAAAATTAAAATTAAAATTTTAAAAAATAATAATAACAAAATAGGGGAGGGGAGGGGGGATTGTAGAGGAAAGGAAAGGCAGCAGAATACAACAGTTACTATTATGGTATTATGTAAAAATGTGGATGTGTAACCCATGTGTTTCTGCAATCTCTACTTGGTTTAAAAAAAGGAGTTCATAACTCACTTGAAGCTAATGTATGCTAATGTATGAAATATGATATGTCAAGAGCTTTGTAGGGTTTTGAACAACCAATAAAAAAATAAAATAAAATAAAATTATTTTGCCATTTAAAAAAAAAAAAAAAAGAAAATAATTTTGAAGTTTATCTATGATCCAGGGGCAAGTTAAATGAAACAGTTTCCAGTTGTTAAGTCACCAAAAAATTTATTATTTCATGTGTTATTTATTTGCTTTGTAGTATGTTTAAATTTTATTTTTGGAAAGTTTTTAACCTTATTAAATTTGTTTATTTGTTGTGGGGGAAACAATTGTATATAGGTTAAGTATTGTTTATCAAAAATGCTTAGAACAAGAAGCATTTCAGATTTTGGATTTTTTTGGAATTATGGAATATTTATGCACACATAATCTTGGGGATAAGACTCAAGTGTAAATATGAAATTCATTTATATTTCATACATGCCTTAGACCCATAGCCTGGAGGAAATTTCATACAACATTTTTAGTATACCTGCATTTTGATTGTAACCTGTCAAATGAAGCCAAGTAGGAAACTTTTCACTTGTCACATTCCAGTACTAAAACACGTTAGATTTGGCATTTTGGATTTGGGATTTGGGGATTAGGGGTGCCCAGTTTCCAGAGAGCAAATTCTATTTTTCTACTAAAGTAAACTCATTTATCATAGTAAGTTGTCCTAAGTTAATTATCTTTGTATCCACAAAATTCCTAAAACTTATTGTGGTGCCTATATTTCTCCTTAAAATCATATTTCAAACATTTAATCTTGCTTCATTGAATAAAAACAAATCATATTTTCATCTAATTTTTAGATTCTTTAATTAATTAACACAATTGCTGTCTTATTAAAGGTTCTTTCACTTAAAATACATATTTTACATTGATATTAATAATAGATGTTCTGGAATTATCAATAAAATTTTTATACAATAGCTTTTGCTCCCTGTATTTTCAAACACCACTTAACTTGTGTGTTTGTTTTGCAAACAACTTAGAGCTGATTTTGTATTTTTACTTCAAATGACATTTTCTACACACTTTCATTTATTTTTTATAATTTATTCTTTTTTACTAGTTTTTTTAGTTGTTGATGGATCCTTATTTAATTAATTAATTTATATGCAGTGCTGAGAATCCAACCAGTGCCTCACACATGCTAGACAAGTGCTCTACCACTGAGCCACAACTCTAGCCCACTCCAGTTTATTCTTAAAATTCACATTTTTTTTAGTTTATGTATAGGTATTTTTTTATTGGCTCTACACAGCACTGGTATACTATCATATTTCTTTTTTTAATTGGTTCTTTTTATACATAACATTAAGATTATACATAACATTAAGATTCATTTTGGCATAATTATAAAAGCATGAAATATAATTTGCTCTAATTCAGTCCCCAGTACTTCCTCTTTTTCTCCTTTCCTCCCTCTTTCTGTTCCCTTCCCTCCACTCTACTGATCTTTCCGCTATTTACTTTTAGTTTCGGGGGATTGTGCAGGTGTGTGTTGTGTGTATACATAATGGTGAGATCCAATACGTTTTTTTCCCTTTCATTTGTTGTTTTATGGTAATACCGTGTGATTATTTTAATAGTGTTTAAGTTCTTTTATGAGGATTTAGGAAAATAAAAGCAATAAATTTGTGTTCTCAGATGGTCATCATGAACCGGAAAAAAAATAAAATAAAATAAAAAAATTTAAAACATTTTTTAAAAGTTAAAGAACAGCAACAAAAAAATGAAAATAAAAGAAAACAAAAAAAAACAAAACAAAACAAAAACAAAAAAACAAATTAAAATAATAATAATAACAATAAATGCAGTCATAGATTGCAATAAACTTCTTTTCCAGTAGGTAGAGCTGTGCCCACTGGGCCAAGCTTCTCTTTTCAATAAGTGGGAACCAATCACTGTGCAGCAGCTCTTCCTCCCAGACTGGGTGGGTGTCCAATCCTGAGTGCCTAGGGCCTTCTTTTGTGTTTCCTCAATCCAGGCCCCACTCACCTGTGACACTCACCACAATACTGGCTACATGCCAGGTCTGCTGCTCCTAGGAGCCCTGTTTTCATGAACGCCTGGGAACACTCTCCCTGTTTGTCTCCCTCAGACCCTAAGTTTGTAGAGCTTAGGCCTGAGAACCCCCAGCGAATTTGCTTGCACTCCGGAAGCCATGCCCCCGGAAGCTGGAGCAAGAGACTTCAGTTTTCAGCACTGGTGGGAGCGGTGGCCTGGAGGTCTGCACCACGAGTCCCGTGCCACTCCTAATTCCCTCAGTCTGGCTATCGCGCTCAAGGGAGAGCTGGGAGGGGCTCTTAAGATTTCCCCACAAGTTTGCAAATTTACAGGAATTTGTTTCACTTTCAATCACTTCCTGCTTCAGGACACATGTATTCTTCCATGTTTCTTGACAGGTCTTTTCATGAGAGTTCTTTCAAGACACATTACTTTCAATTTCCATAATCACTTTTGAAGCAAAACTCACATAAACTTTATGATGAATTATAACTCTGATATTACCATTAGATGTATGACTGGTTGGAATTAATGATTGCATAACGATATAGGATTTCTTATATATTTTCAGATAAAAATTCAATCCATTATTTAAAGTGGAACGAGTTATATTATTTATTCACAGTATGGTCTATTCATGCATTATCTCTATATTCATAGACGCAGTGTACACTTCTTTATACCCCCAATACTAATTTATATGTCTTCAAAATATTGCTCCCTGAAATGTTGGAAGAAATTCTCATGTCACCTGATCTACTTATACATTTAATCACAGATATATTCGGAACACAAAATGCAAAGCTCACACTTATGTTTGTACCAAAGCCTAAAAGGAAAGTAAACATGGATTACTAAAAACATCCATGTCCAGCTTGCCTAATGCTCTCAAATATCAATCCTATTGGTGACTACATATTTGTTTCTTCTTAAGATTATATATTCAAACTCAACCCTACTGAAAATGTCTAATCCTATCCCTCACTTTATACATTGCCTGATTTCATTATGGCTCTATTTCTATCTGTTTCTTACATATTTTCCCCAGTTCATCATTGTGACTGATTCTTCACATGTGCTGACATTTACATTCACACTCTAATCGATAACCTATTGCTAATAAACGTTTGTTCCTAATCCTATACTCATTCTTTTTCTAAACCTACCGACTATCTTCCTAATCCTACTGACTATCCTTTTTTGACTGGATATTCTCTTCTACATTCAATCAAGCAAGGTACAAGGTCTTATGCCATTGTATATTGATCTATCTGAGACCTCTGTGCAGAATGTAATTTTATTCTAAGTATCACAATCAAGGGTCCAATGCCCTTCTGGGCTTCAAATGTTACCTAGATTTCTAGTTTCACACTTATATTTCACATATATATTCTAGTAAATATCGCAGTTTCAAATACCATTATTCATTCTGCAGGATGATTCCTAAACCAAATCCAACATGTTATTGAACCTAAACATACACTGTTCCCTCAATCTAACTTTACAGAAGAGCAGGGACAGAGTTGGTCTTACAATACAGGAATGTAGGGGATCTTCCACCTGCTGAGAACCTCAAAGGTCCATGCAGACATGATCCCTGGAAAAGAGGTAGGCAGCTATGAAGGACCTGAGAGAGCAAAAGTCATCTTCCATGGCAAACAACCTTGTCAGGATGAAGGGGTGTGTCTGAATCAGCCACTTTCTTCTTAATGTAGAGAAGATGAACCAAACAAGGTCTGTGTGGAGAGCTGTTCCCGTGTGTCTATGGTTGATATACCATTCTAACTTGTGACAGTGTCACAGGAAGTAGGGGCAGCCTCCATCTCATGGGACCCTTGGAAGCAGCTATTAGGACAAAGTGTTTGCCAAGGCATTGACCTCATTCAGTTCCTGAAGGAAGTGACCTACCTTACTTCTTTGGTGATGGAACTCTCTGAACTTGGGATCCAGGAAGCCAGGCATCCAGAGCCAGTCCCAGTCCCAGTACCAGTGGGCTCACTTGTTTTGTTTTACCAATGACAGATTCTGTCTTTCTTGGTACCTACTGATGTGAGGATGGCCAAATATCAGGAGAGCTCTGAAGACGGGCCTTTCCTTAGTAAGTAGGTAGTGACTCACCGCTGGCTCCTAACAACTACACAGAGTTGGCCAAGGAGACCAGATCTGCCACAGTACAGGCCATTTCGGGTGAACATAGTAGGGCCCGCTAGTCAGAGGACACTCTGGATATTCAGAGACTTACTTGGGGGAAGGAGGTGCTTTGTGTTTGTGGGTGTGAGTTTGTGGTTTTGTCTCATTTTCTTAGAATAGGTAGGAAAGCTGGTATGTCTGGTTTGCAGTGGACTGTTTCTAGATAGTCTTTTGACAAGGCAAGTGTTTCTATGTCTGTGTATAACACTGTGTCCGTGGTTGTAGACATTAGAAAAGAGAATGCATCAATGAATGTGTCCTGTCTAGTAGAAAGCTTCCCAGCATTCATCCTGCCCAATTTATGACTGCACTGCAGGTTGCCTTATCGATGGGCAACACCTACTATCTTCCTAAGTTTCAGATTTCTTCCTGAATTCTGACCAATCTGCAGAATAGTCTCATGGTTTTGTGTCCAAGATAGGTACCACCCCAAGCTCTGTCACATGGCCATGTACTGAATAGCTGAAGGTAATGGCGAGCTTCTTAGAAAACTCAGATATCAGTGTGACCAGGTAAGTCTCAGTGGAGAAACCATGCTTTGTGCCTTTTGCTTACCTATTTTTCTGTTTCACTGAATGACAGGAAGGTCTTTGCCTCAGGCCACCCTTTTGATAAGCATGAAAAAAACAGTTTTCATATGGAAATGATTGGGCATCACCCGTGGCTCTTTGCTTAATTGCTTTGAATGGGATGTGTCTGAATCAGCCTCTTGGCCCTGTGTGAGGCTGTGGCTTATATTCTCAGCACCTGATGGATATAAAGAAAGATCCCATGTGTGCATCCAAAACTAAAATGGCAAAATTCAGTCATTGTGGATGATGTCTCTCTCCTTCCTCTATTAGGTTGCAGACAATCATCAAGTGAGTATAGGGATCCTTTGGGTCAAATGAGTTTTTCAAAGCCATGCAGAGGTGCTTGGGTTTTCTCATGATTCCACTTCACATAAAGAATCTAAACCCCACAGTCAGTAGGCCTCAAATTGGAGAAGCAGAGTAGTTGTAATGGCAGGCCTATTTGATCACTCCTGGTTCACAGGAATGGTGTCCAGGCCACCCTGACTTTAGGCAAATGAGGGCCAAGGGAGCTTATTTTGGACACTCTCTTGCGCTGCACCCCTCATGGAAATCTCCAGCCAGAGGTTATAATGAGGGTCTATGTGGAAGAAGATGAGGGCCATGTGGGAATGTTTTGGTTTTAATTTTGGTAATTTGTGTGGCAGTTGGAAGGGATGACTGGGTCCCCCTCGGCTTGTACTTTGGTGTAATACTCCTTAGAGACTGAGTTGTAGAACTGACCTCAGAGAAGTATTGCCATGAATTGTGTGGGGATGTTAGGAGGCCACGCATGAGAGTCGCCCTTGGAAACTGAGATCTAGGCCAAGGGTGGCTTTCCACAGAACACTGAGAATCTCAGCCAGGATATCACATGATTTTAGTCTGAAAAACTTGGCAGCCATAGTTGAGAGTCAAAACACACATGGACCTCACATTGTAGACCTCAATGGGCCTGGCTTCATGTGACCTTTTGGCCACTATTTGGGATGCCTTGCCTGTGATTGTTCTCCAGAGCTTTCATTGAAATGAGCTTCCTTAACATTTAATGGTTCCTGAATGAATTGAAACCCACAGTGACTACAACTTCTTCCTTGAATAATGACTAGATAAATACCATGAAATTTTTGAAATTTCAATGACCAGTTGGCACTGGAAAACCTTTGGATGTCCTGATGCTGATCATGAGTATACCAGACAGTGCCTTGATTGACAGGGTTTCATAAAAATGGTGTAGAAAAGAGATGCCAGTTAGTTGGTGCCTGCTGATTAGTGGGCCTAGAGCAGTGGTGAGCAGATGTGTGACAAAACATCTGTGGTGAGGCCACGTGGAACTGCCATTGGCGTCCAAATGGCTTGTGACTGATATGGTTTCAGCCAACAGACCCAATAGGTAAAGGCATCTTGTTATATGGAGAGTTTTCAGGGAAATGTTCAGAATCTGGTTGCTATGGTCAAGGGGGAAAGCTATGTGGGATAGAAGCCTGGTTATTGCATTCTCCTGCAAACCCTCACCCACCACACGTGACAGAACTCCCTCCAACAATGTGTCCCAATTGACCTCCTTTATTTCGTGAAGCAAATAGCAAACTCCCAGTGCAGCAGCAAGAAACACCACTAAAAGTGGAGGATGAACAAATGTCTTCCCAGTTAGCACAGGGAGAAACTTAGCCCCAGTGTCCACAGTTTAGCTACAAAAAAAGAATTCAGCACTGCTGCCACATGTTCAATGAAAAATAAGAAACCATGTCTTACAGGACACATATATGCAGAACCAGCTTTGATGGTCTCTCTATAAAAGAACTAAATCTCCTGAAAACAACATGTATTTCAAGTGCCCAACCTCAGAGGCAGTTTCTCAAGAATTTTTTAGGCCAGCAGAGCTCCATGTTTGAGGAGTGTTTACCTTTTGCCTTACTATTTTGAACTCTGCTACCACATCCAAGGTTGTGAACTCCTGAGCAAATTCCATTCCAGATATGTATTCACAGATTTTCTAACTCTTCTCCTCTAACTGTATCTTACTTTGGTAAAAGATAATGTCAAGGCATTGTTCTGGATGAGACTGGGAAGATTTTGTGGTAGCACATATTTGCATAGACATTGGATTCATTTTTCAATTTCCCTTTAAAACACTGAATCTCTAACCCTAACCAATTCCAAACTAGACTCTGACTACTAATCCTAATATGATGGAGAACAATAACAAAAAACAGAAAAGAAGTACAAGCAGTTCAGAGGAGGCAAGGTGTATACTTGGACTTGCCTTTTGCATAATATAGGGTAGGAGTTATAAATCTTGCAAACTTTTTTTTGAAATAGTTCTCCATGTGCTTTTAAAGTTAACAAATATGTGAATTCCTTTCTCCCTTTCTCTGTAGCCTATTAAGCACATGTATTTTTATATGCACATATAGAATTCTACCTGGTACCACACGTACATTCTTGTGAGGTGGTTGACTTGGCAGATACAAATTGTGAGAAGAGATCACTCCTCGTAAATGCTATTGGAACTGAAATTTCAAACTATGGGTGAACTTTCTAGTTGAACAACATTATACATAAATCCATGTTCAGTATAATGAATATTTTTGGATCTGTGGATGATATATATTTCATGATGGATTTTGATTGGCATATATATTGTTAGTTTTTAATGTCTCTCTCTCTGTCTCTCTGTCTCTCTCTCTGTCTCTCTCTCTCTCTCTCTCTCTCTCTCTATATATATATATATATATATATATATATATATATATATATATACTCTCCAGATATTTCAAAATATGTAATATATGTGACTTATTATACACGCCCTAAATTCATTCATATTCATTTATGTGGATTTATAATCAACTTTTCACAAGATTATTTTCCAAACTATTCATCCACCTGAAATTCATATTTGTTTCCTAGTACTGACAACTAACTTCAGTGAATGGTGTATACAAATCCTAATATTTCTACAGTAACTGACCCAGTTTAACATCAATGCAAGTAGATTTCTATGGGACATGATATGTATTTTGACGTTCATATTTATTCAACAGTGGGACATTATTATTTCTTCAGTTTATGCACATCATAATATATATATTTCATCCAAAAGTTCAAAAATATATAGGAATTTGTTTCACTTTCAATCACTTCCTGCTTCTGAAAACATGTATTCCTCCATGTTTCTTTACTGCTCTTTTCATGAGACTTCTTTCCAAACACATTATTTTCGATTTCCATAATCAATTTTGAAGCAAAACTCACACACTCTTCATGAAAATCCTAATACTAATATTATCATTGATGTATAACTGGTTGTAATGAATGTCTGTATATCAATATTTGATTTCCTGTATTTTTTCAGATATCAATTCAATCCATTATTTATAGTGGAATGAGTATAGGTTTTATTCAGAGTATGTTCCATTCATGCATTATCTGTATATTCATAGAAACAGGGTACACCTGTTTGTACCCCCAATACTAATTTATACGTCTTCAAAATATTGCTCCCAGAAATGGTGGAAGATATACTCATGTCACCTGATCTACATATATATTTTATTACAGTAATATTATGGACACAAAATGCAAAGGTCACACTTATGATTGTACCAAAGCTTAAATGGAAAGTGAGCATGGATTAGTAATAACATCCATGTCCAGGTTGCCTAATGCTCTCGAATGTCAATCCAATTGGTGACTACATATTTGTTTCTTGCTAAGATTATATATTCAACCTCAACCCTGTTGAAAATGTCTAATCCTATAACTCACATTATACTTTGCCTGATTTCCTTTTGTCTCAATTGATATTTACTTTCCTACATATTTTCCCCAGTTCATCATTGTGAATGACTCTTCACATGTGCTGACATTTACATTCACTCTCTACCCGAAACCCTATTGCTAAAAAAGTTTTTGTCCAAATCCTATACTCACTCTTCTTTCTAAACCTACTGACTATCTTCCTAATCCTATCGACTATCCCTTTTTGACTGCATGTTCTCTTCGACATTCAATCATCCAAGGTAAAGGTCCTATGCCATTGTATAGCGATTAATCAGAGACATCTGTGCAGAACATAATTCAAAGCTAAGTATCCTACCCAAGGGCCCAATACACTTCTGGGCTTCAAAACTTACATAGATTTGGGTTTTCAAACGTATATTTCACCTATATATTCTTTTAAATTTCGCAGGTTCCCAATAACATTATTTATCCCGCAGAATGATTCCCAACCGAATTCGAACCTGTTATTAACCCTAACCATACGCTGTTCCCTCAATCTACCTTTACAGAGGAGCAGGGATAGAGTTGGTCTTACAATACAGGAATGTAGGGAATCTTCCACCTGCTGAGAACCTCAAAGGTCAATGCAGAAATGATCCTGGGAGAAGTTGTAGGCAGCTATGTAGTACCAAAGAGAGCAAAAGTCTTCTGACATGGTAAAGAACCTGGACAGGATGAAAGGATGTGTCTGAATCAGCCTCTCTCTTCTTAATGTAGAGAAGATGGACCAAAGCAGGCCTGTATGGAGAGAAGTTCCCCGGTGCATATGGTTGATATACCATTCTAACTTGTGACAGTGTCACAGAAAGTAGGAACAGCCTCCATCTCATGAGACCCTTGGCAGCAACTGTTAGGACAAAGTGGTTGCCAAGGCAGTGACCTCATTCATTTCATGAAGAAAGTGACTTCACCTAACTTACTTGGTGATGGAACTCTCTGAACTTGGGATTCAGGAAGCCAGGCATCCAGAGCCAGTCCCAGTAACAGTCCTAGTGGGATCACATGTTTGGTTTTACCAAGGGCAGAGAGAGTCTTTTTTGGTACCTACTGATGTGAGAATGGCCAAATGCCAGGACAGCTCTGAAGAGGGTCCTTTCCTAAGAAAACAGGTAGTTGGTCATCGCTGGCTCCTGACAACTTCACAGATTTGGCCACGGAGACCAGATCTGACACAGGGCAGGCCAGTTCAGCGTAACAATATGGTCCACAGTCAGAGGACACTCCGGATTGTCACAGACATATTGGGGGAAGGAAGTGCCTTTGTGGGTGTGGGTGTGAGTTTGTGGTTTTGTCTCATGTTCTGAGAATAGGCAGGAAAGGCGATTTGTTTGGTTTGGAGTGGACTGCTTCTAAAAAGTCGTTTGACAAGGTGAGTGTTTCTATATCTGTGTATCTCACTGTGTCCGTGGTTGTAGACATAAGAAAAGAGAATGCATCAATGGATATGTCCTGTCTAGAAGAATGTTTTCCATCATTCATCCTACCCAATTTATGACTGGACTGCAGGTTGCTTTATGGATGGGCAACCCCTACTATCTTCCTAAGTTCCTGTTTTCTTCCTAAATTTTGGCCACTACCCAGAATAGGCTCATGGTTTTGTGTCCAAGATATGTAACACCTCCAAGCTCTGTGACATGGCCATGTACTGGATAGCTGAATGGAATGGCGAGCATCTCAGGAAACTCAGATATCAGTGTGACCAGGAAAGTCTCAGTGGAGAAACACTGTTTTGGGCCTTCTGCTTACCTATTTTTCTGTTGCCCTGAATGTCAGGAAGGTCCTTACCTCAGGCCACTCCTTTTTGAAGCCTGAAGTAAACAGTTTTTAAATGCAAATGAATGGGCATCACCTGTGGTGCTTTGCTTAATTGCTTTCGAAAGGGATGTGTCTGAATCAGCTGCTTGCCTCTGGGTCAGGCTATGGATTAGATTCTCAGCACCTGATGGATATAAAGAAAGTTCCCATGTGTGTATTGAAAACAAAAATGGTAAAAATATCAGTCATTGTGGATGAAGTTTCTTGCCTTCCTCTGTTAGGTTCCTAACCTCCATCAAGTGAGAATAGGATTCTCTGGGTCAAATGAGTTCTTTGAACTCCTGCAGAAGTGCTTGGGTTCTCCCATGATGCCAAATCACATAAAGAATCTATACCTGACAGTCAGTTGGCCTCAAATTGGAGAAGCAGAGCAGTATTAAAGGCAGGCCTATTTGATCACTCCTGGTTCACAGGAAGGGTGTCAAGGCCACCCTCATTTTAGGCAAATGACGGGCAAGGGTGCATATTTTGGACATTGCCTTGGGCTGCGCTCCTCATGGAAACCTCCAGCAAGAGTTTATGATGAGTGTCTATATGGAAGAAGATGAGGGTCATGTGGGAATGTTTTGGTTTCAATTGTGGTCATTTGTGTGGCGGTTGGAAGATATGACTGGGTCCACATGGGCTTGAACTCGGGTGTGATTCTCCTTCGAGACTGAGTTCTGGAACTGACCTCAGAGAAGTATTGCCATTAATTGTGTTGGGATTGTAGGAGGCCACGCATGAGAGTCACCCTTGAAACCTGAGATTGGGCCCTGGGTGGCTTTCCACAGAGCACTGAGAATCTCAACCAAGATATCACATGATTTTATTCTGAAAGACTTGGCAGCCATAGTTAAGAGTCAAAACACACATGGACCTCATATTTTAGACCTCAATGGGCCTGTCTGCATATGACATTTTGACCACTCTTTGGAAAGCCTTGCCTGTGAGAGTTCTCCAGAGCTTTCATTGAAATGAGCTTCCTCACCATTTAATGGTTCTTGGATGAATGGAAACCCCAAAGTGCCTCCAACTTCATTCTTGAACAATGGATAGATAAATACCATGAAATTTTTGAAATTCCCAATGACCAGGTGGCACTGGAGAACCATTGGATGTCCTATTGCTGCTCATGAGTGTACCAGACAGTGCCTTGATTGACTGGAGTTCTTGAAAATGGTGTGGAACACAGATGCCAGTAAGTTGGAGCCTGCTGAGTAGTGGGCCTAGAGCAGTGGTGTGCAGTTGTCTGATAATATATTTGTGGTGTGGCCATGTGGGTGTGTCATTGGCTTCCAAATGGCTTGTGACTGACTTGGTGCAGCCAGCAGAAAATTATATGAAAAGGCATCTGGTTATATGGACTGGTTTCAGGGCAATGTTCAGAATCAGGTTGCTATGGTCAAGGGAGCAAGAAATGTGGGATAGAAGCCTGGTTGGTGCATTCTCCTGAAGACCCTGACCCACCACACCTTACAGGACTCCCACCAGCACTGTGACCCATTTGAAATCCTTGTATGTTGTGAAGCAAATACAAAACACCCAGTGCAGCAGCAAGAAACATCACGAAAATTGGAGAATGACCAAATGGCTTCAAAGTCCACACAGGGAGACACTTAGCCCCCAGTGGCCACAGTTTATCTACAAAGAGAGAATTCATCACTGCTTCCTCATGTTCATTAGAAAATAAGAAACCATATCCTCCAGGTCACAGAGATGCAGACCCAGCTTTGATGGTCTCCGTACACAGGGAGCTAAAGCTCCTGACAACAACATATTCTTCAAGTGTCCAACCTCAGAGGCAGTTTCTCAAGAAGTCTTAATGCCAGCATAGCTCCATGTTTGTGGAGAGTTTACACTGTCCCTTACTTTTGGAAACTCCTCTACCACCTCCAAGGTTGTGAACTCCTGAACATTTTCCATTCCAGGTATGTATTCACAGATTTTTTAACTCTTCTTCTCTAATTGTGTCTTACTAGGGGCGAAGATATTGTCAAGGCATTGTTCTGGATGATAGTGGGAATTTTTTGTAGCACATATTTGCATACACATTGGATTTATTTTCCTATTTTCCATTTGAAATACTGAATAACTGACACTAACCCATACCCTAATAGACTCTTACTACTAATCCTAATATGATGGAGTACAATAACCCAAACAGAATAGAAATGCAAGCATTTCAGAGGAGGCATGGTGTATAGTTAGACTTGGCTTTTGCATGATAAAGTGTAGGTGTTATAATTCAAGTTAATTTTTAATTGAAATAGTTCCATGGGTACTTAAAGTAAACAAATATGTGAATTCCTGTCTCCCTTTCTCTGTAGCCTATTCAGCACATGTATTTTTATATGCACATATAGAATTCTACCTGGTACCACAGGTACACTCTTGTGAGGTGGCTGACTTGGCAGATAGAAATTGTGAGAATAGATCACTCCGCCTAAACGCTGTTGAACCTGAAATTTCAAACTATGGGTGAGCTTCCTAGTTGAACAACATTATACATAAATCCATGTTCAGTAAAATGAATATTTTTGGATCTGTGGATGATATATATTTCATGGTGAATTTCGATTGGCATATGTATTGCTAATTTTTAATGTCTGTGTGTGTGTGTGTGTGTGTGTGTGTGTGTATACACACACACACACTAAATTTTTTTAAAATATAAAATATATGTGTCTTATTATACACTCCCTAAATTCATTCATATTCATGTATGTGGATTTAGAGTTAACATTTCACAAGATTATTCACGGAAATATTCATCCACCTGAAATACATATTTTTTTCCTAGAAATGAAAAATAACTTCAGTGAATGGTGGATACAAATCCTAATATTTCTACAATAATTGATCCAGTTTGTCATCAATGCAAGTAGATTCCTATGGGACATGATGTGTTTTTTGATGTTCATTCTTATTCACCACTGGTATGTTACAATTTCTTCAGTTTATGCACATTATAGGATATATATTTCATCCATACGTTAGCAAAATTATAGGCATTTGTTTCACTTTCAATCATTTTCTTCTTTAGAACACATGTAATCCTCCATGTTTCTTGACTGGTTTTTTCATGAGACTTCATTCCAAACATATTATTTTCGATTTCCATAATCAAATTTGAAGCAAAACTCACACACCCTTCATGATAAACTATAACCCTAATATTACTATTAGATGTATAACTGGTTGGAATGAATGATTGTATATCAATATAAGATTTCTTATATATTTTCAGATATCAAATCAATCCATTGTTTAAAGTGGAACCAGTTATATTATTTATTCACACTATTGTCTATTCATGCATTGTCTCTATATTCATAGACACAGAGTACACCTCTTTGTAAACCCAATACTAATTTATACGTCTTCAAAATTTTGCTCCCAGTAATGGTGGAACAAATACTCATGTCATCTGATCTACATATACATTTTATCAGAGTAATATTCTGGACACAAAAAGAAATGGTCACACTTATGTTTGCACCAAAGCCTAAATGTAAAGTGAACATGGATTACTAAAACCATCCATATCAAGTTTGGCTAATGCTCTCAAAATTCAATCCTATTTGTGACAACATATTTGTTTCTTGCTAAGATTATATATTCAAACTCAACCCTGTTGAAAATATCTAATCCTATCTCTCACTTTATACTTTTCCTGATTTCATAATGTCTCTATTTATATCAGCTTTCCTACATACTTTCCGCAGTTCATCATTGTGACTGACTCTTCAATTGTGCTGACACTTACATTCACACTCTAATCCAAACCCTATTGCTAAGGAACTTTTGTTCCAAATCCTATACTCACTCTTCTTCTTAAACCTACTGACTATCTTCCTAATCCTACCCATTATCCCTTTTTGACTGGATGTTCTCTTATACATTCAATAATCCAAGGTACAGGGTCTAGTGCCATTGTATATCGATCTATCTCAGACATCTGTGCAGAACATAATTCAACGCTAAGTATCACAATCAAGGGCCCATCCCCATTCTGCGCTTCAAATCTTACTTAGATTTCTGTTTTCATACATATATTTCACCTATATATACTTATAAATGTCGCAGGTTCCCAGTACCATTATTCATCCAGCAGAATGATTCCTAATTCAAATTGAACATATTATTAACCCTAACCATACACTGTTCCCTCAATCTAACTTTACAGAAGAGCAGGGACAGAGTTGGTCTTACAATACAGGAATGTAGGGGATCTTCCACCTCCTGAGAACCTCAAGGTCCATGCAGAAATGATCCCTGGAGAAGATGTAGACAACTATGAAGGACCTGAGAGAGCAAAAGTCAGCTTCCATGGAAAACAACCTGGTCAGGATGAAGGGTTGTTTATGAATCAGCCTCTCTCTTCTTAATGTAGAGAAGATGGACCAAACCAGGTTGGTGTGGAGAGCTGTTCCTAGGTGCCTATGGTTGATATACCATTCTACCTTGTGAAAGTGTCACAGAAAGTAGGGGCAGCCTCCATCTCATGGTAGTCTTGGAAGCAACTGTTAGGACAAAGTGGTTACCACGGCAGTGATCTGATTCAGTTCCTTAAGGAAGTGACCTCACCTCACTTCTTTGTTGATGGAACTCTCTGAACTTGGTATCCAAGAAGCCAGACACCAAGAGGCAGTCCCAGTCCCAGTGGTCTCACTTGTTTGGACGTACCAAGGGCAGAGTCAGTCATTCTTGCTACCTACTGATGTGAGGACGGCCAAAACCAGGAAAGCTCTGAAGAGGGGCTTTTCCTGAGAAAGTAGGTAGTGGCTCACTGCTGGCTCCTGACAACTTCACAGAGTTGGCCAAGGAGACCAGATCTGAGACAGGACAGGCCATTTCATTGGAACATAGTATGGCCCACCAGTCAGAGGACACTCCGGATAGTCACAGACCTACTTGGGGGAAGGAGGTGTCTTTGTGGGTGTGGGTGTGGGTTTGTGGTTTTGTCTCATATTCTGAGAATAGGTAGGAATGGCGGTTTGTTTGGTTTGGAGGGAACTGTTTCTAGTAAGTCATTTGACAAGGCGAGTGTTTCTATGTCTGTTTATACCACTGTGTCCCTGGTTGTAGACATTAGAAAAGAAAATGCATCAATTGGTGAGTCCTGTCTAGTAGAAAGCTTCTCAGCTTTCATCCTGCCCAATTCATGAATGGACTGCGGCTTGACTTATCGATGGGGAACACCTGCTAACTTCTTAAGTTCCTGTTTTCTTCCTGAATTGTGTGCACTCTCCAGAATAGGCTCATAGTTTTGTGTCAAATATATGTACCACCTCAAATCTCTGTGACATGGCCATGTACTGGATAGCTGAAGGGAATGGCCAGCATCTCAGAAAGCTCAGATATCAGTGAGACCAGGAATGCCTCATTGGAAAAACCCTGCTTTGGACATTTTGCTTACCAATTCTTCTGTTGCCCTGAAAGTCAGGAAGGTCTTTGCATCAGGTGTTTCATGTGGGAGTGTTTTGGTTTTAATTGTGGTCATTTTTGTGGCTGTTGGAAGACACGGCTATGTCCACCTGGGATTGAACCCTTATGTGATTCCCCTTAGAGACTGAGTTCTGGAACTGACCTCAAAGAAGTATTGCCATGTATTGTGTTGGGATTTTAGGAGGCCACGCATGAGAGTCGCCCTTGGAAACTGAGATCTAGGCCCAGGGAGGCTTTCCGAAGAGCACTGGAAATCTCAGGAAGGACATCACATGATTTTATTCTTAAAGACTTGGCAGCCATCGTTGCAAGTCAAAACACACATGGACCTCACATTGTAGACCTCAAATGCCTGGCTTAATGTGACCTTTTAGCCTGTCTTTGGGAAGCCTTGACTGTTAGAATTCTCCAGAGCTTTCATTGAAATGAGCTTCTTCTCCATTTAATGGTTCCTGAATAAATTGAAACCTACAGTGCCTTCAACTTCATCCATGAAAAATGCCTAGATAAATATCATTAAAGTTTGGAAATTCCCATCACCTGGTGGCACTGGAGAACCTTTAGGTGTCCTATTGCTGATCATGAATGTACCAGACAGTGCCTTGATTGACTGAGTTTCATGAAAATGGTGTAGAACAGAGATGCCAGTAACTTGGAGCCTGATGAGTAGTCGGCCTAGAGCAGTGGTGTGCAGGTGTGTGTTAAAACATCTGTGGTGGGCTGATGTGGATATGCCATTGGCTTTCAAATGCCTTGTGACTGATATGGTGCAGCCCCCATACCCTTGTATGTAAAGGCATCTTGTTATATGGACAGGTTGAAGGGCAATGTTTAGAATCAGATTGCTGTGGTCAAGGGGGCAAGCTATGTGGGATATAAGCCAGGTTGGTGCATTCTCCTGCAGACCCTTACCCACCACACATGACAGAACTCCCTCCATCACTGTGTCCCAGTTGAACTTCTCGTATTTTGTGAAGCAAATACCAAACTCCCAGTGCAGCTGCAAGAAACACCACGAAAAGTGGAGGATGACCAAATGGCTTCACAGTCCACACTGCAAGACACTTAGCCCCCAGTGGCAACAGTTTACCTATAAAGAGAGAATTCAGCCCTACTGCTTCAGGTTCATAGGAAAAAAAGAAACCATGTCCTCCAGGTCATATAGATGCAGACCCAGCTTTGATGGTCTCACTACAAAGGAAGCTAAAGCTCCTGTCATCAACATATATTTCAGGTGCCCAATCTCAGAGGCAGTTTCTCAAGAAGTCTTTAGGCCAGCAGAGCTCCATGTTTTTGGAGTTTTTAACCTGTCCTTTACCTTTGGAAACTCCTCTACAACCTCGAAGGTTGTGAACTCCTGAGCATTTTCCATTACCGATATGTATTCACAGATTTCTAACTCTTCTCCTCTAATTATGTCTTACTTGGAGTGAAGGAAATGTCAAGGCATTGTTCTGAATGAGAGTGGGAAGATTTTTGGGTAGCACATATTTGCCTACACATTGGATTCATTTTCCAATTTTCCATTCGAAATACTGAATCCCTGACTGTCAGGGGTAGAAGGAATTCTTCTTCAAAGAACAGCCTGACACTTACAAGAAACAGCCCCCAGGAGACATCCTGTCTGGAAGATATCCTGTAGCCATATATGTCCCTGAGACATCCTGTGGCCATCTTTCTTCTAGAAACATCCTGAAGTTATCTCACCTTGTGAAGACATCCAGGAACTGCTGATAAGAGAGCTTTCCCATATCCAGCATATTAATACCCGTGTGTGAACAATAAAATTTTGCAGCTTGATCAGAACTCCTGTGTTGCTCTCATCTCTCATGCCTCTTGTCCCTTCATTCCTCCCCATCTAGGTTCGCTGACCACGTTGATGTGTCCTGCCGGCCGGGACATCTGGCGCCCACCGACTGGGGCTCAAGCCTTTGACTGAGGGGGAACCCCTTCCTCCTGGAAGACTTGGTCAAGAGGAGCTCACGATCGCCTCAGCAGACACCACCCGGAGACATATCCAGGAGGAAGGTGGGGATGATGCACGGTGAGTGACGCACCATGTGACAAGCAGTATCGTCACATGATTTGTTTATTTCAGGCCTCAAGGAGTCCTTCAAGACATGAGGGGCACATGTTAAGAAAAAGGACTTAAAATTTTTCTTTTCATACATAGGAGAATTGTGTCCATGGTTTCCTCTTGAAGGGACCATTGATGGCAAAAATGGCTTAGAGTAGGAGACTGTTTAAAAGATTATTATGAATCATTTGGCCCAGAAAAAATGCCAGTTCCCACCTTTTCTTACTGGAACTTAATTAATGAAATTCTTAAAAGTTTTTGCTTTGACAATGGTACCTTACAACTTGTCAGGATTGGGGAAGAGATTATGCAAAAGACCTCTCGTCCCCCCTCTGCATGCCCATCATTATTATAGACAAAGAACCTTCTCAGTCTTCCCAGGACCCTGAGAACCATCCTGGTCCCCCTCAAAATACGACCCTAATTAATAAGGCTCCAATGATTAAAAACCACCTTTATCCAGTTTTAAATCCCAGAGACACATTGACCCCTGGGGAGGACGCTATCTTGGAGAAGGAAGCAGCTCTCTACCATTCAGAACACCCGCGACTTCTCAGGACCCTGCCACAGCCTATAGGATTTACCAAGCGAAGGTGAAAGCACCTATGTAAAACATCTTGCCTTTGAAAATGCCAACCCAGCATGTCAGAATGTTCTTCAACCACATAAGGATAAAGGGAAAATTTCTGAAGTTATTAGACTCTGTGCAGACGTGGGTGCAGCCCATGCCATGGGTCTGGCTTTAGGGACCGCCTTTACCAAGGCCTTTCACAATCCTGGCTCACGTACTTGCTTTACTTGTAAACAACCTGGCCATTTTGCATGTGAGTGTCCCACAGGCAAACAAAGCCTAGGAATAGCGTCTCCTCAAACTGGGGCTTAACCGCCCCCAGCTACCCTTTTCCATAGAAGTGGTAAAGGTCATCACTGGGCCAGTGAGTGTAGATCTAAGACAAATGCCCTCAGACAGCCTATTTCTTCCTACTTCTCGGGAAACTCCCTGCGGGGCCAGCCCCCGGCCACAACATCCCCCACGACAAACACAGGAGCAATAAAGTTTGTTCCCTCCTAAACTCGCAACCTACCACAAAATCCTTCTCCACAATTGCCTCCCTCCAACTAGCCACCCCAGGCAGCACAAAATTGGACCTCTGTGCTGCCACAAATACAATATTAGACCCAATGCAAGGGCCCCAGATAATACCCAATGAAATTATGGGTCCCCCTCCATCTCATACATGTGCCCTTAATCTTGGAAGAGCCTCCACTACCATACAAGGTGTTCAGGTCTTCGTTGGCATTAATGATAATGATTTCACTGGAGAAATAAAAATACTGGCCACTGCTATTAATGGAGTTGCCGCCATCCCAGCAGTAACAAGACTTGCACAATTAATTCTCCTTCCCTTGGATTCAGGAGGCATTTCCAAAACCCAAACCTGCCTCGGGGGACTGCCTTCTTGGGCTTCTCTGATGTGTATTGGGTTCAGCCCATTTCTCACAATAGACCCACCCTTACCTTACTTACTGAAGGAAAGGAATTCCAAGGAGTTCTAGATATTGGAGCTGATGCCACAATTATTTCTCAAAAATACAAGCCATCAGGTTAGCCCCTCACTCCATCCTTGACTGACCTTAAAGGGATAGGAAAATAAAAAAAATTCTCTGGTCAGCTCTAGGTCTATTAGCTGCACTGATAAAGATGGTAATAAGTCAACTGTCACTCCTTTCGTTGATTCTGACCTCCCTGTTAACGTATAGGGAGGAGATATTTTGAGTTATTGGAAGTTATTCTCGCCAGTCCCAATTCCATGGTGACTCATCAAATGCTTCCTATGAATTTTGTTCCTGGTACAGGCCTGGGGATACTGAAACAAGGACTGGTGGAGCCTATACAACCCATACAAAAACAAATACATGTGGACTTGTGTATTCAGATTTTTAGTGTCAGTCCCTGACCCTCCTGTACCCCATGCAGATAAAATTATTTGGGAGACTCAGACTCCTGTGTTGGTGGATCAGTGGCCCCTTACCCAAGAAAAATTGGAGGCTGCCTCCACGTTAGTGCAGGAACAGCTTGCAGCCGGCCATGTAAAGCCCTCAACCTCATCATGGATTACTCCTATTTTTATTATCAAGAAAAAATCAGGCAAGTGGTGCCTTTTACAATATTTGTGTGCCATTAATAAAGTTATGTGCCCGATGGGAGCACTACAGCCAGGCATTCCCACACCAGTGGCGATTCCAAAAAACTATTGTAAAATGGTTATTGACTTAAAAGATTGCTTTTTTACCATTCCTTTACATCCTGAGGATAGACCCTATTTTGCCTTTAGTCTCCCTCACATTAATTTTCAGGGCCCTATGCAGAGATTTCAATGGAAGGTTCTTCCCCAAGGTATGGCCAACAGCTCTAGTCTTTGCCAAAAACACGTTGCTCAAGCAGTAGACCCTGTGAGAGAGCGATGAGCACAAAATTATATTTTACATTATATGGATGATTTGTTAATTGCTGCACCTAATACCCATGACCTTAATAATTGTTACTTGGACTTTTACAAAACCTCACTACCTTGGGACTACAGATAGCTCCAGATAAGTTTCAAACACAGGACCCTTATACCTATTTGGGCCTTAAACTTCAAGATAATCAGATCCAAATTCCTAAAATACAACTATGTGTGGACCATCTTCACACACTTAATGATTTTCAAATATTACTGGGGGATATTCAATTGCTAGGAACATATTTAAAATTACCCACTTCTGTACTTTTGCCCCTTAATGATATTTTGATAGGTGATTCCCACCCCTCCTCCCCTCAAAAGCTTACTCCCGAGGCATGACATGCATTAAACCAAGCCACAGAAGCCATTGCCCAAAAGTTTGTTACACAAATTTCTTATAACCTTCCTCTGGTTCTGGTTATTTTCCACACTCCTCATACACCCACAGGAATATTTTGGCAGCGAGATCCACATTTTAAAAATAAAGGCTGCCCCTTGCTTTTGGTCCTTGTATCCACCACATCCTCCAAGGTTATTACTGTTTATCTTGCTCAGGTAGCTTCTCTTATTTTTAAAGGTCGTTTGCTTTCTCGACAACATTTTGGCAAAGACCCTGATAATATTTTAATTCCATATACTAAGGACCAAACCCTTACTACAATTTTTACTAGAGACATGGATCAATGGGGTATTGCCCTATCAGGCTTTTTGGGAACAATTCATAACCACATCCCCAATGGCCCCGTTTTAAATTTTGTCCAGTTACATTCATTTATTTTTCCCAAAATTACTCAAAAGGCTCCCATTCCTCAAGAACTTACTGTCTTTACAGATGGTTCCAGTAATGGCCGTGCAGTCTTTGTTGTCAATAACAAGCCTACCACCTTTGATACTGTCTATCAGTCAGCTCAGTTTGTGGAATTGTTCACCATAACACAAGTTTTCATAAAGTTTTTTTGATAATCTTGTTAATATTTATACAGACAGTGCCTACATTGCTCTTTCTGTGCCCCTGCTGGAGATTTCACCCACCATTATGGCTTCTTCCAATTCCCCCTTTCTGTTTCACCAGCTTCAGCAGCTAATTCAGGCCAGAAAACATGCATTTTCCTTAGGACACATCATGACACACTCTGACCTTCTGAGCCCTCTAACGCAAGGTAATGCCCAAGCTGATGCAGCAACACGTTCCATCTTTCCAATTTTTGTTGGCTCCATTCAAAAGGCCATGGAGTTACAAAATCTTCACCATCTAAATTCCCAGAGCCATCGATTACTTTGGAAAATTACCAGGCAACATGCATGAGAAATAGTAAAAGCATGCCCTGGTTGCACTGTCTCCCTCCCCATTCAACACTTGGGAGTTAACCCCCGAGGATTACAGCCCAATCAGGTTTAGCAAATGGATGTTATTCATTTTCCTGAATTTTGCAAAACCAAATATATATACGTTTCTATAGATACCTTCAGCGGCTTTAGTTTTGCATCACCACATTCTGGAGAGGCTACCAAAGATGTCCTTTCTCATCTTGTTTCAGCCTTTTTCGTAATGGGTAAACCAATACATATTAAAACAGATAAATGTCCTGCATATACCAGTGCCAAGTTTAAACAGTTTTGTGCTACCTTGCAATTTTGTCATACTACTGAAATTCCATACAACTCTCAGGGCCAAGGCATGTGGAACTTGCCCAGCTTAGCTTAAAGACTTGGCTATCCCGTCTTAAGGCTTCCGCCCTTGTATTTATCACTCCCAGGGATCGCCTTAACCATGCATTATTTGCCCTTATTTTTCTTACCTTAGACAGTGAAGGCCATTTGGCCACAGACAGACACTGGCATCCTTCGTCCAATTCTGTTCGCTCGCCTGTTATGTGGTGCAATCCCATTACAAATAAATGAAAACGCCCAGATCCTATCCTCATCAGGGGATGAGGCTCAGCTTGTGTTTTGGACCAAGAGCAAGCATCCCCAAGATGGTTACCAGAATGCCTGGTTAAACAGGTAAATTACTTACCTCAACCCAGGGACGGAGGCCCTCCCCCTGAGGACAAATTTTCCTCCATTTCAGATACAGCCAACAATCTGTGCGAGGATCCTGCTTAAGGCACTTCTGCTGAAAAGGTTTGAACACGGAGGCCTTGGACCTCCAATTTCCAACATCATGGAGTACCTTTTTGCCCCCCCCCCCCGTGAATGCAAAGGAGGATCTTGGACTCAGGCTCCCACTAGTTGGAACCAGACTGCTGACTGCATGACTAAGGTGGCTTACCTCCGTGCCGAGGTTGACCATAAATTCAGAGGAGTTCATCAGCCTAAATGGGTATGTGTTAACAAGCCAAAGATTATTCCCCCTAGTACAAGTAAAGCTCTCCAAAATTGTTCTGCAACTTGTACGCATACCCAGGCGATGCATGTCTCTTGTAATGCGTCGGCTTCACTTTGTGTTAATAAACAGGGAGAACAATTTTTTGAAGCCTCCCTAACTAAAACTCATGCAGCAGGGGGACCACTATTCATTATACCCCCATTCTCTTTGACCATGGAGGAGATGGCAAATACACCAAGCTACAGTCAGCTGGGTGCCAAGGCACTGTCGGAAAACCTTCCTACTGGCCCATTAAGGCCCCTACAGGGGTCTCTGATGTGGAGGACCCACTTATTCTGTCAAGCATCCTCAGATAATCAAACTTTTGAAACCCCAAATCCCTGAGCTCACATATCATCCCTTAATGTAGCCGAAATCCCAGTTCCCAGGTTTAGATACCAATACATTAGATATTTTGCAAACTACATTCTCCTAGCTTAATAATTCGAACCCCACCCTTGCTGGTGATTGCTGGCTCTGCATGACAGCAGGGGCAATCATGCCTATGGCAGTTCCTATTAATTCTATCATGGACAATGATAATACATGCCAACCCGGATTTCCCTTTAAAGTACAGCCTATAGGCACTTTTACATTATTTCTTTTAGGCGCGATGCAGAATAATACCTATGATATTGATGTTCGACTTACTTCCTTTGGAAATTGCTCAACAGTATAAAATTATTCCTCACCCACCCCATCTCTTTGTCCCTCCAATGGCACAGTTTTTATGTGTGGAGGAAACTCGGCCTTCCCACGCTTGCAGCGAATTGGACCATTGGTTGTGTTCTTGCTTTATTACTCCCTGATATAACTATTGTCCCAGGAGATGAACCTCTACCAATTTCTAGCCTAGACACTTTAGTCAAAAGACATAGGTGGGCAATACAGGCTTTACCACTCATTGCCAGCCTTGGAATTACAGCTGCTGTGGGCACAGGTACAGTGGCTTAGGCACGGCTATTCACTCTTACCATCGCCTGTCTCAACAACTTATAAATTATGTACAAACTTTATCAGGAACCTTTAAAGATTTGCAGGACCAAATAAATTCCCTGGCAGAAGTGTTCCTTCAAAACAGACTAGGCTTAGATTTGCTGACAGCTAACCAGGGAGGTATTTGCTTAGCCTTAGGGGAACGATGCTGCTTTTATGCCAATAAATCAGGCATAGTAGGCATTAAAATTAAGCAGCTTCAAGAAGATCCAGAAAAGAGACAAAGGGAACTATTTGAAAATCCCCTCTGGATTGGGCATAATGGATTTCTACCCTACCTTCTTCCCCTATTAGTCCCTTTGTTGGGTTTACTTTTAATGGTGTCCATAGGCCCCTGCATTATAAAGAGGCTGGTAAAATTTATTAAAGAACAGATTAATATTTTGGTTTCTAAGCCCATACAGCTCCACTATCATGGTCTGGAGATGGAAGACAGCACTGCCAACATTTAAAAGAATGTTCAACCCTTCTCACAGGCTTATTAAGTTTACATCCCCACAGATCTCTCTTTCTTACAGAAAACTATAAGTAACAGCTCTGAGCAACCATCTTCTACCCTTGCAATAAGGGTTCGTTCTCCATGGGCCCCTCCGCTTGGGGGAGGACACACCCTTGGAATGAGCACGTTAGGCCATAATAACGGAGGGTCCAGGAAGGACTGCAGGAGGATGGATCCACGCATCCCCAAACACAAGACCTCTGAATGACACGCTCTGGTGCATGGCGGTTGGCATGCTATCCCCTCAAAGACGTCTCCTCCAAAAACATGCCAAAGCCAACACGAAATTTCCTAGGAAAGATGCTCGCTCAAATCAGGAGATATTCTAAGGCATCCTAGAGAAACAGAGCCACTATCACCCCCTAAATCCATGGCCTGTAAGGTATGGTCGAATATTTTATATAACAAAAGGGGAGATGTCAGGGGCTAGAAGGAAGTTCTCCTTCAAAAAATAGACTGACACAAGAAACAGCCCCCTGGGACACAACCTGCCTGGGAGACATCCCACAGCCATCTATCTCCTTTTGACATCCGGCTACCATCTGTCTACCTGAAACATCCTGAGGTTATCTCACCCTGTGAAGACATCCAGCAACTGCCGATAAGAGAGCTTTCCCATCCGCAGCATATAAATACCCTCTGAGAATAATAAAAGTTTGCAGCATGATCAGAACTCCTGTCTTGCTGTCATCTCTCGTGTCTCTTGTCCCTTCATTCCTCCCCAACTAGGAAAAACACCCAAGTTGATGTGTCCTGCCAGCCGGGCCATCTGACACTAACCCATACCCTCCTAGACTCTGATGACAAATCCTAATATGATGGAGAAAAATAACCCAAACAGAATAGAAATACAAGCAGTTCAGAAGAGGCATGGTGTATAGTTGCACTTGCCTTTTGCATGATATAGGGTAGGTGTTATAAATTTAGTTAATTTTTAATTGAAATAGTTCTCCATGTGTTTTTAAAGTTAACAAATATGTGAATTCCTGTCTCCCTTTCTCTGTAGCCGATTCAGCACATGTATTTTTATATGCACATATAGAATCCTACCTGGTATCAGATGTACATTCTTGTGAGGTGGCTGACTTGGAAGATACAAATTGTGAGAAGAGATCACTCCTCCTAAACGCTGTTGGAACAGAAAATTCAACCTATGGGTGAGCCTCCTAGTAGAACAACATTATACATAAATCCATGTTCAGTAAATTAAATATTTTTGCATCTGTGGATGATATATACTTCATGATGAATTTCGATTGGCATATATATTGCTACATTTTATTGTCTGGGTGTGTGTGTTGTGTGTGTGTGTGTGTGGGGGGGTATATATATATATATATATATATATATATATATATATATATATATACACTCTCCAAATATTTCAAAATATGAAATATATGTGTCTTACATATACTACCTAAATTCATTCATGTTCATGTATGTGGATTTATAATCAACTTTTCACAATATTATTCTCAGAAATATTCATCCACCTGAATTACATATTTGTTTTATAGTACTGAAAACTAACTTCAGTGAGTGTGCATACAATCCTAATATTTCTACAGTAACTGACGCAGTTTAACATCAATGCAACTAGATTCCTCTTGGATATGATGTCTATGTTGAAGTTCATTTTATTCAACACTGGTACATTACTATTTGTTCAGTTTATTCACATCATAGGATATATATTTCATCAACAACTTCAATAATTTATAGGATTTTGATTCACTTTCAATCATTTCCTGATTCAGAACACATGTATTCCTCCAGGTTACTTGATTGTTTTTTCATGAGACTTCTTTCCAAACGCTTTTTTTTTCGATTTCCATAATCATTTTGAAGAAAAACTGACACACTCTTCATGATAAACCATAACCCTAATATTACCATTAGATGTATTTCTGGTTGGAATGAATGATTGCATATAAATATACGATTTTCTGTTTATTTTCAGATATCAATTCAATCGAATATTTAAAGTTGGAACAAGTTATAATATTTAATCACAGTATCGTCTATTCATAAATTATCTCTATGTTCATAGACACAGAGTAAATCTATTTGTAACCCCAATACTAATTTTTTCATCTTCAAAATGTTGCTCCCAGAAATGGTGGAAGAAATACTCATGTCACCTAATCTACATATACATTTTATCACAGTAATATACTGGACACAAAAAGAAGAGGTCACACTTATGATTGTATCAAAGCCTAAATGAAAAGTGAGCATAGATTACTGAAAACATTCATGTCCAGTGTGCCTAATGCTCTCAAATGTCAATCCTATTGGTGACTACATATTTGTTTCTTCTTAAGACTATATTTTGAACCTCAACCCTGCTTCAAATGTCTAATCCTATCACTCAATTTATACTTTGCCTGATTTCCTAATGTCTCTATTGATGTCTGCTTACCTAAATATTTTCCCCAGTTCACCATTGTGACTGACCCTTCACGTGTGCTGACATTTACATTCACTCTCTACCCGATACACTATTGCTAAAGAACTTTTGGTCCAAATTCTGTACTCAGTCTTCTTCTGAAACTTATCGAATATCTTCCTAATCCTACCGACTATCCCTGTTCTAGTGGATGTTCACTTCTACATTCAATCATCCAAGGTACAAGGTCCTATGCCATTGATTATCGATTTATCTGAAACACCTGTGCAGAACGTATATCAAAGCTAAGTATCCCAATCAATAGCGCAATGCCCTTCTGGGTTTCAAAGCTTACCTAGATTTTTGTTTTCATACTTATATTTCACCTATATATTCTTATAAATATCACAGGTTCCCAATACCATTATTCATCAATTAGAATAATTCCTAACCCAAATCAAACCTGTTATTAACCCTAACCATACACTGTTCCCTCAATCTAACTTTACAGAAGAGCAGGGACCAAGTTGGTCTTACAATACAGGAATGTAGAGAATCTTCCACCTGTTGTAAAACTCAAAGGTCCATGAAGAAGTGATCCCTGGAGAAGATGTAGGCAGCCATGAAGGACCTGAGAGAGCAAACGTCATCTTCCATTGCAAACAACCTGGTCAGGATGAAGGGTTGTGTCTGAATCAGCCTCTCTGTTCATAATGTAGAGAAGATGGACACAAACAGTCCTGTTTGGAGACCTGTTCCTGGGTGCCTATGGTTCATATACCATTCTAACTTGTGAAAGTGTCACAGGAAGTAGGAGAAGCCTCGATCTCATGGGACCCTTGGAAGCAACTGTTAGGACAAAGTGGTTGCCAAAGCAGTGACCTCATTCAGTTCCTGAAGGAAGTGACCTCACCTCACTTCCTTGGTCATGGAACTCTCGGTACTTGGGATCCAGGAAGCAAGGTACCAAGAGCCTGTCCCAGTCCAGGGCCCCAGATAATACCCAATGAAATTATGGGTCCCCCTCCATCTCATACATGTGCCCTTAATCTTGGAAGAGCCTCCACTACCATACAAGGTGTTCAGGTCTTCGTTGGCATTAATGATAATGATTTCACTGGAGAAATAAAAATACTGGCCACTGCTATTAATGGAGTTGCCGCCATCCCAGCAGTAACAAGACTTGCACAATTAATTCTCCTTCCCTTGGATTCAGGAGGCATTTCCAAAACCCAAACCTACCTCGGGGGACTGCCTTCTTGGGCTTCTCTGATGTGTATTGGGTTCAGCCCATTTCTCACAATAGACCCACCCTTACCTTACTTACTGAAGGAAAGGAATTCCAAGGAGTTCTAGATATTGGAGCTGATGCCACAATTATTTCTCAAAAATACAAGCCATCAGGTTAGCCCCTCACTCCATCCTTGACTGACCTTAAAGGGATAGGAAAATAAAAAAATTCTCTGGTCAGCTCTAGGTCTATTAGCTGCACTGATAAAGATGGTAATAAGTCAACTGTCACTCCTTTCGTTGATTCTGACCTCCCTGTTAACGTATAGGGAGGAGATATTTTGAGTTATTGGAAGTTATTCTCGCCAGTCCCAATTCCATGGTGACTCATCAAATGCTTCCTATGAATTTTGTTCCTGGTACAGGCCTGGGGATACTGAAACAAGGACTGGTGGAGCCTATACAACCCATACAAAAACAAATACATGTGGACTTGTGTATTCAGATTTTTAGTGTCAGTCCCTGACCCTCCTGTACCCCATGCAGATAAAATTATTTGGGAGACTCAGACTCCTGTGTTGGTGGATCAGTGGCCCCTTACCCAAGAAAAATTGGAGGCTGCCTCCACGTTAGTGCAGGAACAGCTTGCAGCCGGCCATGTAAAGCCCTCAACCTCATCATGGATTACTCCTATTTTTATTATCAAGAAAAAATCAGGCAAGTGGTGCCTTTTACAATATTTGTGTGCCATTAATAAAGTTATGTGCCCGATGGGAGCACTACAGCCAGGCATTCCCACACCAGTGGCGATTCCAAAAAACTATTGTAAAATGGTTATTGACTTAAAAGATTGCTTTTTAACCATTCCTTTACATCCTGAGGATAGACCCTATTTTGCCTTTAGTCTCCCTCACATTAATTTTCAGGGCCCTATGCAGAGATTTCAATGGAAGGTTCTTCCCCAAGGTATGGCCAACAGCTCTAGTCTTTGCCAAAAACACGTTGCTCAAGCAGTAGACCCTGTGAGAGAGCGATGAGCACAAAATTATATTTTACATTATATGGATGATTTGTTAATTGCTGCACCTAATACCCATGACCTTAATAATTGTTACTTGGACTTTTACAAAACCTCACTACCTTGGGACTACAGATAGCTCCAGATAAGTTTCAAACACAGGACCCTTATACCTATTTGGGCCTTAAACTTCAAGATAATCAGATCCAAATTCCTAAAATACAACTATGTGTGGACCATCTTCACACACTTAATGATTTTCAAATATTACTGGGGGATATTCAATTGCTAGGAACATATTTAAAATTACCCACTTCTGTACTTTTGCCCCTTAATGATATTTTGATAGGTGATTCCCACCCCTCCTCCCCTCAAAAGCTTACTCCCGAGGCATGACATGCATTAAACCAAGCCACAGAAGCCATTGCCCAAAAGTTTGTTACACAAATTTCTTATAACCTTCCTCTGGTTCTGGTTATTTTCCACACTCCTCATACACCCACAGGAATATTTTGGCAGCGAGATCCACATTTTAAAAATAAAGGCTGCCCCTTGCTTTTGGTCCTTGTATCCACCACATCCTCCAAGGTTATTACTGTTTATCTTGCTCAGGTAGCTTCTCTTATTTTTAAAGGTCGTTTGCTTTCTCGACAACATTTTGGCAAAGACCCTGATAATATTTTAATTCCATATACTAAGGACCAAACCCTTACTACAATTTTTACTAGAGACATGGATCAATGGGGTATTGCCCTATCAGGCTTTTTGGGAACAATTCATAACCACATCCCCAATGACCCCGTTTTAAATTTTGTCCAGTTACATTCATTTATTTTTCCCAAAATTACTCAAAAGGCTCCCATTCCTCAAGAACTTACTGTCTTTACAGATGGTTCCAGTAATGGCCGTGCAGTCTTTGTTGTCAATAACAAGCCTACCACCTTTGATACTGTCTATCAGTCAGCTCAGTTTGTGGAATTGTTCACCATAACACAAGTTTTCATAAAGTTTTTTTGATAATCTTGTTAATATTTATACAGACAGTGCCTACATTGCTCTTTCTGTGCCCCTGCTGGAGATTTCACCCACCATTATGGCTTCTTCCAATTCCCCCTTTCTGTTTCACCAGCTTCAGCAGCTAATTCAGGCCAGAAAACATGCATTTTCCTTAGGACACATCATGACACACTCTGACCTTCTGAGCCCTCTAACGCAAGGTAATGCCCAAGCTGATGCAGCAACACGTTCCATCTTTCCAATTTTTGTTGGCTCCATTCAAAAGGCCATGGAGTTACAAAATCTTCACCATCTAAATTCCCAGAGCCATCGATTACTTTGGAAAATTACCAGGCAACATGCATGAGAAATAGTAAAAGCATGCCCTGGTTGCACTGTCTCCCTCCCCATTCAACACTTGGGAGTTAACCCCCGAGGATTACAGCCCAATCAGGTTTAGCAAATGGATGTTATTCATTTTCCTGAATTTTGCAAAACCAAATATATATACGTTTCTATAGATACCTTCAGCGGCTTTAGTTTTGCATCACCACATTCTGGAGAGGCTACCAAAGATGTCCTTTCTCATCTTGTTTCAGCCTTTTTCGTAATGGGTAAACCAATACATATTAAAACAGATAAATGTCCTGCATATACCAGTGCCAAGTTTAAACAGTTTTGTGCTACCTTGCAATTTTGTCATACTACTGAAATTCCATACAACTCTCAGGGCCAAGGCATGTGGAACTTGCCCAGCTTAGCTTAAAGACTTGGCTATCCCGTCTTAAGGCTTCCGCCCTTGTATTTATCACTCCCAGGGATCGCCTTAACCATGCATTATTTGCCCTTATTTTTCTTACCTTAGACAGTGAAGGCCATTTGGCCACAGACAGACACTGGCATCCTTCGTCCAATTCTGTTCGCTCGCCTGTTATGTGGTGCAATCCCATTACAAATAAATGAAAACGCCCAGATCCTATCCTCATCAGGGGATGAGGCTCAGCTTGTGTTTTGGACCAAGAGCAAGCATCCCCAAGATGGTTACCAGAATGCCTGGTTAAACAGGTAAATTACTTACCTCAACCCAGGGACGGAGGCCCTCCCCCTGAGGACAAATTTTCCTCCATTTCAGATACAGCCAACAATCTGTGCGAGGATCCTGCTTAAGGCACTTCTGCTGAAAAGGTTTGAACACGGAGGCCTTGGACCTCCAATTTCCAACATCATGGAGTACCTTTTTGCCCCCCCCCCCGTGAATGCAAAGGAGGATCTTGGACTCAGGCTCCCACTAGTTGGAACCAGACTGCTGACTGCATGACTAAGGTGGCTTACCTCCGTGCCGAGGTTGACCATAAATTCAGAGGAGTTCATCAGCCTAAATGGGTATGTGTTAACAAGCCAAAGATTATTCCCCCTAGTACAAGTAAAGCTCTCCAAAATTGTTCTGCAACTTGTACGCATACCCAGGCGATGCATGTCTCTTGTAATGCGTCGGCTTCACTTTGTGTTAATAAACAGGGAGAACAATTTTTTGAAGTCTCCCTAACTAAAACTCATGCAGCAGGGGGACCACTATTCATTATACCCCCATTCTCTTTGACCATGGAGGAGATGGCAAATACACCAAGCTACAGTCAGCTGGGTGCCAAGGCACTGTCGGAAAACCTTCCTACTGGCCCATTAAGGCCCCTACAGGGGTCTCTGATGTGGAGGACCCACTTATTCTGTCAAGCATCCTCAGATAATCAAACTTTTGAAACCCCAAATCCCTGAGCTCACATATCATCCCTTAATGTAGCCGAAATCCCAGTTCCCAGGTTTAGATACCAATACATTAGATATTTTGCAAACTACATTCTCCTAGCTTAATAATTCGAACCCCACCCTTGCTGGTGATTGCTGGCTCTGCATGACAGCAGGGGCAATCATGCCTATGGCAGTTCCTATTAATTCTATCATGGACAATGATAATACATGCCAACCCGGATTTCCCTTTAAAGTACAGCCTATAGGCACTTTTACATTATTTCTTTTAGGCGCGATGCAGAATAATACCTATGATATTGATGTTCGACTTACTTCCTTTGGAAATTGCTCAACAGTATAAAATTATTCCTCACCCACCCCATCTCTTTGTCCCTCCAATGGCACAGTTTTTATGTGTGGAGGAAACTCGGCCTTCCCACGCTTGCAGCGAATTGGACCATTGGTTGTGTTCTTGCTTTATTACTCCCTGATATAACTATTGTCCCAGGAGATGAACCTCTACCAATTTCTAGCCTAGACACTTTAGTCAAAAGACATAGGTGGGCAATACAGGCTTTACCACTCATTGCCAGCCTTGGAATTACAGCTGCTGTGGGCACAGGTACAGTGGCTTAGGCACGGCTATTCACTCTTTCCATCGCCTGTCTCAACAACTTATAAATTATGTACAAACTTTATCAGGAACCTTTAAAGATTTGCAGGACCAAATAAATTCCCTGGCAGAAGTGTTCCTTCAAAACAGACTAGGCTTAGATTTGCTGACAGCTAACCAGGGAGGTATTTGCTTAGCCTTAGGGGAACGATGCTGCTTTTATGCCAATAAATCAGGCATAGTAGGCATTAAAATTAAGCAGCTTCAAGAAGATCCAGAAAAGAGACAAAGGGAACTATTTGAAAATCCCCTCTGGATTGGGCATAATGGATTTCTACCCTACCTTCTTCCCCTATTAGTCCCTTTGTTGGGTTTACTTTTAATGGTGTCCATAGGCCCCTGCATTATAAAGAGGCTGGTAAAATTTATTAAAGAACAGATTAATATTTTGGTTTCTAAGCCCATACAGCTCCACTATCATGGTCTGGAGATGGAAGACAGCACTGCCAACATTTAAAAGAATGTTCAACCCTTCTCACAGGCTTATTAAGTTTACATCCCCACAGATCTCTCTTTCTTACAGAAAACTATAAGTAACAGCTCTGAGCAACCATCTTCTACCCTTGCAATAAGGGTTCGTTCTCCATGGGCCCCTCCGCTTGGGGGAGGACACACCCTTGGAATGAGCACGTTAGGCCATAATAACGGAGGGTCCAGGAAGGACTGCAGGAGGATGGATCCACGCATCCCCAAACACAAGACCTCTGAATGACACGCTCTGGTGCATGGCGGTTGGCATGCTATCCCCTCAAAGACGTCTCCTCCAAAAACATGCCAAAGCCAACACGAAATTTCCTAGGAAAGATGCTCGCTCAAATCAGGAGATATTCTAAGGCATCCTAGAGAAACAGAGCCACTATCACCCCCTAAATCCATGGCCTGTAAGGTATGGTCGAATATTTTATATAACAAAAGGGGAGATGTCAGGGGCTAGAAGGAAGTTCTCCTTCAAAAAATAGACTGACACAAGAAACAGCCCCCTGGGACACAACCTGCCTGGGAGACATCCCACAGCCATCTATCTCCTTTTGACATCCGGCTACCATCTGTCTACCTGAAACATCCTGAGGTTATCTCACCCTGTGAAGACATCCAGCAACTGCCGATAAGAGAGCTTTCCCATCCGCAGCATATAAATACCCTCTGAGAATAATGAAAGTTTGCAGCATGATCAGAACTCCTGTCTTGCTGTCATCTCTCGTGTCTCTTGTCCCTTCATTCCTCCCCAACTAGGAAAAACACCCAAGTTGATGTGTCCTGCCAGCCGGGCCATCTGACACTAACCCATACCCTCCTAGACTCTGATGACAAATCCTAATATGATGGAGAAAAATAACCCAAACAGAATAGAAATACAAGCAGTTCAGAAGAGGCATGGTGTATAGTTGCACTTGCCTTTTGCATGATATAGGGTAGGTGTTATAAATTTAGTTAATTTTTAATTGAAATAGTTCTCCATGTGTTTTTAAAGTTAACAAATATGTGAATTCCTGTCTCCCTTTCTCTGTAGCCGATTCAGCACATGTATTTTTATATGCACATATAGAATCCTACCTGGTATCAGATGTACATTCTTGTGAGGTGGCTGACTTGGAAGATACAAATTGTGAGAAGAGATCACTCCTCCTAAACGCTGTTGGAACAGAAAATTCAACCTATGGGTGAGCCTCCTAGTAGAACAACATTATACATAAATCCATGTTCAGTAAATTAAATATTTTTGCATCTGTGGATGATATATACTTCATGATGAATTTCGATTGGCATATATATTGCTACATTTTATTGTCTGGGTGTGTGTGTTGTGTGTGTGTGTGTGGGGGGTGTATATATATATATATATATATATATATATATATATATATATATACACTCTCCAAATATTTCAAAATATGAAATATATTTGTCTTACATATACTACCTAAATTCATTCATGTTCATGTATGTGGATTTATAATCAACTTTTCACAATATTATTCTCAGAAATATTCATCCACCTGAATTACATATTTGTTTTATAGTACTGAAAACTAACTTCAGTGAGTGTGCATACAATCCTAATATTTCTACAGTAACTGACGCAGTTTAACATCAATGCAACTAGATTCCTCTTGGATATGATGTCTATGTTGAAGTTCATTTTATTCAACACTGGTACATTACTATTTGTTCAGTTTATTCACATCATAGGATATATATTTCATCAACAACTTCAATAATTTATAGGATTTTGATTCACTTTCAATCATTTCCTGATTCAGAACACATGTATTCCTCCAGGTTACTTGATTGTTTTTTCATGAGACTTCTTTCCAAACGCTTTTTTTTTCGATTTCCATAATCATTTTGAAGAAAAACTGACACACTCTTCATGATAAACCATAACCCTAATATTACCATTAGATGTATTTCTGGTTGGAATGAATGATTGCATATAAATATACGATTTTCTGTTTATTTTCAGATATCAATTCAATCGAATATTTAAAGTTGGAACAAGTTATAATATTTAATCACAGTATCGTCTATTCATAAATTATCTCTATGTTCATAGACACAGAGTAAATCTATTTGTAACCCCAATACTAATTTTTTCATCTTCAAAATGTTGCTCCCAGAAATGGTGGAAGAAATACTCATGTCACCTAATCTACATATACATTTTATCACAGTAATATACTGGACACAAAAAGAAGAGGTCACACTTATGATTGTATCAAAGCCTAAATGAAAAGTGAGCATAGATTACTGAAAACATTCATGTCCAGTGTGCCTAATGCTCTCAAATGTCAATCCTATTGGTGACTACATATTTGTTTCTTCTTAAGACTATATTTTGAACCTCAACCCTGCTTCAAATGTCTAATCCTATCACTCAATTTATACTTTGCCTGATTTCCTAATGTCTCTATTGATGTCTGCTTACCTAAATATTTTCCCCAGTTCACCATTGTGACTGACCCTTCACGTGTGCTGACATTTACATTCACTCTCTACCCGATACACTATTGCTAAAGAACTTTTGGTCCAAATTCTGTACTCAGTCTTCTTCTGAAACTTATCGAATATCTTCCTAATCCTACCGACTATCCCTGTTCTAGTGGATGTTCACTTCTACATTCAATCATCCAAGGTACAAGGTCCTATGCCATTGATTATCGATTTATCTGAAACACCTGTGCAGAACGTATATCAAAGCTAAGTATCCCAATCAATAGCGCAATGCCCTTCTGGGTTTCAAAGCTTACCTAGATTTTTGTTTTCATACTTATATTTCACCTATATATTCTTATAAATATCACAGGTTCCCAATACCATTATTCATCAATTAGAATAATTCCTAACCCAAATCAAACCTGTTATTAACCCTAACCATACACTGTTCCCTCAATCTAACTTTACAGAAGAGCAGGGACCAAGTTGGTCTTACAATACAGGAATGTAGAGAATCTTCCACCTGTTGTAAAACTCAAAGGTCCATGAAGAAGTGATCCCTGGAGAAGATGTAGGCAGCCATGAAGGACCTGAGAGAGCAAACGTCATCTTCCATTGCAAACAACCTGGTCAGGATGAAGGGTTGTGTCTGAATCAGCCTCTCTGTTCATAATGTAGAGAAGATGGACACAAACAGTCCTGTTTGGAGACCTGTTCCTGGGTGCCTATGGTTCATATACCATTCTAACTTGTGAAAGTGTCACAGGAAGTAGGAGAAGCCTCGATCTCATGGGACCCTTGGAAGCAACTGTTAGGACAAAGTGGTTGCCAAAGCAGTGACCTCATTCAGTTCCTGAAGGAAGTGACCTCACCTCACTTCCTTGGTCATGGAACTCTCGGTACTTGGGATCCAGGAAGCAAGGTACCAAGAGCCTGTCCCAGTCCTAGTCCCAGTGGGCTCACTTGTTTGGATTTACCAAGGACAGAGTCAGTCTTTCATGCTACCTACAGATATGAGGATGGCCAACTGCCAGGAAAACTCAGAAGAGGGGCCTTTCCTGAGAAAGCAGATAGTGGCTCACCGCTGGCTCCTGACAAGTTCACAGAGTTGGTGTTTTCCGGGGAACATAAGTTGGCCCACCAGTCAGAAGACACTCTGGATAGTCACAGACATACTTTGTAGAAGGTGGTGCCTCTGTGGTTGTCGGTGTGGGTTTGTGGTTTTGTCTCATGTTCTGAGAATAGGTAGGAAAGGCGGTTTGTTTGGTTTGGAGTGAACTGTTTATAGTAAGTCGTTTGGCAAGCAAGTGTTTCTATGTCTGTGTATCCCACTATGTGCATGGTTTTAGATATTAGAAAACTGAATGCATCAATTGTTGTCTCCTGTCTAGCAGAAAGCTTCCCAGCATTCATCCTGCCGAATTTATGAATGGATTTCAGCTTGCCTGATCGATGGGCAACATGTGGTATCTTCCAAAATTCCTGCATTCTTCATGAATTCTGGCTACTCTCCAGAATAGGCTCATGGTTTTGTGTCCAAGATATGAAGCAGTTCCAAGCCCTGTGACATGGCTATGTACTGGATAGCTAAAGGGAATGTCGAGCATCTCAGAAAACTCAGATATAAGTGTGACCATGATAGTCTCAGTGGAGAAACCCTGCTTTGGGCCTTTTGCTTACCTATTGTTCTGTTGCCCTGAATGTCAGGAAGGTCTTTGCCTCAAGACATCCGTTTGTGAAGCCTGAAGAAAACAGGTTCAAATGGAAATGAATGGACATCACCTGTGGATCTTTGCTTAATTCCTTTGAAAATGGAAGTGTCTGAATCAGCCTCTTGGCCCTGTGTGAGGCCGTGGCTTAGATTCTCAACCCCTGAAGAATCTAAAGAAACATCACATGTGTGCATCCAAAACAAAAATGGCCAAAAGTGCAGTTATTGTGGATGAAGTCTCTCCCCATTCTCTGTGAGGTTCCTGACCTCCATCAAGTTAGAATAGGGATCCTTTGGGCCAAATCATTTCTTCAAAGCCCTAAATTGCTTGAGTTTTCCCGTGACTACAATTCACATAAAGAATCCAAACTGCACAGTCAATACTCCTCAAATTGGAGAAGCAGAGAAGTATTAACAGCAGGCCTATTTGAACACTCCTGGTTCACAGGAATGGTGTCCAGGCCACCCTGAATTTAGGCAAATTAGGGGCAAGAGAGATTATTTAGGAGACTGTCTTGGGCTTCGCCCCTCGTGGAAACTTCCAGCGATAGGTTATGATGAGTGTCTATATAAAAGAACATGAGGGCCATGTGGGATTGTTTTGGTTTTAATTGTGGTTGTTAGTGTGGTGATTGGAAGAGATGACTGGGTCCACCTTGACATAAACTCTGGTGTTTTTCCCCTTAGAGACTGAGTTCTGGAACTGACCTCAGAAAAGTATTGCCATTAATTGTGTTGGGATTTTAGGAGGCCATGCATGAGAGTCGCCCTTGGAAACTGAGATCAAGGCCCAGGGTGGCTTTCAACAGAGCACTGGGAATCACAGCCAAGATATCACATAATTTTCTTCTGAAAGAATTGGCAGCCGTAGTTGAGAGTCAAAAGTCACATGGACCTCACATTGTAGAACTCAATGGGCCTGGCTTCATTTGACCTTTTGGCCATTCTTTGGGAAGCATTGCCTGTGAGATTTCTCCAGAGCTTTCATTGAAATGAGCTTCGTCAACATTAATGGTTCTGGAATGAACTGAAACTCACAGTGCCTCCACCTTCATTGTTGAAATATGGCTAGAAAAATACCATGAAATTTTTGAAATTTCCATGAACAGCTGGCACAGGAGAACCTTTGGATTTCCTGTTGCTGATCATGAGTATAACAGACACTGCCTTGATTGACTGGTTTTAATGAAAATTGTGTAAAACAGAGATGCCAATAAGTTGGAGCCTGATGATTAGTGGGCCTAGAGCAGTGGTAGGCAGGTGTGTGATAAAACATCTGTGGTGGGGCCATGTGGATCTGCCATTGGCTTCCAAATGGCTTGTGACTGACATGATGCAGCCAGCAGTCCCTTCTAAGTAAAGGCATCTTGTTATTTGGAGAGGTTTCAGGGCAATGTTCAGAATCGATTTGCTATGGTCAATGGGGCAAGCTATGTGATATAGAAGCATGGTTGGTGCATTCTCCTGCAGAAATTGAAATACCACACGTGACAGAACTCCCTCCTGCACTGTGTCCCAGTTGAACTCCGTGTATTTCATGAAGCAAATACCAAACTCCCATTGTAGCAGCAATAAACACCATGAAAATTGGAGGATGAACAAATGGCTTCACAGTCCACACAGGGAGACACTTAGAACCCAGTGGCCACAGTTTACCTACAAAGATCAAATTCAGGACTGCTGCCTCATGTTCATTGGAAAATAAGAAACTATGTTTTACAGGTCACATAGGTGCAGACCCAGCTTTGATTATCTCACTACAAAGGAAGCTAAAGCTCCTGATAACAACATATGTTTCAAGTGCCCAAACTCAGAGGCAATTTCTCAAGAAGTCTTTAGGCCAGCAGAGCTCCATGTTTGTGGAGTGTTCACCCTGTCCCTTACTTTTGGAAACTCCTCTACCACCTCCAAGGTAGTGAACTCCTTAGCATATTCCATTCCAGATAAGTATTCACTGATTTTCTAACTCTTCTCCTCTAATTATGTCTTACTTGGGGCGAAGATAATGTCAAGCCATTGTTCTGGAGGAGTGGGAAGATTTTGTGTAGCACATATTTGCATACACATTGGATTCATTTTCCCATTTTCCATTCGAAATACTGAATCCCTGACTCTAACCCCTACCCTACTAGACTCTGACTACTAATCGTAATATGATAGAGAATAAAAACTCAAACAGAATAGAAATACAAGCAGTTCAGAGGAGGCATGGTGTATAGTTGGAATTGCCTTTTGCATTATATAGGTTAGAAGTTATAAATCTAGTCAATTTTTTGTTGAAATAGTTCTCCGTGTGTTTTGAAAGTTAACAAATATGTAAATTCCTGTCTCCCTTTCTCTGTAGCCTATTCAGCACATGTAATTTTATATGCACATATAGAATCGTACCTGGTATCACACGTACATTTTTGTGAGGTGACTGACTTGGCAAATACAAATTTTGAGAAGAGATCACTCCTCCTAAATGCTGTGGAACTGAAAATTCAACCTATGGGTAAGCCTCCTAGTTGAACAACATTATACATAAATCCATGTTAAGTATATGAATATTTTTGGGTCTGTGGATGATATGTATTTCATGATGAATTTCAATTGACATATATATTGCTAGTTTTTAATGTCTGTGTGTGTGTGTGTGTGTGTGTATATATATATATATATATATATACCCTCCGAATTTTTCAAAATATGAAATATTTGTGTCTTATTATGCACTCCCTAAATTCATTCATATTCATGTATGTGGATTTATAATCCACTTTTTAAAAAATTATTCTCAGAAATATTCATCCACCTGAAATACATATTTTTTCCTAGTACTGAAACAGTTTTCAGTAAATGGTGCATCCATATCCTAATATTTCGGCATTGCAAGATGACTGTGAAGACAGTGTATCACACCCAGTGTACCCTGCCACTGCGCAGGTGAATAACGAGTTAGAACGATGAAAAACTATCTTGTTAGGATCTTACAGGGAAATGGGTGTTTACCGAAATCTAGAAGAATGATTTCCACCACCGAGGTCCGGTAATTGAGTCTCAAACACAAGCCACTTGTGCAACCGGAGATCCATTCTGATTGATCCGCGTGACCTGCCCCGTGTCTACAAATGGTTAGGCACCACCGAGAAGCGACCAGCAAGCAGGGAGAAACTTTGCTGCAGATTCTGTGGAATCCTGCTGGCTGAGCATCCACTGAGCCCCCAGCTGAATTTGGGATTTCAGACGGGAAAGTTAGCAGTACATTTCTATCCCCCAAAGTGGAAACTCCACAAAAGAAACCAGCAGCCACCATCTTGGAGAGCTGAAGTAACCACCACCACTCCCAGACAGATTGCAACAATAAAACAGGTGTGTGTTTCTCAGCTCATCTCACATAAAGAGGAAAATTCGCATAAAATCTCTCCTAGGGTTTTGGGGGAGGGATAATCAGAGCAAGTCTGCATAAAGACTGGGGGAGAACTAGAGGCACCTGACCTTCATCTCCCCTTCCCATCAGCGGCAAAAATGAAACTTGTCTAGCCAGTGCGGGGCGAGGGGCAAGCGGAAAATATTAAAACAATAGAGTTCCAGGGTTCACAATAGACACCCTCCCCACCCAACAAACGGCAGACCCGGAGAACAGTTTGAGCTGCTGAGAAGCATCACTCAGGAGAAATCTGGTCTAGCAGGAGAAATCAGGACTAGCAGGATAAACCAGGGGACTAGAGGCCAGACCCTCCTGACTGGGTGGCTGGAGAACGCCAGACCGATGCCAGTGTGACTGGGCAACTGGAGACCACCTTCCTGCCGGTGCCAGCCCACCTGCTGACGGCATGTCTTGACGGCTGGAGAACGCTCGCCTGCCGACGACCGAACGCGCAACTGTGTGGCTAGAGATCACCCACTCGCCGGCAACAGCCCATCTGCTGCCTGCGCTACTGGGTGGCTGGAGACTGCCGGCATGCCAGCGACCGGGAGCTGAAACCAACAAGAGACAATCCAGTCCACCCCCCCAATTCGGACACTCCGGCAAGGAGCCTGGGGCCCACCACAGCAGAGAGGTGACATCACTGGAGCTCGGCTGTCAGAATTCCTTAACAGGGAAATCCACTTAAGCAGGCATAGTCTAGCAACACAAAGTGTCACATGAAGTAGGGGTAGCCACCAGCACTTGTCCCCGTTGAACTCCTTGTATTTAGTTAAGCAAATACCAAACTCCCAGTGCAGCAGCAAGAAACACCACGAAAATGGAGAATGAACAAATGGCTTCACAGTCCACATGGGGAGACACTTAGCCCCCAGTGGCCACAGTTTACCTACAAAGAGGGAATTCAGTACTGCTGCCATATGTTCATTATAAAATAAGATACCATGTCCTCCAGGTCACATAGATGCACACCCAGCTTTGATGGTCTCACTACAAAAGAAGCTATAGCTCCAGACAACAATATAAATTTAAGTGCCCAACCTCTTAGCCAGTTTCTCAAGAAGTCTTTAGGCCAGCAGAGCTCCATGTTTGTGTTGTGTTTACAATGTCCCTTACTTTGAGAAACTCCTCCACCATATCCAAGGTTGTGAACTCCTGAGAATTTCCCATTCCAGATTGGATTTATTTTGCAATTTTCCATTCTACAGTAACTGACCTAGGTTTATATCAATGCAAGTAGATTCCTATGGAACATGATGTGTATTTTGAAGTTCATTTTTATTCAACACTGTTACATTACTATTTCTTCAGTTTATGCACATAATAGGATATATATTTATTCCACAAGTTAGGAAGTTTATAGGCATTTGGTTCACTTTCAATCACTTTCTGCTTCAGAACACATGTATTCCTCCATGTTTCTTGACTGGTCTTCTCATGAGACTTCTTTCCAAACACATTATTTTCTATTTCCGTAATCACTTTTGAAACAAAACTCACACACCCTTCATTATAAACCATAACTCTAAGATTACCATTAGATGTATAACTCTTTGGAATGCATGATTGTTTATCAATATAAGATTTCCTATATATTTTCAGATATCAATTCAATCCATTATTTAATTGGAACCAGTTATATTTTTTCCCAGTATGATCTATGTATGCATAATCTCTATATTCATAGACACAGCATACACCTCTTTGTACCCCCAATACTAATTTATTCGTCTTCACAATATTGCTCCCAGAAATGGTGGAAGAAATACGCATGCCACCTGATCTACATATACATTTTATTACAGTAATATTCTGGACACCAAATGCAAAGGTCACACTTATTATTGTACCAAAGCCTAAATGGAAAGTGAGCATGGATTACTAAAAACATCCATGTCCACATTGCCTAATTCTCTCACATGTCAATCCTATTCGTGACTACATATGTGTTTCTTCCTAAGATTATATATTCAACCTGAACCCTTTGAAAAAGTCTAATCCTATCACTTTATAGTTTGCCTGATTTTGTAATGTCTCTATTGATATCTGCTTTCCTACATATTTCCCAAGTTCATCATTGTGATTGACTCTTCACATGTGCTGACAAATATTCACTCTCTAACCAAAACCCTATTGCTAAAGAACTTTTGTTTCAAATACTATACTCACTCTTCTTCCTATACCTACCGACTATCTTCCTAATCCTACCGACTATCCCTGTTTGACTCGATGTTCTCTTGTACATTCAATCATCCAAGGTAGAAGATCCTATGCCATTGATTATAGATTCATCTTAGACATCTGTGCATAACATAATCCAATGCTAATTATCCCAGTCAAGGTCCCAATGCCATTCTGGGCTTCGAATCTAAACTAGATTTCTGTTTTCATAATTATATTTCACCTCTATATTTTTTTAAATATTTTAGGTTCCAAATACCATCATTCATCCAGCAGAATGATTTCTAACCCAAATCAAACATGTTGTTAACCTTAACCATTCACTGTTCCATCAATCTAACTTTACAGAAGAGCAGGGATAGAGTTGTATGAGATCTTTCACCTGATGAAAACCTCAAAGGTACATGCATAAATGATCTCTGAAGAACATGAAGGCAGCTATAAAAGACCTGAGAGAGCAAAAGTCATCTTCAATGGCAAACAACCTGGTCAGGATGAAGGGTTCTGACTGAATCAGCCTCTCTCTTCTTAATGTAGAGAAAATGGACCAAACCCAGCCTGTGTGGGTAGCTGTCCCAGGGCGCCTATGATTGATATACCGTTCTATCTTGTGAAAGTGTAACAGGAAGTAGGGGCAGCCTCCTTCTCATGTGACACTTGGAAGCCACTGGTAGGACAAAGTGGTTGCCAAGGCAGTAACCTCATTCAGTTCCTGAAGGAAGTGACCTCACCTCACTTCCTTGGTGATTAAAATCTCTGAACTTGGGATTCATGAAGCCAGTCACCCATAGACAGTCCCAGTCCCAGTCCCAGTGGTCACACTTGTTTGGATTTACCAAAGACAGAGTCAGTCTTTCTTGGTAACTACTGATGTGAGGATGGCCAAATGCCAGGAAAGCTTTAAAGAGGAGCCGTTTCTGAGAAAGCAGGTAGTGGCTCACCTCTGGCTCCTGACACCTTCACAGAGTTAGCCAAGGAGACCAGATCTGACACAGGTCAGGCCATTTCAGGGGAACATAGTATGGTCCACCAGTCAGAGGACACTCTGGATATTCACAGACCTACTTGAGTTAAGGAGGTGCCTTTGTCGGTGTGGGTGTGAGTTTGTGGTTTTGTCTCATGTTCTGAGAATAGGTAGGAAAGGCAGTTTGTTTGGATTGGAGTGGACTGTTTCTAGTAAGTCGTTAGACAAGGCGAGTGCTTCTATGTCTGTGTTTCCCACTCTGTCCGTGGTTGTAGACATTAGAAAAGACAATGCATCAAGGATTTGTCCTGTCTAGTAGAATGCTTCCCAGCATTCTTCCTGCCCGATTTAGGAATGGACTGTGGCTCGCCTTATGCATATGAAACACCTACTAACTTTCTAAGTTCCTGTTTTCTTCCTGAATTCCGGCAAACCTCAAGAATAGGCCCATGGTTTTGAGTCCAAGATATGTACCACCTCCAAGCTCTGTGACATGGCCATGTGCTTGATAGCTGTAGGGAATGGGAACATCTTAGAAAACTCAAATATCTGTGTGACCAGTAAACTCTCAGTGGAGAAACCCTGCTTTGGTTCATTTGCATACTTATGGTTATGTTGCCCTGAATGTCAAGAAGGTCTTTGCCTCAGGCCACCCCTTTCTGAAGCCTGAAGAAAACTGTTTTCAAATGGAAATAAATGGGCATAACATGTGGCTCTTTGCTTAATTGCTTTGAATAGGGACGTGTCCGAATCAGCCTTTTGGGCCTGTGTGAGGTTGTGGCTTAGATTCTCAGCACATGGTAGATCTAAAGATAGATTCCATTTGTGCAATCAAAACCAAAATGGCAAAAAATCACTCATTGTGGATGAGTCTCTTGCCTTCCTCTGTTAGGTTCTTTACCTCCATCAAGTGTGAATAGGAGTCCTTTAGGTCAAATGAGTTCTTCAAATCCCTGCAGAGGTGCTTGTGTTTTCTCAAGATTACATATCACATAAAGAATCTATACCTGAGAGTCAGTAGGCCTCAAATTGGAGAAGGAGAGCAGTATTAATGGCAGGCCTATTTGATCACTCCTGGTTCACAGGAAGGGTGTCCATGTCACCCTCACTTTAGGCAAATGAGGGGCAAGCGACATTATTTTGGACACTCTCTTGGGATGCATCCTGCATGGTAACCTCCAGCCAGAGGTTATGATGAATGTCTATATTTAAGAAGATGAGGGCCATGTGGGTGTCTTTTGGTTTTAATTGTGGTCATTCTTGTGGCAGTTGGAAGAGATGACTGGATCCACCTGGGCTTGAACTCTGGTGTCATTCCCCTTAGAGCCTGAGTTCTGGAACACATATCAAAGAAGAATTGCCATAAATTGTGTGGGGATTTTAAGAGGCCACGCATGAGAGTCGCCCTTGGAAACTGAGATCTATGCCCACGGTGGCTTTCCACAGAGCACTGGGAATCTCAGACAGGATATCACATGATTTAATTCTGAAAGATTGGCAGCCATATTTGATAGTCAAAAAACACATGGACCTCAATTTTAGACCTCAATGGGCGTGGCTTCATGTGACCTTTTGGCCACTCTTTGGGAAGCCTTGCCTGTGAGAGTTCTCCAGAGCTTTCATTGAAATGATCTTCCTCAACATTGAATGATTCCTGAATGAATTGAAATAAACAGTGCCTCCAACTTCATCCTTGAAAATTGGCTAGATAAATACCATGAAATTTTTAAAATTCCAATGACCAGGTGGCACTGAAGAACCTTTGGATGTCCTGTTGCTGATCATGAGTGTACCAGACAGTGCCTTGATTAACAGGCTTTCATGAATATGGTGTAGAACAGAGATGCCAGTAATTTGGAGCCTGCAGAATAGTGGGCCTAGAGCAGAGGTGATTAAGTGTGTGATAAAACATCTGTGGTGGGGTCATGTGGATCTGCCATTGTCTTCCAAATGGCTTGTGACTGACATGGTGCAGCCAGCAGAACATTGTATGTAAACGCATCATGTTATATGGAGAGGTTTAAGGGCAATGTTCAGAATCAGGTTGCTATGGTCACGGAGGCAACCTATGTGGTATACAAGTCCTGTTGGTGCATTCTCCTGCAGTCCCTGACCCACATTTGTGACAGAACTCCCTCCAGGACTGTGGTCACGTTTAACTCCTTGTATTTCATGAAGCAAATACAAAACTCTCAGTGCAGCAGGAGACACTATAAAAAGTGGAGGATGATGAAATGGCTTCACAGTCCACATGGGAAGACACATAGCCCCCAGTGGCCATAGTTCACCTACAAAGAGAGAATTCAGCACTACTGCTTCATGTTCATTGGAAAATTATAAACCATGTCCTCCAGGTCACAGAGATGCATAAAGACGTTTGATGGTCTTACTAGAAAAAAAGCTAAAGTACCTGAAAACTACATATATTTCAACTGTCCATCTTAGAGGCAGTTTCTCCAGACGTCTTTAGGCTGACAAATCTTCATGTTTGTGGAGTTTTTACATTGTCCCTTACTTTTGGAAACTCCTCTACCATCTCCAAGGTTGTGAAATCCGGAGCAGTTTTCATTTCAGGTATGAATTCAAAGATTTTCTAACTCTTTTTCTCTAATTGTGTCTTACTTGGGGTGAAGGTAATGTCAAGTTATTGTTCTAAATGAGAGTGGGAAAATTTTTGTGTAACACTAATTTGCATACACATTGATCCATTTCCAATTTTCCATTCGAAATACTGAATCCCTGACAGTAACTCATACCCTACTATACTCTGACTACTAATCCTAATATGATGAAGAATAATACCCAAATAGAATAAAAATACAAGCAGTTCAGAGGAGGCATGCTGTACAGTTGGACTTCCCTTTTGCATGATTAAGGGTAGGTGTTATAAATCTACTCAGTTTTTAATTGAAATTGTCCTCCATGTGTTTATAAAGTTCACAAATATGTGAATTCCTGTCTCCCTTTCTCTGTAGCCTACTCAGCACATGTATTTTTATATGCACATACAGAATCCTACCTGGTATCACACGTACATTTTCATGAGTTGGCTGAATTGGCAGATACAAATTGTGAGAAGAGATCAGTCCTCCTAAACGCTGTGGGAACTGAAAATTCAAACTATGTGTCTTATTATAGACTTCAAAATATATGTGTCTTATTATACACTTCCTAAAATTATTCATATTCATGTATGAGGATTTATAATGAACTTTTCACAAGATTATTCTCAGAAATATTCATCCACCTGAAATACATATTTGTTTCCTAATACTGAAAACTAACTTCAGTGAATGGTGCATACAAATCATAATATTTTGACATTGCAAGATGGCCGCGAATAGAGAGCATCATACCCAGCGTACCGCACCACTGCGCAGGTGACTAACGACTAAGAACGACAAAAAACTATCTTGTTAGGAACTTACAGCAAAATGGGGATGCACTGAAACCTAGAAGAAGGATTTCTAGCACTGAGGTCCGGTAAATGAGTCTCAAACATGAGCCAACTCTGCGACCGGAGATCCTGTCTGACTGATCCGCGCTACCTGTCCAGTGGCTACAGACAGCAGGGCACCACCGAGATGCGATCAATAATCACGGAGAAACGTTGATGCAGATTCTGTGGAATTCTGCCAGTAGAGTCCCCACTGAGCCCTGGGCTGAGTTCAGGGTTTCAGATGGGGAAGGAAGTGGTACAGTTCTAACCCCCACAATAGAAACTCCACGAAGGAAACCAACGGCCACCATCTTGGTGAGCTGAAGTAACGACAGCCACTCCCCTACAGATTGGAACAATAAAATGTTGTTATTCTGTTACTGTTACTCAGCTCATCTCCCATACTTCGGGGAATTTGCATCAAATCTCTCCTAGGCTTTCTGGGGGAGAGATTATCAGAGGGAGCCTGCATAAAGATAGGGGAAAACTAGAGGCACCTGACTTTCAACTCCCCCTCCCATCAGTGGTGAAAAAAACCTGTCTAGCCAGCGCTGAGAGAGGGGCAAGCGGAAAAAAAAAATCAAAACAATAGAGTGCCGGGGTTCCCAATAGCCAACTGTGCAATCAGAGATCCAGGCTGATTGAATCATGCAGCCAGGCCTGCTGTTTCAGATGGCGGGGCACCACCGAGAAGTGACCTGAAGCAGGGAGAAATGTTGCTGCGGATTCTGTGGAATCCTGCCGGCTGAGCTCCCACTGATCCCCGGGCTGAGTTTGGGAATTCAGACAGGGAAGAAAGTGGTATAGTTCTATCCCCCACAAAAGAAACTCCACCAAGGAAACCAGCAGCCACCATCTTTGAGATCTGAAGTAACCACCGCCCCTCTCCAATAGACTGCAACAATAAAACAGATGTGTGTTACTCAGCTCATCTCTCATACAGCGGGGAATTCGCATAAAATGTCTCCTAGGCTTTCCGGGGGAGGGTTAATCAGAGCAAGCCTGCATAAAGACGCAAGAAAAACTAGAAACACCTGACTTTCGACTCCCCCTACCATCAGTGGCCATAACGAAACGTGTATAGCCAGTGCTGGGGGAGGGGCAAGCGAAAAAAATCAAAACAATAGAGTGTCTGGGTTCCCAAAAGACACCCTCCACACCCAACAAACGGCAGGCACAGAGTACAGTTTGAACTGCCGAGAGGCATCACTCAGGGGAAATCTGGTCTAGAAAAAGAAACCAGGACAAGCAGGAGAAACCAAAGGACTAGAAGGCAGGCCCTTGTGACTGGGCGGCTGGAGACCGCAGGCCTGCACGTGACATTCCACCCACTGCCTGAGTGACTGGGGGGCTGAGGAATGCCCGCCCGCCGGCAACCGAGCGTGAGACTGCGTGGCTAGAGATTGCCAACCCAACGGCGACAGCCCACCTGCTGCCCGCGTGACTGGGCGGCTGGAGACCGCCTGCCCGCTGGCGACCAACCGCGCAATTGGGCGGCTGGAGACCGCCCGCCTGCCAGTGACCCAGAGCTGAAACAAACCAGAGACAGTCATGTCCCACCCCCCAATTCGGACACCTCGGCAAGGAGCCTGGGGCCGGCCAAAGCAGAGAGGTGACATCACTGGAGCTCGGCCTTCGGAATTACTTCCAAGCGGAATCCACTTTAGCAGGCATAGTTTACCAACACAAAGGAGAGACAACAGAGATATACAACACCAAAACAAATCTAAAGAATAAAGCAGAAACACAGCAATCAAATAGAGCTGGAAAATGACGTGAACATCATGAAAAAACAAGGGCAAAAAAGGAATACAAACAATGCAGGACAACTTAAATCTACAGGAGGACCTTGAAGCATCAGAAAAAGGGATAGGGAAAGAACTCAAGGCATACCGAACTCAGAGGGAAAGGAATATTAGAGAAGACATGAGGCAGCAAGTCCAAGCAATAAAAGTATATTTTGAAAATGAATTAAACAAACAAATTCAAATGGCAAAGAATGAGCATTACCAGGAGATAGAGATCTTAAAAAAATATTAAACAGTAATCCTAGAAATGCAGGAAAATATAAACCAAATTAAAAACTCAAACGAGAATATTACAAATAGACTAGATCAAGTAGAAGTCAGAACATCAGATAATGAAGACAAAGTTTATCAACTTGAAAAGAATTGAGTAAACACAGAAAAGATGCTTAAATCCCACCAGGAATTTATTCAAAAGATATGGGATGTCATAAAAAAACAAAAAACAAATTTAAGAGTCATCAGGATAGAAGAAGGCATAGAGATTCAAACCAAAGGAATGGACGACATATTAAATGAAATAATTCTATAAAACTTCCCAGAGATGAATGATGGATTGGATTTCCAATTCCTGGAAGCCTACAGGACCCCAAACATTCAAAACCAAAATAGACCAACTCCAAGACATATAATTATGAAGATAGCCAACATACAGAACAAGGAGAGAATATTAAAAGCTATAAGAGAAAGGAGGCAGATTACATTCAGGGGTAAACCAATTAGGTTAACAACTGATTTTTCATCACATTCTTTGAAAGTGAGAAGATCCTGGAACAATGTAATTCAAATGCTGAAAAAAAAAAAGAATTCCAACCAAGAATACCATATAAAGAAAAGTTAAGCTTCAGATTTGACAATGAAATTAAAGTCTTTCACGATAAACAAAAGCTAAAACAATTCTCAGCCAGAAAACCAGCACTGCAAAGCATTTTGGGCAAAATACTACAAGAAGAAGAGTTAAAAAATAGTGCCCAAAACTAACAGTGGGAAGTATCTCAGTAAAGCGGGAGGAAAGTAACCAAAAAAGTAAAAACTATCCAAACTAAAATATAATAAATAAATAAACATGACTGGAAGTACAAATCATATTTCAATTGTAACCTTAAATGTTAATGGCCTAAATTCACTAATCAAGAGACATGTGCTAGTAACCTGGATCAAAAAAACAAATCCAACAATATTCTGCCTTCAGGAGACTCATATGATAGGAAAAGACATACACAGGCTGAAGGTAAAAGGTTGGGAAAAATCATAACACTCACATGACCCTCGGAAGCAATAAGGGTTTGCCATACTCATATGGAATAATATCAACTTCAAACCTAAGTTAATCAAAAGGGATAAAGAGTGACACTATATTCTGTTAAAAGGAATCATCCACCAACAAGAAAAAAACAATTATCAATTTGTATGCACCAAGCAATGGAGGTGCAACGTTCATAAAACAAACTCTCTTCAAGTTCAAGAGTCAAATAGACTACAACACAATAATTATGGGTGACTTCAACACACCACTCTCGGCATTAGAGAGATCCTCTAGACAAAAACTGAATAAAGAAACTATAGAACTCAACAGCACAATCAATAACCTAGACTTAACCGACATATATAGAATATATCAACCATCATCAAGTGGATACATGTTCTTCTCAGCAGCACATGGATCCTACTCAAAGATACACCATATATTATGCCATAGGGCAATTCTTAGTAAATATAAAGGCATGGAGATTATACCGTGCACCATATCTGATCATAATGGAATGAAACTGGATATCAATGAGAAAAGAAGGAAGGAAAAATCCTACATCACATGGAAAATGAACAACATGCTACTGAATGACCAATGGGTTACAGAAGACATAAAGAAGGAGATAAAAAATTCTTAGAGACAAATGACAATACAGACACAACATACCGGAATCTATGGGACACAATGAAAGCAGTTTTAAGAGGGAAATTCATTTCTTGGAGTTCTTTCCTCAAAAAAAGAAAAAAAAACAACAAATAAATGAACTTATACTACACCACAAAAACCTGGAAAAGGAAGAGCAAAACAACAGCAAATGTAGTAGAAGACAAGAAATAATTAAATTTAGAGCAGAAATCAACGAAATTGAAACCAAAAAAAAGTTGAAAAAATTGATAAATCTAAAAGTTGGTTCTTTGAAAAAATAAATAAGATCAACAGGCCCTTAGCCACGCTAAGGAAGAGAAGAAGAAAGAGAATTCAAATTACTAACATGTGGGATAAAAAAGGCAATATCACAACAGACACTACAGAAATATAGAAGATAATTAGAAAGTATTTTGAAACACTATATTCCAATAAAATAGAATATTGTGAAGATATTGATAAATTTCTTAAGTCATACGATCTGCCCAGATTGAGTCAGGAAGACACAAACAATTTAAACAGGCCAATAACAAAGGAAGACATAGAAGAAGCAATCAAAAGACTGCCAACCCAAAAAAAAGCACTGGACCGGATGGGAATACAGCGGATTTCTACAAAACCTTCAAAGAAGAATTAAAATCAATATTTTTCAAGCTTTTTCAAGAAATAGAAAAAGAAGGAGCTCTTCCAAATTCATTCTATGAGGCCAACATCACCCTGATCCCGAAACCAGACAAAGACACTTCAAAGAAAGAATACTACAGACCAATTTCTCTAATGAACTTGGATGCAAAAATTCTCAATAAAATTCTGACAAATCGAGTACAAAAGCATATCAAAATAATTGTGCACCATCATCAAGGAGGATTCATCCCTGTGATGCAAGGATGGATCAATATACGAAAATCAATAAATGCCATTCACCACATCAATAGACTTAAAGACAAGAACTATATGATCATCTCGATAGATGCAGAAAAGCATTTGACAAAGTTCTGCATCCATTTATGTTCAAAACTCTATAAAAACTAGGGATAACAGGAACTTACCTCAACATTGTAAAAGCTATATATGCTAAACCTCAGGCTAGCATCATCCTAAATGGAGAAAAAACTGAAGGCATTCCTTCTAAAATCTGGAACAAGACAGGGATGCCCTCTATCACCACTTCTATTCAATTTAGTTCTTGAAATACTAGCCAGAGCAATTAAACAGACAAAAGAATTTAAAGGCATAAAAATAGGAAAAGAAGAATTTAAAGTATCACTATTTGCAGATGACATGATAATATATTTAACAGACACAAAAATGTCTACAAAGAAATGGCTAAAGTTAATAAATGAATTCAGAAAAGTGGCAGGATATATAATTAACACGCATAAATCAAATGCATTCCTGTATAACAGAAAAAAAAAACTTCTGAAATGGAAATGAGGAAAACCACTCTATTCACAACATCCTCAAATAAAATAAGATAATTGGGAATCAACCTAACAAAAGAGGTGAAAGATTTATATAATGAAAACTACAGAAATCTAAAGAGAGAAATAGAAGAAGATGTCAGAAGATGGAAACATGTGCCCTGTTCATGAATAGGCAGAACTAACATCATAAAAATGGCAATATTACGCAAAGTTCTCTACAGGTTTAATCCAATGCCAATCAAAATTCCAACGGCATTTCTTGTAGAAATAGATAAATCAATCATGAAATTCATATCGAAAAATAAAAGACCCAGAATAGCAAAAGCAACTGTAAGCAGGAAGTGTGAATCTGGAGGTATAGCGATACAAGAGTTCAAACTGTACTACAAAGCAATAGTAACAAAAACAGCATGGAACTGGTACCGAAAAATGCAGGTGGACCAGTGGTACAGAAGAGAGGACACAGAAACCAATCCACAAAATTACAACTTTCTTATATTTGATAAAGGGGCTAAAAGCATGCAGTGGAGGAAGGATAGCATCTTCAACAAATGGTGATGGGAAAATTGGAAATCCATATGCAACAAAATGAAACTGAATCCCGTTCTCTCGCCATGCACAAAATTTAACCCAAAATGGATCAAGGATCTAGATATAAAATCAGAGACACTGCGTTTCATAGAAGAAAAAGTTGGCTACGATCTACTTACTGTGGGGTCGGGCTCCAAATTTCTTAATAGGACGCTCATAGCCCAAGAGTTCTTAACAAGAATAAAAAAATGAGACTTACTTATACTAAAAAGTTTTTTTTCTCTGCAAGAGAAACAAAAAGGGAAGTAAATAGAGAGCCTACATCCTGGGAACAAATTTTTACCCCTCACACTTAAGATAGAGCCCTAATATCCAGAATATACAAAGAATTCAAAAAAAATATCAATAAGATAACAAATAACCTAATCAACAAATGGGCCAAGGACCTGAAAAGACACTTCACCGAGGAGGACATACAATCAATCAACAAGTACATGAAAAAATGCTCACCATATCTAGCAGTCAGAGAAATGCAAATCAAACCCACCCTAAGATACCATCTCACTCCAGTATGATTGGCAGCCATTATGAAGTCAAACAACAACAAGTGTTTACGAGGATGTGGGGAAAAGGGGACACTTGTACACCGCTGGTGGGACTGCAAATTGGTGAGGCCAACATGGAAAGCAGTATGGGGATTCCTGGGAAAGCTAGGAATGGATCCACCATTTGAACCAGCTATCGCCCTTCTCGGACTATTCCCTGAGGATCTTAAAAGAGTGTACTAAAGGGATACTGCCACATCAATGATCATAGTGGCACAATTCACAATACCTAGACTGTGTAACCAACCTAGATGCAATTCAATAGATGAATGGATAAAAAAAAAATGTGGCATCTATACACGATGGATGCAGCACTAAAAAATGACAAAATCATAGAATTTGCAGGGAAATGGATGGCATTAGAGCAGATTATGCTAAGAGAAGCTAGCCAATCCTTAAAAAAACAAATGCCAAATGTCTGCTTTGATAAAAATAGGGTAACTAAGAATAGAACAGGGAGGAAGAGCATGAGGAAAAGATTAATATTAAACAAAGACAAGTGGGAGAGAGAAAGGGAGAGAGAAGGGAAAGCATATGGAAATGGTAGGAGACCCTCATTGTTACACAAAATTACATATAAGACGTTGTGAGGGGAAAGGCGGGAACAAGAGAGAGAAGTGAAAAAGCAGATGAGGAAGAGAGGGAAGATAGGATGAAAGGGGAGGGGGGATAGTAGGGGATAATAAAGGTAGCAGAGGACAACAGTCACTAATGTGACATTATGTAAAAATGTGAATGTGTAACTGATGTGATTCTGCAATTCGTATTTGGGGAAAATTGGGAGTTCATAACCCATTTCAGTCAAATGTATGAAAGATGATATATCATGAGCTTTGTAATGTTTTGAAAAACCAATAAAAATAAATAAACAAAGGTTTAAAATTGAGTGGGAAGAAATCAGCTAAAAAGAAGTTGAGATGCATTCATTTTGATAAGCAGAAAGTTTGTTTTGTGTAGTTGTAAATATCACAAATTTATTTTACCAGAAAACTCGCTTTTGAAAATGAACATATATTGAGATTAAAGGATAATCCACCTACCTTCATGAAAAATTTATATCATTTCCTATATTTTTCATATTTCATTTTTTTTCGTGAATATTTTGTCATGGACCAGGTCTAGTCTTAGGCTACCTCTTCTGACAAGTTCGTACAATGTGTTGGATTGTTCTTTTCATCTTTTATTTGATAGTTTGTAGCTGATAATGTGTATTTTTCCTTATCTTTATTTGGACATACATACCCAACTATATCTTTGCATTTTATGTTTTACTGGGGAAGAGACTCATCAAAAGCTCTTTATTATATGTATCAAGAATGAAACATTTAGAGCATGCAATTATTCTTAATTTTGCATGAAAATATCTTTGTACCATTTTTCTTATAAAGATGTAGAATTATTACTGTAATAAGTAACTACTTACAAGAAGAATTAAACAATTGACTTTATATCAATCATGAATATGAAAATTAATAAAATAAGTATTTGGCAATAAATATGCAATTGATAGAAATTAAAATCACAAGAAAGCCATTTAAAATGTCAGTGCATATGGTCCTTAAATAAAAGGTTGTTCAAATAAAATTTCACTAATTCATAAGAGTTAATATGCCATATCACAGCTTAATGTAATATAAAAACTTAAATGATAAGTATTGATAAATAAGAATGATACCTGTTTACTTAAATATGTTTATTTGATTTTCACTGTAAGCTGTTAATTCTAGAAGACTTGAAAATTAAGAAAGACTTGGTCTATATTATTTCTAACAGGCTAATCAAAGTACTTTTAAATATATATGTATATATATCATATGTAATACATATGCATGAATATAGATACATATGTATAATAAATGTATTGTAATATATCTATAGGTTATTATAATTATTATATTTTCTCAAGAAAAAAGAATGACTATAAAAAAATTCTTAGATGTAAATTTCATAGCATATTACTGTTTGTAATGACATGAGAGAAAAACTCCTATGGAGGGAAAATGAAAAAGGAAGAGAGAGAAGGGGGAAAATGAGGAAGAAAGTGAGTAAAGAAGAGGGAGAGGAGTGTTTGATTATAAGATAAATGTGGAGGGTCTGGGTGTCTGGCTCAGTGGTAACATGCTTGGCTAGCATGTGTGAGGCACTGTTTTATAATCTCAGCACCACATATAAATAAATAAAATGAGGTCGATCAACAACTGAAAAAATAAAAAAATAAATAAAAAAGTAGAAATATTACCAAAATTCTAAGTTTTTTATGAATGCTAAATAAAAAAAATGTTACATAGCCTTATGTAATTTCTAGACTCCCCAAATAGTCATTTAATGATAGATTACTAGTGCGATAACTAAAAATCCATTGCTCTTTCCTCGACATTCTGTGGCATGCTAGTGCTAAAATAAATTGTATTATAACACCAAAAAAAATTCTAATATTTCTACAGTAACTGACCCAGTTTAACATAAATGCAAGAAGATTCCTATGGGATATAATTGTATTTTGACGTTCATTTTTATTCAACACTGGTACATTACTATTTGTCCAGATTATGCACATCATAGTATGTGTATTTCATTCACAATTTAGCAAATTTATACGCATTTGTTTTACTTTCAATCACTTCCTGCTTCAGAACACATGTATTCCTCCACGTTTCTTGACTGCTCCTTTCATGAGACTTTTTCCAAAAACATTATTTTTGATTTCCATTATCATTTTTGAAGCAAAACTCACACACCCGTCATGATAAACCGTAAACCTAATATTACCATTAGATGTAAAACTGGTGGGAATGAATGATTGTATATCAATATAAGATTTCTTGTATACTTTCAAATATCAATTCAATCCATTGTTTAAAGTGGAACCAGTTATATTATTTATTCACAGTATGGTCTATTCATGCATTGTCTCTATATTGATAGACACAGGGTACACCTCTGTGTACCCTCAATAATAATTTGTATATCTTCAAAATTTTGCTCACAGAAATGGTGGAAGAAAGACTCATGTCAACTGATCTACATATACATTTTATCACAGTAATATTCTGGACACAAAATGCAAAGGTCACACTTAGGATTGTCCCGAAGCCTAAATGGAAAGTGAACATGGATTACTAAAAACATCCATGTCTTGGATGCCTAATTCTCTCAAATGTCAATCCTATTGGTGAGTACATTTTTGTTTCTTCCCAAGATTATATATTCAACCTCAACCATGTTGAAAATGTCTAATCCTATCACTCATTTTATATTTTGTCTGATTTCCTAATGTCTCTATTGATATCTCTTTTCCTACATATTTTCCCCAGTTCATCATAGTGACTGATTCTTCACATGTGCTGACATTTACATTCACTCTTTATCCGAAACCCTATTGCTAAAGAACTTTTTGTCCAAATACTATACTCACTCTTTTTTCTAAACCTACCGACTATCTACCTAATCCTACCGACTATCCCTTTTTGACTGGATGAACTCTTCAACAATCAATCATCCAAGGTACAAGGTCCTATGCCATTGTATATTGATTTATCTGAGACATCTGTGCAGAACATAATTCAAAGATAAGTATCCCAATCATGGGCCCAATGCCTTTCTGGTATTCAAATCTTACCTAGATTTCAGTTTTCATAATTACATTTCACCTGTATATTCTTATAAATATTGCAGGTTCCCAATACCATTATTCATCCAACAGAATGATTCCTACCACAAATCGAACATGTTATTAATCCTAACTATACACTTTTCCCTCAATCCAACTTTACAGAAGAGCAGGGACAGAGTTGGTCTTACAATACAGGGGTGTAGGGGACCTTCCACCTGTTGACAACCTCAAAGGTCCATGCAGATATGATCCCTGGAGAAGATGCAGGCAGCTATGAAAGGCCTGAGAGAGCAAACGTCATCTTCCATGGCAAACAACCCGGTCAGGTTAAAAGCATGTGTCTGAATCATCCTCTCTCTTCTTAATGTAGGGAAGATTGACCAAACTAGGCCTGTGTGGAGAGCTGTTCCCAGGTGCCTATTGTTTCTATACCATTCGAACTTGTGAAAGTGTCACAGGAAGTAGGCGCATCCTCCATATTATGAGACCCTAGGAAGCAAATGTTAGGACAAAGTGGTTGCAAATGCAGTGACCACATTCAGTTCCTGAAGGAAGTGACCTCACCTCACATCCTTGTTGATGGAACTCTCCGAATTTGGGTTCCCGGAAGCCAGGCATCCAGACCCAGTCCAAGCTCCAGTCACAGTGGTCTCACTTGTTTGGATTTACCAAGGACAGAGTCAGTCTTTTGTGGTACCTAGTGATGTGAGGATGGCCAAATGCCAGGAAAGTTCTGAAGAGGGGCCCTTCCAGAGAAAGAAGTTAGAGGCTCACTGCTGTCTCCTGACAACTTCACAGAGTTGACCCAGGAGACCAGATCTGAGACAGGACAGGCCATTTCTGGGGAACATAGTATTGCCCTCCAGTCAGAGGACACTCTGGATAATTTCAGACCTACTTGGGGGAAGGAGGTGACTTCGTGGGTGTTTGAGTGGGTTTGTGGTTTTTTCTCATGTTCTGAGAATAGTTAGGAAAGGGGGTTTGTTTGGTTTGGAGTGGACTGTTTCTAGTTAGTCCTTTGACAAGGCGAGTGTTTCTATGTCTGTGTATCCCACTGTGTCCATGGTTGTAGACATTAGAAAAGAGAATGCCTCAATGGGTGTGTCCTGTCAAAGAGAAAACTTCCAAGCATTCATCCTGCCCATTTTATAAATGGACTGTGGCTTGCCTTATCATTGGGCAACACCTATTATTTTCTTACGTTCCTGTATCCTTCCTGAATTCTGGCCACTCTCCAAAATAGGCTCATGGTTTTGTGTACAAGATATGTACCACTTCCAAGCTCTGTGACATGGCCATGTACTGGATAGCTGAAGGGAATGCATCTCAGAAAACTCTGATATCAGTGTGACCAGTAAAGTCTCAGTGGAGAAACCCTGCTTTGGGCCTTTTGATTACCTATTGTTATGTTGCCCTGAATATCAGGAACATCTTTTCCTCAGGCTACTCCTTCCTGAAGCCTGAAGAAAACAGTTTTCACATGGAAATGAATGGGCATTTTACCTTTGTGTTTTACAATAAAACCTTCACAGAGATTAGGCTCTCATTAACTTAAAAATACTTTTAAATTTTATCTAAGTGTAAAAAGTAACATGTAACTGTACATATCTTTTTGATAACAAGTCCAATTATACAACACAAATGATACACATAAATCTACAACATGTTTTTATTTTAAGCCTAGAATTACCATACAACCTTAGAACATTTCTGTTTTCATACTTATATTTCACTTCTATAGTCTTATAAATATCGCAGGTTCCCAATAACATTATTCATACAGCAGAACAATTCCTAACCCAAATCGAACATGTTATTAACCCTAACCATACACTGTTCCCTCAATCTAACTTTACAGATGAGCAGGGAAAGAGTTGGTCTTACAATACAGGAATTTAGGGGATCTTCCACCCGCTGAGAACCTCAAACGTCCATGCAGAAATGATCCCTGTAGAAGATGTAGGCAGCTATGAAGGACCTGAGAGAGTAAGAGTCACCTTCCATGGCCAACAACCTGGTCAGGATGAAGGGTTGTGTCTGAATCTGCCTCTCTCTTCTTAATGTAGAGAAGATGGACCAAAACAGGCCAGTGTGGAGAGCTGCTCTGGAGTGCCTATGGATGATATACCATTCTAACTTGTGAAAGTGTCACAGGAAGTAGGGGCAGCCTCCATCTCATGGGGCCTTGGAAGCAACAATTAGGATAATGTGTTTGCCAAGGCAGTGACCTCATTCAGTTCCTGAAGGAAGTGACCTCACCTCACTTCCTTGGTGTTTGAAATCTCTGAACATGTGGTCCAGGAGCCAGGCACACACAGCCAGTCCCAGTCCCAGTCCCAGTGATCTCACTTGTTTGGATTTACCAAGGACAGAGTCAGTCTTTCTTGGTACCTACTGATGTGAGGATGGCCAAATGCCAGTAAAGCTCTGAAGAGGGCCCTTTCCTGAGAAACCAGGTTGTGGCTCACCGTTGGCTCCTGTCAACTTCACAGAGTTGGACAAGGAGAACAGATCTGAGACACAACAGGCCATTTCATGGAAACATAGTATGGCCCACCAGTCAGAGGACACTGCGGATAGTCACAGACCTACTTGGGGGAAGGAGGTGCATTTGTGGGTGTGGGTGTGTGTTTGTGGTTTTGTCTCATGTTCTGAGAATAGGTAAGAAAGGCAGTTTGTTTTGTTTGGAGTTAATTGATTCTAGTAAGTCGTTTGAAAAGGCGAGTGTTTCTAGGTCTGTGTATCCCACTGTGTCAGGGGTTGTAGACATTAGAAAAGAGAATGCTTCAATGGATGTGTCCTGTTTAGTAGAAAGCTTCCCCGGATTCATACTTCCCATTTATGAATGGACTGTGGCTTGCATTTTTGATGGGCAACCCCTGATATCTTCTTAAGTTCCTGTTTTCTTTCTGAATTCTGGCCACTTTCCAGAATAGGCTCATGGTTTTGTGTCCAAGATGTATACCACCACCAAGTTCTGTGACATGGCCATGTACTGGATAGCTGAAGGGAATGGCGAGGAACTCAGAAAACTCAGATATCAGTGTAATCAGGAAAGTCTCATTGGAGAAATACTGCTTTGGTTACCTATTGTTCTGTTGCCCTCAATGTCAGGAAGGTCTTTGCCTCTGGCCACCCCTTTGGGACGCCTAAAGAAAACAGTTTTCAAATGGAAATCAATGGGCATCACCTGTGACTCTTTGCTTAATTGCATTGGAAAGGGATATGTCTGAATCAGGCTCTAGGTCCTGTGTTAGGCTTTGGCTTAGATTCTCAGCACATGATGGATGTAAAGAAAATCCCATGTTTGCATCCAAAACTAAATTGGCCAAAAGAGCAGTCATTATGGAAGAAGTCTCTCGCCTTCCCCTGTAAGGTTCCTGACCTCCATCAAGTGAGAATAGGAACCTTTGGATCAAATGAGTTCTTCAAAGCCCTTTAGAGGCTATCCCATAGGTGCTTGGGTTTTCTCCAGAATCCAAATCACATAAAGAATCTATACCCGACAGTCAGTAGGCCTCAAATTGGAGGAGCAAAGCAATATTAATAGAAGGCCTATTTGATCACTCCTGGTTCCCCGGACGAGTGTCCAGGACACCCTGACTTTAGGCAAATGAGGGGCAATGGAGGTTATTTTGGACACTGTCTTGGGCTGTGCCCCTCATGGAAACCTCAAGCCAGAGGTAATGATGAGTGTCCATATGGAAGAAGATGAGGGCCATGTGGGAGTGTTTTGGTTTTAATTGTGGTCATGTGTGGCCGTTGGAATAGATGACTGGGTTCACCTTGGCTTTAACTCTGTTGTGATTCCCCTTAGAGACTGAGTTGTGGACCTCACCTCAGAGACGTATTGCCATGAATTGTGTTGGGATTTTAGGAGGATTCACATGAGAGTCACCCTTGTAAAATGAGATCTAGGCCCAGGGTGGCTGTTCACCGAGCACTGGGAATCTCAGCCAGGTTACCACATGATTTTATTCTGAAAGACTTGGCAGCCATATATGAGAGTCAAAACACACATGGATGTCACAATGTAGATCCCAATGGGCCTGGATTCATGTGATCATTTGGCCACTGTTTGGGAAGCCTTGCCTGTCAGACTTCTGCAGAGATTTCATTGAAATGAGCTTCCTAACCATTTAATAGTTCCAGAATGAAATGAAACACACAGTGCCTCCAACTTCAACCTTGAAAAATGGGTAGATAAATACCAAGAAATTTTTAAACTTCCCATGACCAGGTGGCACTGGAGAATCTTTGGATATCCTGTGGCTGATCATGAGATTACAAGACAGTGCTTTGATTGACTGGTTTTCATAAAAATGGTTCAGAACAGAGATACCAGGAAGTTGGAGCCTGCTGAGAGGTGGGCCTACAGCAGTGCTGGGCAGGTGTGCAATAAAACAACTGTGGTGGGGCCATGTGGATCTTCCATTGGCTTCCAAATGACTTGTGACTGACATGGTGCAGCCAGCAGACCCTTGTATGTAAAGGCATCTTGTTATATGGACAGGATTCAGGGCAATGTTTAGAATCAGATTGCTATGGTCAAGGGGGCAAGTCATGTGGGATATAAGCCTGGTTGGTGCATTCTCCTGCAGACCCTGACCTACCAAAAGTGACAGAACTCACTCACGCACCAGGTAACAGTTGAATTCTTTGTATATCATGAAGCAAATACCAAAATCCCAGTGCAGCAGCAAGAAACACGACGAAAAGTGGAGGATGACCAAATGGCCTCACAGTCCACATGTGGATACACTTATCCCCCAGTTGCCACAGTTTACCTACTAAAGAAAATTCAGCACTGCTGCCACATATTCATTGGAAAATAAGAAACCATGTCCCCGAGGTAACATAGATGCAGACACAGCTTTGATTGTCTCACTACAATGGAAGCTAAATCTCCCGACAACAACATATATTTCAAGTGCCCAAACTCAGAGTGAGTTTCTCAAGAAGGATTTAGGGAACCAGAGCTCCATGTTTGTGGACTGTTTTCCCTGTCCCTTACTTTTGAAATCTCCTCTTCCGTCTTCAAGGTTGTGAACTCCTGAGCATATTCCATTCCAGATATTTATTCACAGATTTTCTAACTCTTCTCCTCTAATTGTGCCTTAGTCTCCCTGATTGTAATGTCAAGGCATCCCTTTCTCTGTATCCTATTCAGCACATGTATTTTTACATGCAATTATAGAATCTTACCTGATACTACACGTACATACTTGTGAGGTGACTGACTTGGCAGATACAAATTGTAAGAGATCACTCCTCCTAAAAGCTGTTGGAACTGAAAATTCAATCTATGAGTGAGCTTCCTTGTTTAAGAACATTATACATAAATCCATATTCAATAAAATAAATACATTTGGATCTGTAGATGACATATATTTCATGGTGAATTTCAATTGGAATATATTATGCTATTTTTAATGTCTGTGTGTTTGTGTATGTATATATATATATATATATATATATATATATATATACACACTCTCCAGATTTTTCAAAATATGAAATATATGTCTTGTTATACACTCCCTAAACTCATTCATATTCAAGTATGTGTATTTATAATCAAATTTTCACAAGAGTATTCTCAAAATTATTCATTCACCTGAAATACATATTTGTTTCCTAGTACTGAAAACTATCTTCAGTGAAAGGTGCATACAAATCCTAATATTTCCACAGTAACTGAACCAGTTTAACATCAATACAAGTAGATTCCTATGGGACATGTTGTGCATTTTGACATTTATTTTATTCAACACTGGTACATTACTATTTCTTCAGTTTATGCTCATCATAGCAAATATATTTCATCCAAAACTTTGCAAATTTATAGGCATTTTGTTCACTTTCAATCACTTTATTCTACAGAACACATGTATTCCTCCATGTTTTTGATGGGTCTTTTCATGAGACTTCTTTCCAAACACATTATTTTCGATTTCCATGATCACTTTTGAAGCAAAACTCAAAGACACTTCGTGATTAACCATAACCCTAATATTACCATTAGATGTATTGCTGGTTGGAATGAATGATGGTATATCGATATAAGATTTCTTATATATTTTCAGATATGAATTCAATCTATTATTTAAAGTGGGACCAGTTATATTATTGATTCACAATGTGGTCTATTCATGCACTATCTCTATATTCATAGACACAGTGTACACCTCTTTGTACCACCAATACTAATTTATAGGACTTCAAAACATTGCTCCCAGAAATGCTGGAAGAAATACTAATGTCACGCGATCTACATATACATTTTATCACAGTAATATTCTGGACACAAAATGCAAAGGTTACACTTATGATTGTAACAAAGCCTAAAAGGAAAGTGAACAGGGATTACTAAAAACATCCATGTCCACATTGCCTAATGCTCTCAAATGTCAATCCTATTGGTGACTACATATTTGTTTCTTCCTAAGATTATATATTCAAACTCAACCCTGTTCAAAATGTCTAATCCTATCACTCACTTTGTACTTTCCCTGATTTTGTAATGTCTCTATTATTATCTGATTTCCTACATATTTTCCAAAGTTCATCATTGTGACTGAATCTTCATATGTGCTGACATTTACCTTCACCCTCTAACAGAAACCCTATTGCTAAAGAAGTTTTTTTTTTTTTTTCCAAATCCTATACTCACTCTCCTTCCAAAACCTACCAACTATCTTCCTAATCTTACCTACTATCCCTTTTTGACTGGATGTTCTCTTCCACATTCAATCATCCAATGTACAAGGTCCTATGCCATTGTATATGGATTTATCTGAGACATCTGTGCAGAAAGTAAGTCAACACTAAGTATACCAATGAAGGGCCCAATGCCCTTCAGGGTTTCAAATCTTAGATTTCTGTTTTCATACATATATTTCACCTACATATTCTTATAAATATCGTAGGTTCCCAATAACATTATTCATCCAGCAGAATAGTTCCTAACACAGATTGAACATGTTATTAACCCTAACCATACACTCTTCCCTCAATCTAACTTTACAGAAGAGCAGGGACAGAGTTGGTCTTACAAGACAGAAATTAAGGAATCTTTCACCTGCTGAGAACCTCAAAGGTCATTAAAGATGATCCCTGGAGAAGATGTAGGAAGCTATTAAGGACCTCAGAGAGCAAAAGTCATCTTTCATTGCAAACAACCTGGTCAGGATGAAGGGTTGTGTCAGAATCAGCCTCTCTCTTCTTAATGTAAAGAAGATGCAGCAAACCAGGCCTGTGTGGAGAGCTGTTCCTGGGTGCCTATGGTTTTATACCATTCTAACTTGTGAAAATGTCAGAGTAAGTAGGTGCAGCCTCCATCTCATGGGACCCTTGGAAGCAACTGTTAGGACAAAGTGGTTGCCAAGGTATGGACCTCATTCAGTTCCTGAAGGAAGTGACCTCACCTCACTTCCTTGGTGATGGAATTCTCTGAACTTGGGATCCAGAAAGTCAGGCATCCAGAGCCAGTCCCAGTCACAGTCCCAGTGGTCAAAATTTTTCGGATTTACCAAAGACAGAGTCAGTCTTTCTTGGTACCTACTTATGTGAGGATGTCCAAATGCCAGGAAGGTCTGAAGAGGGGCCTTTCCTGAGAAAGCAGATAGTGGCTCACCACTGGCTCCTTACAGATTCACAAAGTTGGCCACAGAGACTAGATCTGAGACAGGACAGCCCATTATGAGGGAATTTCTTATGGCCCACCATCAAACGACACTCCGTATTGTCACAGACGTACTTGGGGGTCTGTGTGGGTGTGGGTGTGGGTATTGGTTTGTGGTTTTGTCTCATGTTCTGAGAATAGGTAAGAAAGTCGGTTTGTTTGGTTTGGTGTGAACTGATTCTAGTAAGTCGTTTGACAAGGCTAGTCTTTCTATATCTGTGTATCCCACTGTGTCCATGGTTGTAGACAATAGAAAAGAGAATTCATAAATACATGTGTCCTTTCTAGTAGAAATCTTCCCAGCATTCATTCTGCCCAATTTATGAATGGTCTGCGGCTTGCCTAATGGATGGGCAACACCTAATATCTTCTTAAGTTCCTGTTCTCTACCTGAATTATGGGCAACCTCCAGAATACGCTCATGGTATTGTGTCCAAGATATGAACCACCTCCACGCTCTGTGATACGGCCATGTACTAGAGAGCTGAAGGAAATGATGAGCATCTCAGAAAACTCAGATATCAGTGTGACCAGGAAAGTCTCAATGGAAAAACCCCGCTTTGGGCCTTTTGCTTACATATCCTTCTGTTGCCCTGAATGTCAGAAGGTCTTTGCCTCAGGCTATGCCTTTTTGAAGCCTGAAGAAAACAGTTTTCAAATGGAAATGTATAAACCTTACCTGTGGCTCTTTCTTAATTGCTTTGGAAAGGGATGTGTCTGAATCAGCCTCTTGGCCCTGTGTGAGGCTGTGGCTTAGATTCTCAGCACCTGATGGATCTAAAGAAAAATCCCATGTGTGCATGCAAATCAAAAAGCCAAAAGAGCAGTCATTTTGGATGAAGTTTCTTGCCTTCCTCTGTAAGGTTTCTGACTTCCATCATTGAGAATATGGATCCTTTGGGTCAAATGAGTTCTTCAAAGCCCTGCAGACACTAGACCATAGGTTCTTGGGTTTTCTCATGACTCCAATTAACATAAAGAATCTAAACACCACAGTCAGTAGGCCTCAAAATTGAGAATAAGAGCAATATTAACGGCAGGCCTCTTTGAACACTCCTGGTTCACAGGAAGGATGTCCCGGCCACACTGACTTTAGGCAAATGGATGCAAGGGAGCTTATTTTGGACACTGTCTTAGGCTGTGCCCCTCATGGAAACCTCCAGCCAGAGGTTATGATGAGTGTCTATATGGAAGAAAATGAGGGCCATGTGGGAGTGTCTTGATTTTAATTGTGGTCATTTGTGTGGCGCTTGGAATAGATGACTGGGTCCACCTGGGCTTGAACACTGGTGTGATTCTCCTTAGAGACTGAGTTGTGGAACTTACCTCAAAGAAGTATTGCCTTGTATTGTGTTGGGGTTTTAGGAGGCCATGCATGAGAGTCGCCCTTGGAAACTGGGATCTATGCCCAGGTTGGCTTTCCACAGAGCACTGGGAATCTTGGGAAGGATATCACATGATTTTATTCTTAAAGACTTGGCAGCCATAGTTGCAAGTCAAAACACATATGGACCTCAAATTGTAGACCTCAATAGGTCTGGCTTCATGGGACCTTTTGGCCTGTCTTTGGGAAGCCTTGCGTGTGATAATTCTCCAGAGCTTTCATTGAAATGAGCTTCCTCTCCATTTAATCATTCCTGAATGAATTGAAACCCACAGTGCCTCCAACTTCACCCTTGAAAAATGGCTAGATAAATACCTTTAAATTTTTGACATTCCCATGACCAGGTGGACCTGGAGAACCTTTGGATGTCCTATTGATGACCATCAGTGTACCAGACAGTGCCTTGATTGACTGGGTTTCATGAAAATGGTGTAGAACGGAGATGCCAGTAATTTGGAGCCTGCTGAGTAGTCGGCCTAGAGCAGTGGTGTGCTGGTGTGTGTTAAAACATCTGTGGTCGGGTCATCTGCATCTGCCCTTCGCTTCCAAATGGTTTGTGACTGACATGGTACAAGCCCCAGATCCTTGTATGTAAAGGCATCTTGTTATATGGAGAGGATTCAGGGCAATGTTTACAATCAGATTGCTATGGTCAAGAGGGCAAGCTATGTTGGATAGAAGCCTTGTTGGTGCATTCTCCTGCAGACCCTTACCCACCACACGTGACAGAACTCCCTCCATCACTGTGTCCCAGTTAAACTTCTTGTATTTTGTGAAGCAAATATCAAACTCCCAGTGCAGCTGCAATGAACACCACAAAAATTGGAGGATGACCAATGGCTTCACATTCCACTCTGGGAGACACTTAGCCACCAGTGGCCACAGTTTCCCTACAAAGAGAGAATTCAGCACTGCTGCCTCATGTTCATTGGAAAATAAGAAACAATGTCCTCTAGGTCACATAGATGCTGACCCAGCTTTGATCGTCTCACTATAAAGGAAGCTAAAGCTCCTAAAAACAACCTCAGATGAAGTTTCTCAAGAAATATTTAGGCCGGCACAGCTCCATGTTTGTGGTGTTTTTACCCTGTAACTGACTTTTGGAAACTCCTATACCACCTCCAAGGTTGTGAACTCCTGAGCATTTTCCATTCCAGATGTGTATTCACAGATTTTCTAACTCTTCTCCTCTAATTGTGTCTTACATGGGATGAAGATAATGTCAAGGCATTGTTCTGAATACACATTGGATTCTTTTTCCAATTTTCCATTTGAAATACTGAATCCCTGACTGTCAGGCGTAGAAGGAATTCACCTTCAAAGAATAGCCTGACACTTACAAGAAACAGCCCCCATGGAGACATCCTGTCTGGGAGACATCCTGTAGCCAACTGTGTCTCTGAGACATCCTGTTGCCATCTGTATTCCTGAAAAATCCTGAGTTTATCTCACCTTGTGAAGACATCCAGGAACTTTGGATAAGAGAGCTTTCCCATCTCCAGCATATAAATGCCCCTGTGTGAAAAATAAAAGTTTGCAGCTTGATCAGAACTCCTGTCTTGCTGTCATCTCTCGTGTCTCTTGTCCCTTCATTCCTCCGCATCTAGGTTTGCTGCCCCTGTTGATGTGTCTTTCCAGCCGTGACTACTGGCACCCACTGACTGGGGCTCGAGCCTTTGACTGATTGGGAACCCCTTCCTCCTGGAAGACTTCATCAAGTGGAGCTCGCGATTGCCTCAGCAGACACCACAAAGAGACAGATCCAGGAGGAGAGTGGGGATGACGCACGGTGAGTGACCCACCATGGGACAAGCAGTTTCGTCACATAATTTGTTTTTGTCAGGCCTCAAGGAGTCCTTCAAGACATGAGGGGTGCGTGTTAAGAAAAAGGACTTAAAATTTTTCTTGTAATACATAGGAGAATTGTGTCCATGGTTTCACATTGAAGTGACCATTGATGGCAAAAGATGGCTTAGAGTAAGAGACTGTTTAAAAGATTATTATGAAACCTTTGGCCCAGAAAAAGTGCCAGTTCCCACCTTTTCTTACTGGAACTTAATTAATGAAATTCTTAAAAGTTCACCCTTTGACAATGGTACCTTACAACTTGTCAGGATTGGAGAAGAGACTATGCAAAACACCTCTCGTCTCCCCACGGCATGCCATCAGTTAGTATAGACATTGACCCTTCTCAATCTCCCCAGGACCCTGGGAACCTTCCTAGTCCCCCTCAAAATACCACCCTAATGAATAAGGCTCCAATGGTTACCAAACACCTTTATCGAGTTTTAAATCCCAGAGACACATTGACCCCTGGGACGGAGGCTACCTTGGAGAAGGAAGCAGCAAGCTACCATTCAGAAGATGCGCCACCTCTCAGGACCCTGCCACAGCCTATAGGACTTACACATCTACCTACCTCCTATATCCCTCCTGCCTTTTGTGCTCCAGCCTTTCAGGAGCAAAATGCAACCCAGATATTTTTCCCCACTTCCCTTGCCTAGCCTGGCTCCCTTGTGAGAGTCTCTCCAACATAGACGGGAACAGATCAAACTTTTAAAAGAATTAAGATCCCTAGACTCTGAGCTCTGTTCATTAGCCTTAGGCACGGAGTCAATGCAAGCTGGCCCACGGCGGTCTAATACAAAGGCTAAGCCACTCCATCAGCCTGTTCTCGCCTTCCCAGTCACACGCAGTCAGATAGATAAGCCTGCCCAGGCTGAGGTCAAAGACTTAGACGAGGATCAAGAGGTGGAAGTGGGGGAAATGGATCAAGGAGATCAGGACTCAGAGGATGAGGAGTTCACCCCTAGGCAGGAAGGAACCCAGAGTGTCTACAAAAAAATTAAGCCTGCGTTTTCTTGAAAAACATAAAAAGACTTGTGCTCACAATGGCCCCACTGTGCCCTACAAGTTGACTTTATTAGAAAGCCACAGCGCACAATGGCTTACTCCCAATGATTGGAAATTTTTAGACCGAGCTACCCTCAGTGCCGGAGATTTCCTGTTATGGAATGCAGATTTCGAGGAGCACTGTCAGGAAACTGCTCAAAAAAAATTAACTAAGGCCTCCTCTAAATCCTGAACTTATGTTAAGCTAGTGGGCTATGCGCCAATTGACACTAAAACTAAATAGGCACGTTTCCCTGCTGGAATTTTGGCGCAGATTCAGATGGCTTGCTTACATGCTTGGAGATGCCTCCCTCAAACTGGCTCGGCTACCACTTCTTTGGCAAAAATTTAACAAGGACCCAACGACCCTTATAGAAACCTTGTTCCCCGGCTTAACCTAGCTGCAGAATGCTTGCTTGGACCAAGCGAAAGCAAAAGAACTTTTGTAAAACATCTTGCCTTTGAAAACGCCAACCCGGCATGTCAGGATGTTCTTCGACCACATAAGGAAAAAGGGAAACTTTCGGACTTTATTAGACTCTGTGCAGGGGTGGGTGCAGCCCATGCCATGGGTCTCGCCCTACATGCCCCCTTTACCAAGGCCTTTCACAATCCTGGCTCATGTACTTGCTTTACTTGTAAACAACCTGGCCATTTTGCACGCAAGTGTCTGAAAGACAAACAAAGCCTAGGAATATCGTCTCCTCAAACTGGGGCTAAACCGCCCCCAGCTACTCTTTGTTCTAGATGTGGTAAATGTCATCACTGGGCCAGTAAGTGTAGATCTAAGACAAATGGCCTCAGACAGCCTATTTCTTCCTGCTTCTCAGGAAACCCCCTGCGGGGCCAGCCCCTGGCCACGACCTCCCCCAGGACAAAACCAGGGGCAATAAGGTTTATTCCCTTCCAAACTCCAAACCTACCACAAAATTCTTCCCCACTATTGCCTCCCTCCAATTAGCCACCCCAGGCAGCGCAGGATTGGACCTCTGTGCCACCACCGATACAATATTAGACTCAATGCAAGGGCACCAGATAATACCCACTAGAATTATGGGTCCCCCTTCATCTCATACGAGTGCCCTTATTCTTGGAAGAGCCTCTGCTACCTTAAATGGTGTTCAGGTCTTCCCTGGCATTAATGATAATGATTTCACTGGAGAAATAAAAATACTAGCAACAGCGATTAATGGAGTTGCGGCCATCCCAGCAGGAACAAGACTTGCACAATTAATATTCCTTCCCTTGGATTCAGGAGGCACTTCCACCGCCCAAACATACAATGGGGGACAGCCTCCCTCGGCTCCTCTGATGTATATTGGGTTCAGCCCATTTCTCACAATAGACCCACCCTTACCTTACTTATTGAAAAAAAGGAATTCCAAGGAATTCTAGATACTGGAGCTGATGCCACAATTATTTCTCACAAATACTGGCCATCAGGTTGGCCCATCACCCCATCCTTGAATGACCTAAAAGGGTTAAGAGTCAAAAAATCCCCATGTCAGTTCTAGGGCTCTTAGCTTTACTGATAAAGAGGGTAATAAGGTGACTGTCACTCCTTTCATTGTTCCTGACCTCCCTGTTAACCTATGGGGCCGAGATATTTTGAGTCAAATGGAAGTCATTCTTGCCAGTCCCAATTCCATGGTGACTCATCAAATGCTTCGTATAAATTTTGTCCCTGGTACAGGCTTTGTGAGACTGAGACAAGGACTGGTGGGGACTATAAAACCCATAAAAAAACAAATACATATGGACTTGGGTATTCTAATTTTAAGTGTCGGTTCCTGACCCTCCTGTACCCCATGCAGATAAAATTATTTGGGAGACTCAGACTCTTGTGTGGGTGGATCAGTGGCCCCTTACCCCCCAAAATAATTGGAGGCTACCTCCATGTTAGTGCAGGAACAGCTGGCAGCCGGCCATGTAGAGCCCTCAACCTCACCATGGATTACTCCTATTTTTGTTATCAAGAAAAAATCAGACAAGCGGCATCTTTTACAATATTTGTGTGCCAGTAATAAAGTTATGTGCCTGATGGGAGCACTACTGCCTCGAATTCCCACACCAATGGCTATTCCCAAAACTATTGTAAAATGGTTATTGACTTTAAAGTTTGCTTTTTTACCATTCCTTTACATCCTGAGGATAGACCCTATTTTGCCTTTAGTCTCCCTTGCATTAATTTCCACGGCCCTATGCAGAGATTTCAATGGAAGTTTCTTCCCCAAGGTATGGCCAACAGCCCTAGTCTTTGCTAAATATAAGTTGTTCAAGCAGTAGACCCTGTGAGAGAGTGATGACCACAATTTTATGTTTTACATAATATGGATGAATTTTTAATTGCTGCACCTAATTACCATGACCTTAATAATTGTTACTTGGACCTTTAGAAAACCCTCACTACCTTGAGACTATGGATAGCTCCTGATAAGGTTTAAACACAGGACCCTTATACCTATTTGGGCCTTAAACTTCAAGATAATCAGATCCAAATTCATAAAATACAACTGCGTGTGAACCATCTTCACACCCTTAACGCTTCTCAAAAATTACTGGGAGATATTCAATGGCTAAGAACATATTTAAAATTATCCACTTGTGTACTTTTGCCCCTTAATGATATTTTGAGAGGTGATTCCTACCCTTCCTCCCCTCAAAAGCTTACTCCCGAGGCATGACAGGCATTAAACCAAGTCACAGAGGCCATTACCAAACAGTTTGTTACACAAATTTCTTATAACCTTCCTCTGGTTCTGGTTCTTTTACACACTCCTCATATACCCTCAGGAAAATTTTGGCAGTGATATCCATATTTTAAAAATAAAGACTTCCCCTTGCTTTGGGTCCATTTATCCACCACATCCTCCAAGTTTATTACCGTTTATCTTGCTCAGGTAGCTTCTATTATTATTAAAGTCGTTTGCTTTCTCGACAACATTTTGGCAAAGACCCTGATAATATTTTAATTCCATATACTAATGACCAAACCCAATTTTTACTACAGAGAGGGGATGAATGGGGTATTGCCCAATCAGGCCATTTGGGAACAATTGATAACCACGTCCCCAATGACACCCTTTTACATTTTGTCCAGATACATCCATTTATTTTTCCCAAAATTACTCAAAAGGCTCCCAGTTCCAAGCCCTTACTGTCTTTACAGACGGTTCCAGTAATGGCTGTGCGGTCTTTGTTGTCAATAACCAGCCTACAACCTTTGATACTGTCTATCATTCAGCACAGTTTGTGAAATTGTTTGCCATAACACAAGTTTTTATTACATTTTGTGATAATCCTGTTAATATTCATACAGACAGTGCCTACATTGCTCATTCTGTGCCCCTGCTGGAGATTTCACCCGCCATTAAAGCTTCTTCCAATGCGGCCTTTCTGTTTCACCAGCTTCAGCAGCTAATTCAGGCCAGACAACACCCATTTTTCTTAGGACACATCAGGGCACACTCTGATCTTTCCGGCCCTCTAACACAGGTAATGCTCAAGCTGATGCAGCAACTCCTACCATCTTTCCAATTTTTGGTGGCTCCATTCAATAGGCCACGGAGCTAAACAATCTTCACCAACTAAATTCCCAGAGCCTTCGATTACTTTGTAAAATTACCAGGCAACAGAAACGAGAAATAGTAAAAGAATGCCCTGCTTGTGCTCTCTCCCTCCCCATTCAACACTTGGGAGTTAACCCCCGAGGATTACTGCCAAATCAGGTTTGGCAAATGGATGTTACTCATTTTCCTGAATTTGGAAAAACCAAATATATACACGTTTCTATCGATACCTTCAGCAGCTTTATTTTTGCATCACCACATTCTGGAGAGGCTACCAAAGATGTCCTTTCTCATCTTGTTTCAGCCTTTTCCATAATGGGTAAACCAATACATATTAAAACAGATAATTGTCCTCCATATACCAGTGCCAAGTTTAAACAGTTTTGTGCTACCTTGCAATTTTGTCATCCTACTGGAATTCAATACAAACCTCAGGGCCAAGGCATTGTGGAATGTTCCACCTTACCTTAAAGACTTGGCTATTTCGCCTTAAGGCTTCCGCCCTTGTATTTACCACTCACAGGCATTGCCTTAACCATGCATTATTTGTCCTTTCTTTTCTTACCCTAGACAGTGAAGGCCTTTCGGCTGCAGACACACACTGGCATCCCTTTTCCAATTCTGATCAGCCACCTGTTATGTGGCGAAATCCCCTTACAAATAAATGGAAATGCCCACATCCTGTCCTCATCTGGGAATGTGGCTCAGGTTGTGTTTTGGACCAAGAGCTAGCAGCCCCAAGATGGTTACCAGAATGCCTGGTTAAACAGGTTAATGACTTACCTCAAACCGGGGACGGAGGCCCTCTCCCTGAGTACAAATTTTCCCCTTTTTCGGATCCATCCAACAATCTGTGTGAGGATCCTGCTTAAGGCACTTCTGCTGAACAGGTTTGTGCACGGAGGCCTGGGCCCTCCACCTTCCAACATCATGGAGTACCTTCCCCCCCTCCCCCCGTGAAGGCAAGGGAGGATCTTGGACTCAGGCTCCCACTAGTTGGAACCAGACTGCTGACTGCATGACTAAGGTGGCTTACCTCCGTGCCGAGGTTGACCATAAATTCAGAGGAGTTCATCAGCCTAAATGGGTATGTGTTAACAAGCCAAAGATTATTCCTCCTAGTACAAGTAAAGCTCTCCAAAATTGTTCTGCAACCCGTACGCATACCCAGGCGATGCATGTCTCTTGTTTTGTGTCGGCCTCAATTTGTGTTAACAAGCAGGGAGAATGATTTTTTGAAGCCTCCCTAACTAAAACTCATGAAGCAGGGTGGACCACTATTCATTATACCCCCGTTCTCTTTGACCAGGGAGGAGAAGGCAAATACACCAAGCTACAGTCAGCTGGGTGCCAAGGCACTGTCGGAAAAACTTCCTACTGGCCCATTAAGGACCCTACAGGGGTCTCTGATGGTAGAGGACCCACTGATGCAGTCAAGCATCCTCAGATAATCAAACTTTTGAAACCCCAAATCCCTGAGCTCACATATCATCCCTTAATGTAGCCGAAATCCCAGTTCCCAGGTTTAGATACCAATACATTAGATATTTTGCAAACTACCTTCTCCTTCCTTAATAATTCCAACCCCACCCTTGCTGGTAATTGCTGGCTCTGCATGACAACAGGGGCAAGCATGCCTATGGCAGTTCCTATTAATTCTACTATGGACAATGATAATACATGCCAACCCGGATTTCCCTTTAAAGTACAGCCTATAGGCACTTTTACATTATGTCTTTTAGGCGTGATGCAGAATAATACCTATGATATGGATTTTGGAATTGCTTCCTTTGGAAATTGCTCAACAGTACAAAATTATTCCTCACCCATCCCATCTCTTTGTCCCCCCAATGGCACAGTTGTTATGTGTGGAGGAAATGTGGCCTTCCCCAGGCTTCCAGCGAATTGGAACAGTGGCTGTGTTCTTGCCTTATTACTCCCTGATATAACTATTGTCCCAGGAGACGAACCTCTAGCCTAGACACCTTAGTCAAAAGACAGAGGCGGGCGATACAGGCCTTATCACTTATTGCCAGCCTTGGAATAACAGCTGCTGTGGGCACAGGTACACTGGCTTAGGCACGGCAATACACCCTTACCATCGCCTGTCTCAACAACTTAAAATGATGTACAAACTCTATCAGAAACCATTAAAGATTTGTAGGACCAAATAGACTTCCTGGCAAAAGTGTTCCTTCAAAACAGACGAGGCTTAGATTTGCTGACTGCTAACCAGGGAGATGTTTGATTGGCCTTAGGGGAACGATGCTGCTTTTATGCCAATAAATCAGTCATAGTATGCACTAAATTTAAGCAGCTTCAAGAAGATCTAGAAAAGAGATGAAGGGAACTATTTGAAAATCCCCTCTGGACAAAGCTTAATGGATTTCTACCCTACCTTCTTCCCCTATTAGGCCCTTTGTTGGGTTTACGTTTAATGGTGACCATAGGACCCTGCATTATAAACAGTGTGGTACAATTTATTAAAGAACACATTAATATTATGGCCTCTAAGCCCCTACAAATCCACTATCATCATCTGGAGATGGAAGACCACGCTGTCAACTTTTAAAAGGATGTTCTACCCTTCTCACAGGCTTATTTCTTAAGTTTACATCCCCACAAATCTCTCTTTCTTACATAAAACTATAAGTAACAGCTCTGACAAACCATCTTCTGCCCTTGCCATAAGGGTTCGTCTACATGGGCCCTTCGGCTTGGGGGAAGACGCACCCATGGAGTGAGGACGTTAGGCCATAATATCGGAGGGTGCAGGAAGGATTGCAAAAGGATGGATCCACGGATCCCCAAACACAAGACCTGTGAGTGACATGCTCTGGTGCATGGCGGTTGGCATGCTTCCCCTTCAAGGCCATCTCCTCCAAAAACATGCCAAGGCCACCAGGAAATCTGCTAGTAAAGATGCTCGCTCGGATCAGGAGATATTCTAAGGCCTCCTAGAGAAACAGAGCCTCTAACCCCCCCCCCTAAAAACATGGAAGGTAAGGTAGGTCAAATATTTTATATAAGAAAGGGGCAGATGTCAGGGGCTAAAAGGAAGTTCTCCTCCAAAGAATAGCCTGACACTTACAAGAAACAGCCCCCTGGGAGACATCCTGCCTGGGAGATATCCCACAACCATCTATCTCCCTGAGACATCCTGTCGCCATCTGTCTTCCTGAAATATCCTGAGGTTATCTAACCCTGTGAAGACATCCAGCAACTGCCGATAAGAGAGCTTTCCCATCAGCAGCATATAAACACCCTGTGAGAACAATAAAAGTTTGCAGCTTGATCAGAACTCCTGTCTGGGTGTCATCTGTCCTGTCTCTTGTCCCTTCATTCCTTCCCAACTATGTTCAATGCCCACGTTGATGTGTCCTGCCTGCCGGGACACCTGGCACTAACCCATACCCTACTAGACTATGACTACTAATCCTAATATGATGGAGAAAAATAACCCAAATAGAATAGAAATACAAGCAGTTCAGAGGAGGCATGGTGAATAGTTGGAGTTGCCTTTTGCATGATCTAGGGTAGGTGTTATAAATCTAGCTAATTTTTAAATGAAATAGTTCTCCATGTGTTTTTAAAGTTAAAAAATATGTTTAATACCTGTCTCCCTTTCTCTGTAGCCTACTTGCCACATGTATTTTATATGCACATATAGAATCCTACGTGGTATCACACGTATATTCTTGTGAGGTGGCTGACTTAGCAGATTCAAATTGTGAGAAGAGATCACTTCTCCTAAACGCTGTTGGAACTGAAAATTCAACCTATGGGTGAGCCTCCTAGTAAAAAAAAAACATTATACATAAATCCATGCTAAGTAAAATTAATATTTTTGCATCAGTGGATGATATATATTTCATGAAGAATTTCGATTGTCATATATATTGCTACTTTTCATTGTCTGTGTTTGTGTTTTGTGTGTGTGTATATATATATATATATATATATATATATATATATATATATATACTCTCCAAATTTTTCAAAATATAAAATATATGTGTCCTATATACACTACCTAAATTCATTCATGTTCATGTATGTGGATTCATAATCAACTTTTCACAAGATTATTCTCAGAAATATACATCCACCTGAAATACATATTTGTTTCCTAGTACTGAAAAGTAACTTCAGTAAATGGTGCATACAATCCTAATATTTCTACAGTAACTGACCCAGTTTAACATCAATGCAAATTGATTCCTATGGGACATGATGTGTATTTTGAAGTTCATTTTATTTAACACTGGTACATTACTATTTCTTCAGTTTATGCGCACCATAGGATATATATTTCATCCACAGGTTCACAAATTAATAGGCATTTGTTTCACTTTCAATCATTTCCTGCTTCAGAACACATGTATTCCTCCAGGTTTCTTGACTGTTCTTCTCATGAGACTTCTTTCCAAACACATTGTTTTCGATTTCCATAAAAATTTGAAGCAAAACTCCCACACTCTTCATGATAAACCATAACCCTAATATTACCATTAGATGTATAACTTTTTGGAATGAATGATTGTATATCAATATAAGATTTCCTGTATATTTTCAGATAACAATTCAATCCATTATTTAAAGTTGGTACCAGTTATATAATTTATGTTGAGTGTCTATATGGAAGAAGCTGAAGGCCATTTGAGAGTGTTTTGGTTTTAATTGTGGTCATTTGTTTGTGGTTGGAAGAGATGACTGGGTCCACCTGGGCTTGAACACTGGTGTGATTCCCCATAAGACTGAGTTCTGGAAATGAACTAAGAGAAGTATTGCCATGAAGTCATGTTGGGATTTTAGGAGGCCACGCATGAGAATCGCCCTTGGAAACTGAGTTCTAGGCCCAGGATGGCTTTCCACATCGCCATGGAAATCTCATCCAGGATATTACATGATTTTATTTTTAAAGAGTTGACAGCCATAATTAAGAGACAAAACACACATGGATCTCACATTGTAGACCTCAATGGGCCTGGCTTCATGTGACCTTTTGCCCCCTCTTTGGGAAGACTTGCCTGTGAGAGTTCTCCAGAGGTTTCATTCAAATGAGCTTCCTCAAAATTTTATGGTTCCTGGATGAATGGGAAACACACAGTGGCTCCAAATTCATCTTGAAAAATGGCGAGAAAAATACGATGAAATTTTGGACATTCCCTTGACCAGATGGCACTGGAAAACATTTCCATGTCCTATTGCTGATCAGGAGTATACCAGACAGTGCCTTGATTGACTGGGTTTCATGAAAATGCTGTAGAACAGAGATGCCAGTAAGTTGGAGCCTTCTGAGTAGTGAGCCTAGAGTAGTGGTTAGCAAGTGTGTGATAATACATCTGTGCTGTGGCCATGTAGATGTGCCATTGGCTTCCAAATGTCCTGTGACTGACATGGTGCAGCCAGCAGACAATTATATGAAAAGGCATCTTGGTATATGGAGACGTTTCTGGGCAATGTTCAGAATCAGGTTGCTATGGAAAAGAGTGCAAGCTATGTGGGGTAGAAGCCTAGTTGGTGCGTTCTCCAGCAGACACTGACCAACCACATGTGACAGAATGCCGTGCAGCACTGCGACCAATTTGGACTCCTTGTATTTTGTGAAGCAAATACCAAACTCCCATTGTAGCAGCAAGAAAGACCATTAAAAGTGGAGTATGACCAAAGGGCTTCACAGTCCACACGGGGAGACGCTTAGCCTCAATGGCCATTGTTTACCTACAAAAAGAGAATTCATCACTGCTGCACCATTTTCATTGGAAAATAAGAACACATGTCCTTCAGGTCACATAGATGCATATCTAGCTTTGATGGTCTCAAAACAAAGGAAGCTATAGCTCCTGACAACAACATATATTTCAAGTGCCCAGCCTCAGAGGCAGTTTCTCAAAATGTCTTTAGGCCAGGAAACCTCTATATTCATAGACACAGGGTACAACTCTTTGTACCCCCAATACTAATTTATACGTCTTCAAAATATTGCTCCCAGAAATGGTACAAGAAATACTCATGTCACCTGATCCACATATACATTGTATCACAGTAATATTCTGAAAACAAAATGCAAAGGTCACACTTATGATTGTACCAAAACCTAAATGGAAAGTGAGCCTGCATTACTAAAATCATCCATGTCCACTTGCCTAATGCTCTCAAATGTCAATCCTATTGACGACTACATATTTCTTTTTTCCTTAGATTATATAATTAAAGTCAAACATGTTGAATGTGTAATCCTATCACTAACTTTATGCTTTGCCTGATTTCATAATGTCTCTATTGATATCTGCTTTTCTACATGTTTTCTCCAGTTCATCATTGTGACTGACTCTTCACATGTGCTGACATTTACATTCACTCTCTATATGAAACCCTATTGCTAAAGGACTTTTTTTCCAAATCCTATATTCACTCTTCTTCCTAAACCTACCAACTATATTCCTAATCTTACTGACTATCCCGTTTTGAATGGATGTTCTTTTCTACATTCAGTCATCCAAGTAAATGTCAGGTGAGCGTCGGAGGAAGAGACCACCCAGAATCTACCTCATGCAACAGCAAAGGGTTTATTGGGGGTCCAGCGTGCTGGTGCTCATAGCTCACTTGAATAGAGCAGAGAGCCCTGAGAACAGCTTAAGCAGAGCTTATATACTTTCCTTGGAGAGGGCAGGGAGGGATTTTTATTAATGGATCAAGGCGAGTGGGCAGTTTGCGCGTAACCGGGTGAGGGAGTGCATTCTGTAGTTTGGCAGTTGGGGACAGCACATTCTGGGAACAAGATTAGCAAACATTTCTCAAGATTTCAACAGTGTTTTGTTAAGCGTACAGAAAAACAGAAAGTGACAAGTGCCTATTTTATTAACCTTTCATTCCCCACTTTTTCTTCTGGCTACTTTTAGTCATAAAAGTGATCATTGGTGGGTGTCACATTTTATGTCTGCTAGTGGGGTATTAACATAAGTTTAACTTGTCCAATTTGAGATTGGAGAAAAGAAATTACATGGTTGAACAAACAGAGTTTATACTTAGCAATAATATGAGGATTATTATTGGACCAGCCAGCGTTGATAAATACGTAGTTAAACAGGGGGACTGTGTGAACCAAGACTCAAACCACCCTTTTTTGGCCTCTCTCTCTCATTGACACTCTTCAAGTTGTCCCTTTAATTTACTCATAGATTTTTTTACAACTCCATAATGGTCAGCATAAACACAACATTCTTCCATCAATGCAGAACAAAGGCCCCCTTCTCTCATGAAGAGGAGGTTCAACCCTTTACTGTTCTGTAAAACAACTTCAGAGAGAGAGGTTAAAGATTTCTGCAAAGCTGTGATGGAGGTTTCTAATATCTTTAAGTTTTGGTCTATTGCTGCTTCTAATTGTGTCATTTGTGTGTCCCATGGACCAAGGCAGTGGTTCTTGTGCCCACCTCTGCAGCAACTCCTATTTCTAATAGGATGGCTAAAGTGAGGGATATATGTGCCCAGTGGAACCAGGTTTTATTTCCCCCTATTTGAATTTCAAATGAACATGCATCAGGATAAATCACTCTGGGAAACATCTGCACCATTACACAATTAATCATATCTGTTGACAACTTCATGAAAACATAAAAAATGTTTAAGTATATAGAATTATACTGCTGTAGGGACAGACAAGGCAAGGCGCCTAAGATAGTAACGAAGATAGGGAAACAGTCCTATTCGTTTACAACCAGATTCAGAGGGCATTACTTCTGTTGTAATCAATAAATCCCCTGAAACCCAAGTTTAGGTAGTTTCAGAATTTTGTACCCAACATGTAAAGGAAGGGGCGCAGAAGTTCACAGTCTGCAGAAGTTCACAAAAAGCAGTTTATTTTTCTGGTTTTTTCCTCTGTTCTTGGCAAGTTAACTTTTCAAGGACACCTGGGTTAGGGAGAGCTCTTTCTTCCCTTTAATTTTCACCCTGCCAGCTGTTACCATGGAGCCCAGTTTGTAACTTCTGTATCTTAGAAATGTAGCCATCTCTGTGAATCCCTAGCTCATGGCCAGAGGCCTTTTACACATATTTTGTGAAAAACTAGTAAGGGGGTGTCTACCTTAGGAGTGCAGATTTTTTAGCCAGTGGCCAAGTAGAACAGGGCAACACGTAAAGAGGAATTTTATCTACTCTGAAGTCTTTTATAGGGACTCTTTTGCTGAAAGTCCTAAAGTCAGCCATGATGAAGACTTCTGAAGAAGGTCAGATAAGACTTTTCGGTGGGCCTGGTACAGAGGGGGCAGATGGGGTAGGTGGGGCTGAGAGCAGTTCTGAAGATCTGAGAATGAGGAAGGAAAGATGTAAAGGAATAATGGGAAAGGGGTTTGGGATTTTCCTAGCAACAAAAACTTGAGCAGTAGAACAGGTAGAGCAGAGGAGAAGACTGGAGTTAGTATCACTAAAAGCCTGTAAGGGACTTTAAATTCTGAGTAACCTTTTTTCAGTGATGACAAAGAAACTTTTAAGTCCATTTTCATTGCATCTTGGATAGGGGTCTGAGGGCTCTCCTCAGCTGGTTTGAGATTTGGGTTAGCTGGTAAGAGGACCTGGTGGGATCCGGTGCGGACACTGATAGGAGAAGAGAGGAGGGAGTTGGTGGAGGGGTACTTCATTACCTGCTACCTCAGCAATTGGGCAATGGTCTGAGAACTGGCAGAGGTTTGTATTTTTGATCTAGTAATTGGAGGGGAGAAATCATGTTGCTGAGGTGATAGTGACAGCAGAGAGACTGGAGCAGAAGGCTAAGGGTGAGGATCTATTGGAGAAACATAGGTCAGGATGTGAGCAAAGGAGGGAAAAGGCCTCCACATAGGGGAATCTCCTTTCACCCTTTTGAGCATGTGCAAAAGTTAAAAATGTCACGCAGAATTTGAGGACCTAGAGACTCCACTGTGGGCCATCGGTTTTGGTTATCTAATTGGTAATATGGCCAATGCTGTGTACAGAATTTTTTTTATTGGTTATTCAAAACATTACAAAGATTGCAGAATCACATTGGTTACACATCCACATTTTTACATAATTCCATAATAGTAACTGTTGTATTCTGCCACCTTTCCTATTCTCTACTATCCCCCCTCCCCTCCCCTTCCATCTTCTCTCTCTACCCCATCTACTGTAATTCATTTCTCTCCTTATTTTTTTTCCCATTCCCCTCACAACCTCTTATATGTAATTTTGTATAACAATGAGGGTCTCCTTCCATTTCCATCCAATTTCTCTTTTCTTTCCCTTTTCTCTACAGAATTTGATGAGAAGCTTGAGATCCATCAGGCAGTCCCTGTATGCTCACATCCCCATGACTTAGAGAAGAAGTCGGCTTTCCCCCCACACAGCCGTGATTTCATGTGGCTTTGATAGTCCACCAGGCAATCATAGTAATCTAGGCTAGCCATCCTGCATCTGGCTCACTTGTCCCTACATCCATTAGGTTTGTTTCCATTGTCTATGGTTTGGAAGGGATTTAATGGAATTTTAGTGGCATCCTCTTCATCAGGGATATCCCAATAGGAAAGACGTATAGCCAGCTAATAAATGTCTGGGTAGAGAGATGGTCACTAGTTACCTAATTGGGCTGTATACGAGATAGACCATAATTCTTTTCCAGTAGGATTTGTGATCAGCCATCGCTGCTGAACGGGCTGATGAGGGTTAGGACTACTGGTGGTCAAGGGGAGAGTCTATAGCTTTATCCACATGGCGAATACACAATTTGAAAGGGTTACCAGTCTTTTCCAGTTTCCAGCCAGAGTCTCAACAGGCCGCAGGCTTGAGATGAGAGGTATGGATCCAGGAAATGATTCTGTCTACCTTTACCGCTGTAGGTGTTATAAGTAGCACCTGGTATGGTCCTTTCAAGCGGGGTTCCAGGGATGACACCTGATGTCGTCTTACATAGAAGAAGTATCTTAATTGATGTTGATTTGGAGTCCTCTCGTCCCCAGGTTGTTAGGCAGTGGCCATCTGTTTTCACAGGTATCCTGAGTTCTTTCAAGAGCTTTAAGTCTGTAAAGCAAATGGGTGTGAAAGAAATCGTTAGGTCTTAGAGTTGGGGTTAGGTCCCTTACTGGAGGAGGGGCACCATAGAAAATTTCATAGGGGGTGAGGTTACACAAAGAAACAGAGGGAGTATTTCTTGCATGAAACAGTTCATAAGGCAGGAGCATAGTCCAATATTTTATGCCGGTCTCTAAGCTTAATTTCGTTATGGTCTCTTTAATGTTTCTATTCATTCATTCTGCCTGTCCTGAACTCGGGGGTCTATAAGCACAATGTAACTTTCAATAAATCCCCAAGGTCCTGGCTAACCCCTGACTTATGTGGGTTATGAATGCCGGTCCATTATCACACCCTATTACTTTAGGCAGGCCGTATCTTGGAAAAATATCTCCCAGGATCTTCTTCACCACAATTTGCACTGTTTCTTTTTTTTTCTTTTTTTCCTTTTCTTTTTTTTTTTGGTGGGAAAGGCTTCAATCCATCCTGAAAATGTATCTACAAAGACTAGGAGATATTTAAGTCCATAAATTGCTGGCTTTATTTCAGTAAAGTACACTTCCCAGAATTGTCCTTGTCTGGTTCCTCATAGGTGCTTTCCTGTAGGAAGCTTGGAAGGATAAGAATTAACAATTTGATGGACCTGACAGGCTTTTGTTAACCATTCAGTTATTTCCTTTAACTGTGAGTCGGTTAGTGGAAAACTCTGTTCTTGATCCTTCATAAATGAATGTAGTTTCTTTAAACTAAGGTGAGTGATTTGATGTACATTATCTACTGACATAGTTAGAGCTGTGAATATAGGAGTTTTTACTGAAGGATTTAGAAATTCCACTTGGGGGCCTTCAGGGTTAAAAGTTATTTTGGCCCGGAGCTTGGTGAGCAGAACTCTGCCTATCAATGGGGCCGGGCATTCTGGGATTACTTGGAAGGAGTGATGGATTTTTCCTTTCCCCTGGTCCCAGGTCCTCTTAGTTGTCCAAGCCCGATATTTACTGCAATTAGCCCCTTGAATTAGAGACCTTTTATTTGATAGAGGGCAAAATGGAGCCTTAATGGCTGAGTATATTGCCCCTGTATCCACTTCAATGTTTACTGGGGTGCCCTCCACTTCAAAAGTTAACCTGAGCTCGGGGAGGGGATCTGATCCCCAACTTTCTTAGTCATCCTCCAGAGTCAGGATGGCTAGCTTGCGTGGCTGTCTCTTTCTAGGGCTCTCTTTGGCCCAGTGTCCTTTTTCTTTACAGTAGGCACATTGATCTGAGGCCAGGGGTGGCCTCTAGTTTGGGCCCAGGTATCCCTTCCTGTCTCCATGTTTCTTATTTCTGGCCTATTTGTTGTTGTGACCAGGACCTGAGTCAATTCCTTAGTCTGTCTTTTGTTTCTTTTATCCACCCTTTGCTTCCTTATCTTCCTCAGTTTCTCTCGTATAGTATACGTTTTTGGCTTCTCTGACTAAATCTCTCAAAGTCATATCTTATAATCCATCTAAGTGTTGTAACTTTCTTTAAATATCCATGGCAGCTTGCCCAATAAAGGCCATCATGACAGATGCCTTTTGAGCCTCTGCCTGAGTATCAAAAGGAGTATATCTCCTATATGCCTCCATAATTCTCTCTAGAAACATAGAGGGAGATACATCAGGCCCTTGATTAAACTCTATTACCTTGACCAAATTAGTTGGTCGCCTAGCAGCCACTAAGATACCCGCTATTAGAGCCCGGAGATAAGTGGACAGATGCTCCCTACCTTCAAAGGTGTTGGGGTCCCAGTTTTGTCAATTCTAGGGAAAGCCGGGTTGAATATGTTGGGAAGTGGTGTCAGTCACCCATCTGGTCCGAGGATATTATTTTCTAGCTTCCAGGAGGATTCTCTTTTGTTCCTCTGTCATGAAGAGAGTCCCTAGGTGTTGTTGGCAGTCATTCCAAGTAGGCTGGTGTGAAAACATCTATGAATCAACCACACCTGAGACACGAGTGGGGTCCTCTTAAAAGGGGGGATTGTTATTTTTCCAGTTATATAGGTCTGAAGAGGAGAAAGGCCAATACTGGTAGGCTTGCAATTTTTCCCCATGGCCATCATCAATCATTGGCACATAGGGATGGAGGGGGAGCATCACGGGAGTTCCAGGGTTTTCAATCTTTCATTGATGGTGAGTTCCTTTAGCCGGACCAGGTTCCTCCAGGGGAGGAGGGGCTGTGTGTGCCGCGGGGGAGTTTTCTGGAGGGTGCTGGGCTGGCTTAGCTTCCTCCAATGGCGGAGAGGCTGAGTCAGCAGCAGGGGAATCACTTAGAGGGTGTTGGGGGTTGGGAGACCAGGGCAAGGGATAAGGAGAGGGATGAGAGTCCAGTAGAGTTAAATCTTGTGACTTAGGCAGAAAAGAGGGTGGAGGAGGAGGAGGAGCAGAGGGTTTGAGAGATCGTGGGGGAAGGATTAGGAGCGGGGTCAGGGGCAAAGAAAGGCTTCACCCATGGAGGAGATTTGCAGAGGTAATGCCGGGTTAAGATATATGGCTTTTGATCTGGATGGCTATGTGGCCCTTCCTGAAAGACAATATCTCTGACTTTTTAAATTAGTGAGAAGTAGAAAAATCCTTCTAAGGGCCATCCGAATCCAAAGGTGGGCCACTCTGAGGCACAGAGAGTCTGCCAGGTCCAGCAGTTTACTGAAAAAGAAAGATTCTGAGCCCTTAAGCCGAATTTGGTCCAGTGATCAAGGGTCAGGGACAGAGGCATTGAAGTGCTCTTTTCCATAATGAAAAATGCACAAACAGTAAAAGCAACGACACATGACACAGACAAGACAAGACAATAAAGACAGGAAATGGACGTCCAACACTGAGACGAGGACTGAGTAGCCGGCAATACCTGATGGGCTGGCAATACCGAATCTGAAACAAAATATCACTGAGTTGAGGAGACTATTGTTCCTTGATTTTCAGAGTCCTCTGGGGTGTCCCTCAGGGTGGTGGCCTGTGGGTCTGTGACACATCTGTCAGCCACCGTGAGAGAGAGCTCACACTCTTCATTGACAGCCATTTTGCCAAGCTCTAACCTGAAACCTGACACCAGAAAGAGGCGCCTTACAAATCCCTTGAGGAGCCAGTTGGGGTCTCTCGTCCGCTGCTGCCAGAACTCGGTGGAACCTCCATATGTAAAGGACGGATGAGTGTCAGGCGAAGAGACCTCTAAGAAACTGTCTCATGCAAAAGCAAAGGGTTTATTGGTGGTCCAGCATGCTGGGGCTCAGAGCTCACTTCAATAGAGCAGAGAGTCCTGAGAACAGCTTAAAGAGGGCTTATATACTTTCCTTGGGGAGGGCAGGGAGGGAAGTTAAGTATACAGAAAAATATGAAGAGACAACTACCTATTTTACTAACTTTTCACTAACGACTATACTTTGCCAGATTTCCTAATGTATCTATTGATATCTATTTTCCTACATATTTTTCCCAGTTCATCATTGTGGCTGACTCTTCACATGTGCTGACATTTACATTTACTCTATACCCGAAAAGCTATAGCTAAAGAACTTTTGGTGCAAATTCTATACTCACTCTCCTTTCTAAACTACCGACTATCTTCTTAATCTTACCGACTATCACTTTTTGACTGGAAGTTATCTTTGACAATCAATCATCCAAGGCACAAGGTCCAATGCAATTGTATATCGATGTACCTGAGACATCTGTGCAGAAAATAAATCAAAGCTAAGTATCACAATCAAGGTCCTAATACACTTCTGGGTTTTAAATCTTACATAGATTTCTGTTTTCATACTTATATTTTACCTATATATTCTTGTAATTATCGCAGGTCATCAATACCATTATTCATCCAGCTGAATGATTCCTAACCCAAATCAAACCTGTTATTAACCCTAACCATACACTGTTGCCTCAATCTAACTTTACAGAAGAGCAGGGACAGAGATGGTCTTACAATACAAAAATGTAGGATTCCTTCCAACTACTGAGAAACTCAAAGGTCCATGCAAAAAATGATCCCTGCAGAAGTTGTAGGCAGCTATGTAGGAACTGAGAGAGCCAAAGTCATCTTTCATTGTAAAAAACTTGGTCAGGATGAAGGAATGTGTCTGAATCAGCCTCAGTCTTCTTAATTTAGAGAAGAAGGACCCAACCACTCCTGTGTTGAGAGCTGTTCCTGGGTGCCTATGGTTGATATACCATTCTAAGTTGTGAAAGTGTCACAGGAAGTAGGGGCAGCCTCCATTTCATGGGACTCTTTGAAGCAACTGTTAGGACAACGTGGTTGCCAAGGCAGTGACCTTATTCACTTTCTGAAGGAAGTGATCTCACCTCACAACCTTGGTGACAGAACTCTCTGAATTTGGGATCCAGGAAGCCAGTCACCAAAATCCAGTCCCAGTCCCACTCCCAGGGGTCTCACTTGCTTGGATTTACCAAGGACAGATTTAGTCTTTCTTGGTACCTACTGATGTGAGGATGGCCAAATGCCAGAAAGCTCTGAAAAGTCACCTTTACTGAGAAAGCAGGTATTGGATCACCGCTGGCTCCTCAGTAGTTCAAAATGTTGACCAAAGAGACCAGATCTGAGACAGGACAGGCCATTTTGTGGGAATAAAATATGGTCCACAATTAGAGAAACTCTGGATAGTCACAGACCTACTTCGGGGAAGGAGGTGCCTTTGTGGGTGTGGGTGTGAGTTTGTGGATTTGTCTCATGTTCTCAGAATAGGTAGGAAATTCGGTATGTTTGGTTTGGTGTAGACTGTTTCGAGTAAGTCGTTTGACAAGGCGAGTGTTTCTATGTCTGTGTATCCCACGGTGTCCATGGTTGTAGACATTAGAAAAGAGAATGCATCAATTGATATGTCCTGTCTAGTTGAAAGCTTCCCAGCATTCATCCTGCCCAATTTATGAATGGATTTCAGCTTGCCTTATCGATGGGCAACACTTGCTATCTTTCAAAGTTTCTGCTTTCTTCCTGAATTCTGGCCACTCTCCAGAATAGGCTCATGGTTTTGTGTCCAATATATGTACCACTTCCAAGCCCTGTGACATCGCCATGTACTGGATAGCTGAAGGGAATGGCGAGCATCTCAGAAAACTCAGGTATCAGTGTGATCAGGAGAGTCTCAGTGGAGAAACCCTGCTTTGGGCCTTTTAATTACCAATTGTTCTGCTGCCCTGAATGTCTGAAAGGTCTTTGCCTCAGGCCACCCCTTTTTGAAGCCTAAAAAAAACTGTTTTCACATGGAAATGAATGGGCATCACCTGAGGCTTTTTGCTTAATTCCTTTGGAAAGGATGTGTCTGAATCAGCCTTTTGGCCCTGTGTGAGGCTTAGGCTTAGATTCTCAGCACCTGATGGATCTAAAGAAGGATCCCATGTGTGCATACAAAACCAAAATAGCCAAAAGAGCAGTCATTCTGGATGAAGTCTCTCCCCTTCCTTTGTGAGGTTCTAGACCTACATCAAGTTAGAATAGGAATGCTTTGGGTCAAATAATTTCTTCAAAGCCCTGCAGAGGCTAGCCCGTAGGAGCTTGGGTTTCCTCATGTCTCCAATTCAGACAAAGAATCTAAACCCCACAGTCAGTAGTCCTCAAATTGGAGAAGCAGAGAAGTATTAACAGCAGGCCTATGTGATCACACCAGGTTCACAGGAAGGGTGTCCAAGCCACCCTGTTTTTATGCACATTAGGGGCAAGGGAGAGTATTTTGGAGACTGTCTTGGTCTGCACCCCTCATAGAAACATTCAACCAGAGGTTATGAAGAGTGTTCATATGAAAGATCATGAGGGCCATGTGGGAGTGTGTTGGTTTTAATTGTGGTCATTTGTGTGGTGGTTGGAAGAGATGACTGGGTCCACCTTGACATGAACTCTGGTGTGATTCCCCTAAGAGACTGAGTTCTGGAACTGACCTCAGAGATGTATTGCCATGAAATGTGTTGGGATGTTATGAGTTCACGCATGAGAGTCGTCCTTGGAAACTGAGATGTATGCCCAGGTTGTATTTCCACAAAGCACTGGGAATCACAGCCAAGATATCACATGATTTTATTCTGAAAGACTTGGCAGCCATAGTTGAGAGTCAAAACACACATGGACCTCACATTGTAGACCTCAATGGGCCTGGATTCACGTGACCATTTAGCCAATCTTTGGGAAGCCTTGCCTTTGAGAATTCTCCATAGCTTTCATTGACATGAGCTTCCTCAAAATTTAATGGTTCTGGATTGATTTGAGACGTACAGTGCCTCCAACTTCATCTTTCAAAAATGGCTAGATAAATACCAAGAAATTTTTGAAATTCCCATGACCAGGTGGCACTGGAGAACCTTTGGATATCCTGTTGCTGATCATGAGTATACCAGACAGTGCCTTGATTGACTGAGTTTCATGAAAATGGTGTAGAACAGAGATGCCAATAAATTGGAGCCTGCTGAGTACTTGGCCTAGAGCAGTAGTGGGCAGGTGTGTGATAAAACATTTGTGGTGGGGCCATGTGGATCTGCCATTAGCTTCCAAATGTCTTGTGACTGACATGGTGCAGCAAGCAGTCCCTTCTATGTAAAGGCATCTTGTAATATTGAGAAGTTTCAGGGAAAGTTTCAGAATCAAGTTGCTATGGTCAATGGGGAAAGCTATGTGGGATAGAAGCATGGTTGGTGCATTGTCCTGCAGAAACTGACCCACCACACGTGACAGAACTCCCTCCAGCACTGTGTCCCAGTTGACCTCTTTGTATTTTGTGAAGCAAATACCAAACTCCCAGTGAAGCCGCAAGAAACACCATGAAAACTTTAGGATCACAAAATGGCTTCACAGTCCACATGGGGAGACACTTAGACCCCAGGGGCCACAGTTTAGCTACAAATAGCAAATTCAGCACTGCTGCTCATGTTCAGTGGAAAATAAGAAACCATGTCCTCCAGATCACATAGATGCAGACCCACCTTTATTGGTCTCACTAGAAATGAAGCTAAAGCACTTGACAACAACATATGTTTCAAGTGCCCAACCTCAGAGGCAGTTCCACAAGAAGTCTTTAGGCCAGAAGAGCTCCAGTTTGTGGAGTGTTTATCCTGTCCCTTACTTTTGGAAACTCCTTAGCATATTCTATTCCAAATATGTATTCACAGATTTTCTAACTCTTCTCCTCTAATTTTGTCTTACTTGGGGACTAGGTAATGTCAAGCCATTGTTCTGGATGACAGTGGGAACAATTTTTTGTAGCACATATTTGTATACACATTGGATTCATTTTATAATTTTCCAGTCAAAATAGTGAATCCCTCACACTAACCCCTACGCTACTAAACTCTGACTAGAATAATAACCCAAACAGAATTGAAATACAAGCAGTTCAGAGGAGGCATCGTGTATAGTTGGACTTGCCTTTTGCATTATATAGGGTAGGAGTTATGAATCTAGTCAATTATTTGGTTGAAAGAATTCTCCATGTTTTTTTAAAGTTAACAAATATGTGAATTCCTGTCTCCCTTTCTCTGTAGCCTATTTAGCACATGTAGTTTTATATGCACATATAGATTCTTACCTGGTATCACACGTATATTTTTGGTGAGGTTTCTGACTTGGCATATAGAATTTGTGAGAAGATATCACTCCTTCTAAAAGCTGTTGGAACTGAGAATTCAACCTATGGGTGATCCTCCTATTTAAATAGCATTATACATAAATCCATGTTCAGTAAAATAAATATTTTTGAATCTGTGGATGATATGTATTTCATGATGAATTTCGATTGGCATATATAATGCTACTTTTTAATGTCTCTCTGTGTGTGTCTATATATATATATATATATATATATATATATATATATATATATCCTCCAGATTTTTCAAAATATGAAATATATGTGTCTTATTATGCACTCCCAAATTTCATTCATATTCATGTATGTGGATTTATAATCTACTTTTCAAAAGATTATTCTCAGAAATATTCATCCACCTGAAATAACATTTTGGTTTACTAGTACTGAAAACTATCTTCAGTAAATGGTGCATAGAAATCCTAATATTTTGACATTTCAAGATGGCCATGAATAGAGTGCATCACACCCTTTGTACTGCGCAACTTCACATGTGAATAAGGAGTTAGAATGACGAAAAAGTATCTTGTTAGGATCTTACAGAAAAATGGGTGTGCCTGGAACCTAGAAGAATGATTTCCACCACCGAGGTCCTGTTATTGAGTCTCAAATAAGAGCCAACTATGCGACCGAAGATCTGGGGTGGCTGATCCGTGCGGCCCATGCCGTGGCTACAGACGGTGGGCCTCCACCGTGAAGCGACCAGCATGCAGGGAGAAACGTTGCTGCGGATTCTGTGGAATCTGGCTGGCTCACCCACCACTGAGCCCGGGGCTGAGTTCGGGATTTCAGATGGGGAAGAAAGTGTTACAGTTCTATCCCCCACAACCGAAACTCCACCGAGGAAACCAACGGCCACCATCTTGGAGAGCTGAAGTATCCACCACCACTCTCCGACAGATTGCAACAACAAAACAGGTGTGTGTTACTCAGCTTATCTCCCATACAGCAGGTAATTCGCAAAAATTCTCTCTTAGGCTTTCCGGGGGAGGGATTACCAGAGAAAGCCTTCATAAAGACGGGGGGAAAACTAGTGGCACCTGACCTTCAACCTTCCTCCCATCACCGGTGAAAACAAAACTTGTCTAGCCAGCGCAATGGGTGGGGCAAGCGGAAAAAATCAAAACAATAGAGTGCCAGTGTTCCCAATAGACACCCTCCACACCCAAGGAACGGCAGGCAAAGAGTACAGTTTGAGCTGCCAAGAGGCATCACTCAGGGGAAATCTGGTGTAGCAGGGGAAATCAGGACTCGCAGAGGAAACCAGGGGATCAGAGGACAGACACGCGTGACTAGGAGGCTGGAGAACGCCTGCCCACCAGCAACCAATCACCCGCTGGCTGCCTGCGCAATTGGGCAGCTAGAGATCACCCGCCCGCCGGTGACAGCCCATTCGCTGATTGCACTACTGGATGGCTGGAGACCGCCCGCCCGCCAGCGACCGGGAGGTGAAACCAACCAGAGACAGTCCAGTCCCACCCCCCCATTCAAACACCCCGGCAAGGAGCCTGGGGCCCGCCATAGCAGACAGGTGACATTACTGGAGCTCAGCTGTCGGAATTCCTTCCAAGTGGAATCCACTTTTTTAGGCATAGTCTACAAACACAAAAGAGAGACAACAGAGATATATAAAACCAAAACAAATCTATTGAAGAAAGCAGAAACACAGCAATCAAATTGAGCTGAAAAGTAACGTGAACATCATGAAAAAACAAGGGAAAAAAAGGTGTGCAAAAAATGCAGGACAACTAAATTCTAAAGGAGGACCGTGAAGCATCAGAAATAGGGATAGGGAAAAAACTCAAGGCATACCTAACTCAGATGGAAAGGAATATTAGAGAAGACATGAGGCAGCAAGTCCAAGCAATAAAAGTATATTTTGAAAATCAAATAAACAAACAAATTCAAATGGCAAAGAATGAGCTTTACCAGGAGATAGAGACATTAAAAAGAAATATCAAACAGTAATCCTAGAAATGCAGGAAAGTATAAACCAAATTAAAAACTCAAACGAAGAGTATTACAAATAGACTAGATCAAGTAGAAGTTAGAACGTCAGATAATGAAGACAAATTTTATCAACTTGAAAAGAATAGAGTAAACACAGAAAAGATGCTTAAATCCCATGAGCAATCTATTCAAGAGATATGGGATGTCATAAATAAAAAACAAATTTGAGAGTCATCGGGATAGAAAAAGGCATAGAGATTCAAACCAAAGGAATGGACAACATATTAAATGAAATAATTCTAGAAAATTTCCCAGAGATGAAAGATGGAATGGATTGCCAAATCCTGGAAGCCTACAGGACCCCAAGCATTCAAAACCATAATAGACCAACTCCAAGACAAATATTTATGAAGATAGCCAGAACAAGGACATACAGAACAAAGAGAGAATATTAAAAGCTACAAGAGAAAGTAGGCAGGTTACATTCAGGGGTAAACCAATTAAGTTAACGACTGATTTTTTTCATCACAAACTTTGAAAGCAAGAAGATCCTGGAACAAAGTATTTCAAACGCTCAAAAATAATGGATTCCAACCAAGAATACTGTATCCAGCAAAATTAAGCTTCAGATTTGACAATGAAATTTAAGTCTTTCACGATAAACAAAAGCTAAAAGAATTCACAGCCAGAACACCAGCAGTGCAAAGCATTTTGAGCAAAATACTACAAGAAGAGGATTTGAAAAGTAATGCCTGAAACTAGCAGCAGGAGGTATCTCAGTAAAGGGAGAGGAAAATAACCAAAAAGTAAAAACTAACCAAAATAAATAAATAAATGAATAGATAAATAAATAAATAAACAAACAAACAAACATGACTGGAAGTAGAAATCATATTTCAATTATAACCTTAAATGTTAATGGCCTAAACTCACCAATCAAGAGACATAAGCTAGTAACCTTGATCAAAAAAAAAAAAAAATCCAACAATATGCTGCCTTCAGGAGACTCATATGATAGGTAAAGACATACAGAGGCTGAAATTAAAAGTTTGGGAAAAATCATACCACTCACATGACCCTCGGAAGCAAGCAGGAGTGGCCATACTCATATCAAATAAAATCAACTTCAAACCTACGTTAATCAAAAGGGATAAAGAAGGACACTATATACTGTTAAAAGGAACCTTGCACCAACAATGCATAACCATTATCAATTTGTATGCACCAAACAATTGAGCTGCAACACTCATAAAACAAACTCGCCTCAAGTTCAATAGTCAAATAAACTACAACACAATAATTATGGGTGACTTCAACACACCGCTCTAGCCATTAGACAGATCCTCTAGACAAAAACTGAATAAAGAAACTATAGAATTCAACAGCAAAATCAGTAACCTAGACTTCACTGACATATATAGAATATATCAACCATCAAAAAGTGGATACACGTTCTTCTCAGCAGCACATGGATCCTACTCAAAGATAGACCATATATTATGCCATAGGGCAATTCTTAGTAAATATAAAGTCATGGAGATAATACCATGCAGAATATCTGATCATAATGGAATGAATCTGGAAATCAATGATAAAAGAAGGAAGGAAAAATTCTACATCACATGGAAAATGAACAACATGCTACTGAATGATCAATGGTTTACAGAAGACATAAAGGAGGAGATAAAAAAATTCGTAGAGACAAATGACAATACAGACACAACATTCTGGAATCTATGGGACACAATGAAAGCAGTTTTAAGAGGGAAATTCATTTCTTGGAGTTCTTTCCTCAAAAAAAAAAAGAAAAATCAGCAAATAAATGAACTCACACTACACCTCAAAAACCTAGAAATGGAAGAGCAAAACAACAGCAAATGTAGTAGAAGACAAGAAATAATTAAAATTAGAGCAGAAATCAACGAAATTGAAACAAAAAAAATTGAAAATATTGATAAAACTAAAAGTTGGTTCTTTGAAAAAATAAATAAGATTTGCAGGCCCTTAGCCGTGCTAAGGAAGAGAAGAAAAGAGAGAACTCAAATTACTAACATACGGGATGAAAAAGGCAATATCACAACAGACACTACAGAAATAAGAAGATAATTAGAAAGTACATGGAAACCCTATGTTCCAATAAAATACATGATAGTGAAGATATCAATAAACTTCTTAAGTCATGCAATCTGCCCAGATTGAGTCAGGAAGACACACACAATTTAAACAGACCAATAACAAAGGCAGAAATAGAAGAAGCCATCAAAATACTACCAACCAAAAAAAGCCATGGACCGGATGGGTATACAGCAGAGATCTACAAAACCTTCAAAAAGGAATTAATACCAATACTTTCCAAGCTATTTCAAGAAATAGAAAAATAAGGAACTCTTCCAAATTCATTCTATGATGCCAATATCACCCTGATCCCAAAACCAGACAAAGACACTTCAAAGAAAGAAAACTACAGACCAATATCTCTAATAAACTTGGATGCAAAAATTCTCAATAAAATCTTGGTGAATCGAATACAAAAGCATATCAAAAAAATTATGCACCATGATCATGTAGGATTCATCCCTGGGATGCAAGGCTGGTTCATTATACGGAAATCAATAAATGCTATTCACCACATCAATAGACTTAAAGACAACAACCATATGATCATATCGATAGATTCAGAAAAAACATTCGACAAAGTTCAGCATCCCTTTATGTTGAAAACACTAGAAAAACTAGGGATAACAGGAATTTACCTCAAGATTGTAAAAGCTATATATGCTAAACCTCAGGCTGGCATCATC